>NW_021703767.1:12415371-12761628 GCF_005190385.1 Monodon monoceros
AAGGAGTATGAAGTGGTCAGTATTTTAGCCAGGGGCATTACTACCTTGAAAAAAATTGGAGTTCTGCTAGTAAGGAAGAAAGGGAAAGTGAATATTAGATAGTTAACTACTCATATCTGCCGTACCTAACCTCAGGGTTGTTGAAGGATTAATTGAGATAATTTGTTTGAAGCAAGACAAATGAATAGTGGAGATGATATAAAACTTAGCCATGATTTCAACATGTGAGGTCCAAGAACGTCAAATGTGTAAAATGTAGGATTGCATTACTGCAAGACTAATGAAAGGAAAATGACAAGCCTGGGCAGCCAACTGGCTGAGCATCTCAAGGTCCAACTACTTGATCCAAACCTGTCCTGGTCAAAAGTGAGATCTGGCATCTCCATGTGTTTCTGATGCTTTGACTTTGAGCCTTTGCTGGCCCTGGAGGGACTGCCCCTCCCAGCCTTAGCTGATTCCTAGAGACAGCAAACAGCTCACCTGGGAGCACACCTTTTGTATGCAAACCAACCAGTCCAGGGCCCACCCCAGTGACCTCCTTTATTGAGCTCTCACAGGACTCTCACACTCAAGGCCACTTATGTCCCTGCCCTAATCACCCAGGGCTAGGTATCAGACAGTCCTACCCTCCAGAGCTTGCTGGAATTATTCAAACTAGCCAGTCTCAAGCCTGCTCACCCTGCCTAGCCCATTCCTTCCAGTTAAACCACAGTAAAGGCTCTGTTCACATTTCCCCTGCACTCCCTCCATCTCCTGACCGACCCTTGTGCTTCCCCGTGTGGCCCTGCATGGGGCGGTGTGCCCCCTCCTCTTAGGAACTGTGAGTAACAAGCTGTCTTTTCAGCAGCAGTTGTCTCCTGATCTGCTGCCTTCACTACCCCCAAATAATAATAAAACCGATGTTTTAGCAGTAAGAGGATAACACAAAAATATAGGCAAGTACAGGCAGTTTAGAGAGCTGCTCACGCCTGGGGGCATGGCTGAGATCCTGGTGGGCAGGTGGACTACCTGCCTCTGCCCAGCCCTGAAGGCGCCACTTCTCCTGTCCATACAGGATGCACAGGAAGCACACGGATGCTGGCCCCTGCCTCCGGGCGTGGCCCTTCTTGGCAGTTCTTCCCCACATCGCTATCTGACCCCTGCCCCACTGCCCAGTCCCCATGCACCCCACCCTGGCCACGAGGCTGTGGGGTGCAGCGACTGGACCTTTGGATTCCCAGAGTGTACGCTCTATCCGAACCCATATTTGGGGAACAGAGGGGGGAAAAAAGGCTGCTAAGTTTAGAATCTCAAAGAAAGGTTCACAGCCTGTGAACCCAGATGCGTCTGGCTGTTTCAGTAAAAGGAAGTTTATAGAAAGCTGTGGGAAATATAGCACTTCCTTGGATACAGACACAGCCCAGTTACATATGAGCTCAAGATTTTGCCATCGTGAGAAGGAGTTTCAATAGCTGGAGACCAAGCAGACTCCCAACAGGAGCGTGTGGTGGCCAAGTGGAGTCAGAGGGAACGGGCTGGTTCTCAGCGGCCCCAGGTCCTCGGCTTCGGGGAACCAAGTGCTCCCCAGAGTGAAGGAGCTCGGCTGGGTGTGGGGAGGTCATCATAAAGCAGGCCCGCGGGGATAACCGGAGCAGCCACGACACGTGGGGCAGAATCTCTGAAAGTCACCTCTGAAGCGAGACTCTCTGAGTGCCTGGCCGGCTGTCCCGAGAATTGCGAGGTTTTCCAGTCTCGCTGGTGGAACAGGCACCTCTACTCCTTGGAGAGCTCGGGATGCAGCTTCTGCTGGTCCTTGCCTGTTTTACCCACCCCCCCTACCCCAGCCTCGAGTGGTTCCCTCCCAAGCACATGTGATGAGCTCTCAGCCGCCTTCTCGAGGGGCCCCTGCTCACCCCTGGGTTCTCTCTCCCTGTGCACCCCTCTCATTCCCGATAGTCTGTCCCGGGGACTCTGGCCACCTTGGTGTCCCTGGATGCTCAGCTCCATGTCTCCAACTCAGGTCAGCCACTGCCCACCCCCGTGCCCCCGGGGCTGCCCCTGCCTACGCTGCCCCCGAGGCAGTGAGTGGGGCCAGCACTGCCCCTCCTTGCCTCATGTCCAATGTCTTGAAGACGTTGTTTCACATACTTTTTAAAGTTTTTGATTGTTGCAGGTGGGAGGGTAAATCTAGTCTCTGTTCTCCGTTTTGGCCAGAAACAGAAGTCTCAGGATACTCTTTTTAATCAAATATTATCCTCGCTATAGACCTACAGTCATTAAAATACCAATGTTTAGAGAATTAAAATAGGGCTCCCCTGGTGGCGCAGTGGTTGAGAGTCCGCCTGCCGATGCAGGGGACGTGGGTTCGTGCCCCGGTCCGGGAAGATCCCACATGACGCGGAGCGGCTGCGCCCATGAGCCGTGGCCGCTGAGCCTGCGCGTCCGGAGCCTGTGCTCTGCAACGGGAGAGGCCACAGCAGTGAGAGGCCCGCGTACTGCAAAAGAAAAAAAGAATTAAAGCACATCAATCACTGGAAACTATACTAAATATGATTTGGTTTGGGGTGATCAAGAAGGTGACTGGGGGCATATGGTGTTTTATGGTCTCTGAAGTGGACCACTGCCTCTAATTTCTCTCTGCTCTGATTTTGTCTGAATCCCACCACAAGCCCCTCACTCGTTGGAGCCACCCCTCTAAGGCTCCCCTTTGACTTCACAGTTCAGTTCAAACTCCTCATTCAAGCAGGAAAAGCCGCTAGGATGGGTCACTGTGGGTGCTTCAAACCCATCCCGCGACTGGCCGGCGTCATGATCCGGGCCCAGCTGGCCGTTCGTGTTTCCCCACCCCGGTGACATAGGGATCACCGTCACTCCCTCTGGGTCCCCATATTCCAGCTGAATGGAACTGCCCATCCTTCCCTGTGATGGCCACCGCTGAGCGCACCTCCCTCCCCCACCGTTTGCTGAACTGGGCTGATGTGCCCATCCCCCCACTGCTGTGAGATTGGCTGCTGAGTTCCCACCACCACCCCATTCCCTGGGGAACTGCTGTCTGCCTGCAAGGAGCCACCTCGATGGGGACGTTGGCCTCTCTCCCCTCCAAGTTCCCCAGGCCACGCCCGACTGTGGACCACTCCTGTGCACGCGCTTCGCTCCAGGGCTCCAGTGGGGCAGGCTGCATCCACACCCCTGCTGGGTTCTCTTCCTCTGCTCCATCCCTCTTCCCCCTTCCCCTCGGACAGCCCTCCCTTAATGAATCTCTTGAACATGAATCCCCATCTCAGGTTCTGCTTCTAGGGATCCTGACCTAACAGATTCCCCTAAGAGGCTCGCATTTCTGGCGTCCGCCCCTCAACTCCTGTTGCCCCCTCTCCCCCAGAAGACCCTCTTCCCGACACACTTCTACCTGAGCAACTTCTACCTGTACTTCAGGGACCTGATCAAGGGCCCCCTCCTCCATGAAGCCTCCCTTCATGTATAATGAGACGAGACAAGAGCAGACGCCCTGGTCGTGCCAGCCTCACTCTTCCGCGATAGAGCTCAAGATATCCCTGCTATTCTGATTATTGGGTATGAGATGGAGATCTGTCCAAAGAACGTTCGAGATTCTGCGCTAAGTGCTTCACGCAACACAGCAGAGGCTGTAGGGGTCCCCCACTATCTCCTCTACTTCTTTAATAGTTGAAACCCCAATATTCAGCTGGTAGCAGGACCCTCCCGGATGAAATCTACATTTCCCAGCTTCCCACTGAAGCATAACCTTGTGATTTCTGGGTTACAAGCAGAAACTGTGTGTGTGACTTCTAAGACGTGTACCTTCTCACCTGCCCACCCCTCTCTTTCCAGCGAGCTGGAATGTGCAGGTTATTTGTCCCTGGAACTCCAACACCATGGACCATAACCTGACCTTGAGAAGGGAGGCACATCTTGGAGCTGGATGTACCTGCCGTCTTGAGTACGGGGAGAAAAGATACTGGTATTTTTTTAAGCCATTACTCTCTTGGGTTTTTCTGCTTCTCAAAGCTGAGCCTAATTCTAACTAAACCACGTAGGTTATCTCTCCCTGAAGCCCAACTCATAAGTGCGTAGCCAGGATTTGACCCCAGGTTTATCTAAATCTGAACCTATGTTCTTCACTGCTTTGCTCTATCCTCTCCAGCTTGGCAGGATGGAGGGAGGGCCCACATCAATGGGGCAGGAGTACAAGGTACTCCTCACACTTGGGAAATAATCAGTAATGGTTGTTTGGGTGACCAGGAAATGTGATGCCAGCCCCTAGTTTATATCCTCTTTATCAGGGCTGCCGTTCACAGCTGTTCAGGTTGTACACAGCACAAATGGTCCTGGCTGTGTGGGTGCTGAGATTGAGCATGGAGCTGCATCTCCCCAGAGAGAGCACATTTTTCTTATTTTTTTAATTGTCACAGAGGCAACATCTGGGCCAGTGGGGGCCCTGAACCTGACCCAGCTGAGACTCCTCCTACATGGGTGGCTTACTGAGCCTGGGGAAGCTGGGCTATGCATGGACACTTGTAATAACGGGTCTGAACTCATGAGAGATGGACCGAGTCCTGAACTTGACTTTCTGTGACATTGTCAAGGATCCTGCAGTGATTAGCTGGGTGTCAGAATAAAGAGAGACAGACAGGGATCCCATAGTGCTGGGCCCTCATCCCTGGCACGATGAACTAGAGTGGACCCCTGTTGAATTGGCCAGGAGACAAATTTAACATCTTCTTTTTACCATTTAAATAGCACCTCCCTGTGCCTCCCTCCTTCAGGCTGCTCTGGGGGAGGCAGAAATCACCCTTAGACCCACCACCTCTGGGCACTTTGCTTGCATATGCTTACCCAGCATAGCTTGTCCACAGATCCCAGCACCAGACACATATATGTCTCCTAGTTCTTCCTGAACCCATGACCTTGATCTTCTTCCTCATAATACAGCAGAGTAACTATAACAAAGCCAGCCATTTGCCTCCCAGTTGCAATTCTTTCCTTTGCTCTTAGCAAAAGAGCACTTAAAAAAAAAAAAAAAAAAGCTGGACACAACGCTGCCGGCTAAAACACTGCACCCCCAGCGTTCTTCACATCTAGAGGCAGCCGTAGAGGAAAACTGTGGAGAGAGAAATTAAAGTGAAGGGGCGGAGGTAATAGTGGGACACGTCCTTAAAAGTGATTTCTTCCTCTTCTTCTCTTTTCTATCACCTGGAATGCAGTGGTAATGGCTGGAGCTCCAGCAATCATATTGGACTATGAGATGACCTTGGAAAAGAAAGCCACGTGTGGCAGAGCAACGATGTAGAAGAAGCCTGGGTCTGTAACACCATGGGCCACCGTACCACTCAGGAAGGCCTATGTGTGTTCTTCTCTACAGGTTAAGTCGCTGTTTTCATTATTAGGTTACTTGCGGATGAACCCAATCTAATTGGTATAGCTACACAACCCATCTCCATCTTCCTCTTACCTCACGGTGGCCCCATTCCTGCAATGCTTGACAATGTAAACAAGAGAAACCAGAGACAGAATTGATAAAGTTGCCTCGGGCTGTGGAAAATCGAGATGCACTGAGCCAATGCTTCGTGCTGGAGTGTTGAAAGACTGAAGGGCACTTGCCTGCCAGAGGAAAACAGAGGAACACTTCAAAGAGTCTTCCCAAGTTCCACACCCAAAAGAAGACCCGAGCAAGATGCTTCAGCCCTCGACTGTCAGATAGACAAACGTGGGAATCGCTCATCGCTCCTGAATCAACATCTAATCTGGCAACTTCTCTTTTTCCTCTACTGAGCATTTTCTGCTGGTAGTTTTGAATTGGTAAGTCACCATTGCAAGCACCATTTGGCCACTTAACTGAGAGAGGTAGAAACAATGAGAGCCGATCACTGAGTGGGTGACTATGGGGGAGGATTCTTTCTGAATCGAAAGAAAAATCTTTTCATCTCCAGAGTTGGGGCAATTGAGCATCGCCCCTCGTGTCAGTTTAGGCTTTTTTGGTGCTTGCTTGTGCCGGTAGCAGGCAGAGGATCTTGGGTGAAGATCACAGGCTCATGTTCAAATCCTGACACCACCTCTTGCTGGCTCTGGAATCCAAACAGGTTACCTTACCTTTGTCTGCCTCAGTGTCCTCATCTGTAAAATGGGAATGATAATACACCTAACTTCATAGGGCTGTTAAGAAGACTAAATGAAATACTCCCTGTAAAAACACTTAACGTGGCACAGAGAAAGTTCCAAACATTTCAGTTACTGTTCACAGTTTCAGGAGATGTGATTTGAGGACAGTCAAACCCTCCAGAACCAAGTGATAATTGAGTTCTCCTGGATCGAGGGAGGTGACGGACCCAGCATATCCTGGCCTCCATCTTCAGACACAGCCTCCCCAGGAAAGACGTCTGTCAGGTTTGGGTCCAGCTGGGGTTCTCTCACGGTGCCTGCCACAGGTCAAATTTTAATAGCAAGTTGTTGAATGAGGAACTTCACTAGAATGTAGAGGGTCCCAGGCCCCTGTGATCTGCTTGGGGACCATTCTGGCTGGTCCCATCATGCCCTTTATTCCCATTTTTGATGGTCCCAAGAGGCCCAAGACTCCTGGGTCTCTCATCCAGACCCCTACCATTTGGCTCGGGAGAGCCTGTGGTACATCCACAAAAATCCCTCATATGCTCAACCTCCCCTCCAGCGTCTCCTTCACTCTGTCGCATCGAAAGCCTGACTCTCCCCTGAGGCCCGCTCTCTGTGCAGCCTGTGAAGTGGGGACTGGTTTCTCCCCGATCCCCCGATTCCCAGGTGGGTGATTCCCAGGTGGGTGTGGGTCGATGTCCTCCTGGCTGTTCTAGATCATAATCCTCTCTCCTCCCTCAAAACCCTGCCTCTGACACTTCTTCAAGCCCTCGGGGTCTTTGTACAGCTCTGTTTGCTGCCCCTTCACCACCCCTGCATCTGAACCCCCCCCCCTCACAGACCTCAGGGCGCCTTTAAACCACCACAGCAGACCCAGTCAGCTCCCACACTCGGCCCTCTCCCTTGGGAACTTTGTTTGGCAAAACCCCAAACGTTGTTAAAAACAACATTCCAGCGCAGCATGATGGAGAGGACAGCACAGTCATGGCCATAGGGAGGGCACCCCCGGTCCTTAGCTTCTCCCCTTAGGCACCCACGTCACGTCTCCTCTCTCGCCACACCTCTGCGCTCCTCCCATCCTCTCTTGCCTCCTAATTCACAGAGAAAACAGAAGCCCCTACCAGAGAGACGGTCCGCATGCTCCTGCCACCACTTCGCCCCCACCTGGCATCTGCCCCCATTTCAGGGGGCAAACTGTCCGGGCTCCCGCCAAGGCCAGGGCCTTGTTCCCCGCCCGGGACACAGCTCTGGCCGACCCCCTCTCTGCTCCACACCGCCATACTCCCTACAGCATCATCCATCCCGTTAATCTATAATTACGTAATGGTCCCCATCTTAAAACAAATCCTCTCTGTCCGCACAATGAATTTGGTGTCAGAAGCGTCTCTTCTCTTTTTTGCTTCCTTAATTGAAAAAAAAAATTTTTTTTTTAAATTTTTCCTTCCATTTCTGTTTTTATTTTTTGACTGTCTGATTCTAGGTTTTCTTTCTGTTATTTGTCCAAATGAGTCTTGTGCTTTGTAGTTGGTTTTAGGGGAAGAATTTTCATGTACCGAAATGTTTTAATTTGCATTTTCTGTTTACTTTTTTTTTTTTTTTAATATTTATTTACTTGGCTGTGTTGGGTCTTAGTTGCGCATGCAGGATCTCTTGTCATGGCGCGTGGGCTTCTCTCTAGTTGTGGCGTGTGGGCTTAGTTGCCCTGCCGCATGTGGGATCTTAGTTCCCTGACCAGGGATTGAAACCGCATCCCCCGAGTTGGAAGGCAATTGGTAATCCGTGAAATGGAGGATACTTCCTTATCATGATAAAGAATAAAGAGCAGCTAATGTCATTTATTTATTTATTTATTTATTTATTTATTTATTTATTTATTTATGGCTGTGTTGGGTCTTTGTTGCTGCGCGCGGGCTTTCTCTAGTTGAGGCGAGCGGGGGCAACTCTTCGTTGGGGTGTGCGGGCTTCTCATTGCGGTGGCTTCTCTTGTTGTGGTGCACAGTCTTCAGTAGTTGTGGCTCACGGGCTCCAGAGTGTAGGCTCAGCAGTTGTGGCGCACGGGCTTAGTTGCTCCGCCGCATGTGGCATCTTCCTGGACCAGGGATCGAACCCATGTCCCCTGCGTTGGCAGGATGATTCTTAACTACTATGCCATCAGGGAAGTCCCAGCAGCTAATGTCATTCTTAACCTTGACATATGTGGCTAACACTTCCCAAGTGAGTCCTCAGAAAAGGGGATCTGGTGTTTTCATTTTAAAAATAGTATCATGGCGTATTAGTTAGGGTAATGTGACAAAAGCCAACATTTCAGAGGCTTAATACAATAGAAATGTATTTCTTGCTTCTGTAACAGTCCCGTGTGGATGTTTCTAGTTGGTGGACGTGTTTTTCCGCTTGGCGGTTCAGTGACTTATTGATGGATTCCTTCCACCATGTGGGCTCTACCATTTCCCAGGGCCTTGAAATTGGCTTCCAGCTGGTGGAGAGGAAAAGAGAAAGTGGAGAATGCACACCCTCTTCTCACTTCCCTTGGATGCACACATCACTTCTGTTCACATTCCAACAGCCAGAGCTAGATTTACAGACTTCACCTGTCGGTGAAATGTGCATGCGTGAGACCAGGTGGGGGATGGGAAGTCGCCCCAAGTGGGGGATAGGCATTCTTGTTTATAGTTGGCAGGAGCTGAAATTAGGACCACCCTGATGAAGGGCATTTTGGTAAATATCTATCAAATTTTAAAGTACACTTATCCTTTAACCTCATAATTCCACTTCTAGCAATTTTTCCTACAGATACAGTCACAAATGTGTGTAGATTTACATTTTGAGGATATATTTATTGTGTTTGTTTCTTGTGGCTGCTATAAATTACCACAAACTTGGTGGCTTAAACAACAGAAATTTATTATCTCACATTTAGGAGATAAAGTCCAAAATTGGTGTCACTGAGCCAAAATCAAGGTGTCAGCTGGTCCGCACTCTGAAGACAAGTCCTTCCTTGCCTCTTCCGGCTTCTCATGTCTGCCAGCCTCCCAGTTTCTTCTTCTGTCTTCACATCACCTTCTTTCTGTGTGTGCCTTCTCTTCTGTCTGTACCAAATCTCCCTCTGCCTCTCTAAGGACACATATGATTTCACTCAGATACAGGTTTCCCCCCACTATCCAACAGTAGAGCATTGCTATGAAATCTTCCGCAAGCCGAACTGGCATAAAGTAAAGAAACAATTACCTTAGGACACATCTTGTTAATGAATGCACAAAGTAAGTTGAGCACGGATGCTCAGACAGTTGAAAGCTCTGCGGCTTGATGCTGAGATGCTGAGTGGAGTTTCTAGGGAAGGAGCTTGGTGGTACCACGCTAGCTGCTGAGGATGACCACCTCTAGAAAAGCTCGCTGCAAAACAAATGCTGAATGCTATTATTCAATTTTTGCCTTTTTTTCATATAAATGAAAATCCTCTTCGAAATTCTTTAGGTTAGCAAAAACAGGTACTAACGTAGGTCTTTAGTAAAAGCGAAGTGGCCTAAAACGAACTTTCAGAAAGTGGGAGATAGATGTAATCTAGGATCATCTCTTCATCTTGAGTCTTAATCACACCTTTAATCACATCTGCAAATTTTTCCCACACTCCCAGGTTCCAGGAATCAGGGCTTGATATGTTTGGGTGGCCACCATTCAGTCTACTACACCTAACAGCACTGTAATAGCAAAAGATTGGAGGCATCTTGAATGTTCATCAAAAAGGAATGGATGGATAAATTATTGTACATCCACATAGTGGAACACCTACAACCACCATGAGGAACAAGGACACGATATGTGTACTGACTGGGGATAGAATAATCAAGATACAAAACTATGTGTATGCACTCAACCATTTGTTTAAAAAGAAAAATAAATACATAAATGCTCATATACTCATAGACTCTTTGTGGAAAAATCACAAGAAACTGGTAACTGTGACCACTTGTGGTTAAAACTGTAGAGAGGAGGGGGATGGGATGGAAGGAGTCACGCTTTCACTATATGCTCTTTTTTTTTTTCTTTTCTTTATTTGCGGTACGCGGGCCTCTCACTGTTGTGGCCTCTCCCGTTGCGGAGCATGGGCTCCGGATGCGCAGGCCCAGCGGCCATGGCTCACGGGCCCAGCCGCTCTGCGGCATGTGGGATCTTCCCGGACCGGGGCACGAACCCATGTCCCCTGCATCGGCAGGCGGACTCTCAACCACTGCGCCACCAGGGAAGCCCCTATATGCTCTTTTGTACCTTTTGAAGTCACCTATCCAAATAAACACGAGAGCCAGTTGTAGTACACCATGCTTGTAGCATCATCATTCACTATAGCCAAAAGGCAGAAGCAACCCAAGTGTCCATCAAGGAATGAATGGATGAACAAAATGTGGTCTATCCATACGATGGAATATTATTCAGACTTAAAAAGGAAGCAAACTCTGACACAGGCTACAGCATGGATGAAACTTGAGGACATTCTGCCAAGAGACATGACTCAGACCCAAAAGGACAAATACTGCATAATTCCACTTATATGAGTTTCCCAGAGTAGTCAAAGTCAGAGGCAGAAAGCAGAGTGGTGGTTGCCAGGGGGCTGTGGCGGGGGGTGGAAGGCAGCGTTAGTCTTTAATGGATACCGAGTTTCGGTTTTGCGAGATGAAAAGAGTTCTGGTGGTGGATGGTGGTGATGATTGCCCCAAAATATACTTTATACTCCTGAACTGTACACTTGAAAGTGGTTAAAATGGAAAATTTTATGTTATGTATATTTTACCACAATAAAAAATAAAGAAAAAAATTTAAAAGTCAGTTGTTGAAGTACAGTAAATAACATGGGAAGATAGTTGTAATGTATTGTTGCCACAAAGTGGCTTACCGAAATTATATATAAATGTGACTGCATTTATGTAATAAATTAAATAAATAAAAAATTTAAACAGCATATTAAAAAATCCTCTCTTGACCTCTCATCCTTCTCTAGCTGTTGTCTCCCTTCTCTGCTTTCCTTTATAGAGAAGCACCTTAAAATCATTGTGCACACCTGCTGTTCCCTCGCATTTTCTCCTGAACCTACTCCAGGTGGCCTCTAGTCCACACAGCATCACGGAAGTGGCTCTCGTCACACCGCCGTTGACCTCCATTCTGTTGGAAATAGAGCCTTTGCAGATATAATCTAAATTATGGACCTTGAGACAAGATCATCCTGGGTTATCCAGGAGGGCCCTAAATCCAATGACGTGTTCTTTTAGAGACACACAGAGAAGGAGATATGGAGAGAAGGGAAGGGCATGTGAAGAGGGAGACAGAGACTGGAGTGATGCAGCCACAAGCCAAGACCACATGGAGCCACCAGAGGCTGGAGGAAGCCGGGGAGGATCCTCCCCTAGAGCCTTCAGAGAACACAGCCCTCGCGACCCCTGGATTTCTGGCTTCTAGGGTTCAGAACTGTCAGAGACTAATTTCTGTTATTTTAAGCCACCTAGTTTGTGGTATTTGTTACAGCAGCTGCAGGAAATGGATCCACGACCCAAAGCCAAAGTCCTTCTCAGAGGTCTACATGGCCCTAAATGACCAGCCCCTGCCCTCCCCCAACCCGACTCCACCACCCTGACCTCCTGCTCTCCTCCAAACAGGCTGAGCATGCTCTCTTCCTCGGGGCCTTTGCACTCACTCTGCCTCTTCTGGGAGCCCTCTTCCCTCTGCTTTGTGGCTTGTTCCTTCACTTCCTTCTGTGCTCACATGCTACCTTATTAGTGAGACCTTCCCTGACCATTCTTATAAAATAGCATGCCAAGGTCTCTTCCTCCACCTTACTCTGTTTTATTTGTCCCCATAGCATTTATCACAAGATGGCCTACTGTGGGTTACTTAGAACATAAGATCCATGCGGGTGGGGTGTTTTCTGTTTTGTTCACTCCCTAGAACAGTGCTCAGCACAGAGTAAGCCCTCATATTTTTTAAAAGTCCTTATCTGATCAAGGTCTAACATCCGAAATATATAAAGAGCTCTTAAAACTCAACAATAAGAAAATAAGTTTATTTTGCCAACTAAAAATAGGCAAGAAATCTGAACAGACACCTCACCAAAGAAGAGATGGCAAATTAAAAAAAAAAAACAATTATTGAATGAAGAAATGAATGGAATTTAATAAACTGGGACATTTTCTAATTTCTCAAGGAACTTGTCTGGGTCCTTTTTTAAAAAAGTAGTTAGCCTTTATTTACCCATATGTTTTTTTCTTTTAAATAGATTTTATTTTTTCGAACTGTGTTAGGTTCACAACAAAACCGAATGGAAAGTACAGAGAGGCCCCATAACTACCTGCCACCACACAAGCACAGCCTTTCCCATTATTGAGACCCCAGACCAGAGGCATACATTTGTCACAATCAATGAGCCTACATTGACACGTTATTATTACCCAAAGTCCATAGTTTACATTAAGGTCCACTCTTTGTGTTGTACATTCTATGGGTCTGGGCAAATGTATGACATGTAGCTACATTATAGTATCATACAGAGTATTTTCACAGCCCTAAAAATCCTTTGAGTTCCATCTATTCATCCCTCCCTCTCCCCTAACCCTGGCCACCACTGATGCTTTCACTGTCTCTGTAGTCTTGCCTTTTCTAGAGTGTCATATGGTTGGAATCATAGCGTAGGCAGCCTTTTGAGATTGGCTTCTTTCACTTTGTAATATACATTTAAGTTTCCTTCATATCTTTTCATGGCTTGAAAGCTCATTTCATTTTAGCCCTGGATAATATCCCGTTGTCTGGACGGACCACAGTTTATCCATTCACCTACTGAAAGACTTCTTGGTTGCTTCCAAGTTTTGATGATTATGAATAAAGCTGCTCTAAACATTCGTGTGTGGGTTTGTGTGTGGAGATAAGTTTTCAACTCCTTTGAGTAAATACAGAGAAGCGTGGTTGCTGGAATGTCTGGTGAGATTGTCTGGGCCCCTTTAGACTCCAATTTCCTACCTATCCCGCTTGGCCCGCCACACTCCCCTGTATCCCTGCACAACCAGCACCCTGCAACTCCTTTCATTTGTCTGTTTCTCATGGTGGTCTCGAATATGGGGTTTTCCCACCATGGCTTCACCACAGGGTAGAAAGAGCTGCAGCCTTCATTCTAGAAGGATGTACTCCGGCTGTGAAACGCGGGCTGAGCGTGGCTGAGGAGACCTGAACCAATCACTGGCAGAGTCACACAAGTATTTTGTTTCATAATGTTAGCTTTTCATTTTTAAGTATGAATATCAATGTTTACGTGTACTTTTTGACTTGTGATAAGATACACAAAACACAAAACTTACCATCTTAAACATTTCCAAGGGCACAGTTCAGCGGTGTTAAGTACATTCAGATTGCTATGAAACCCATCTCCAGAGTGCCTTTCATCTTGCAAAACTGAAACTCTATACCCGTTAAATAACAACTCCCCCGTTCCTCCCACCCCCAGCCCCTGGCAACCACCATTCTACTTTGTCTCCATGGATTCGACTACTCCTATAAGTGAAATTACACAGTATTGGTCCTTTTGTGTCTGCCTTACGTCACTTAGCAAAATGTCCTCAAGGTTCACACATTGTAGCCTGTGTCAGAACGTCCTTCCTTTTTAAGACTGAATAATATTCCACTGTGTGGATAGACCACATTTTGCTTATCATCTATCAGTGGACACTTGGGTTGCTTCCCCCTTTTGGCTTTTGTGAATAACACTGCTATGTCAATGTTTACGTCTTTATATGTAGGAATGACACTGCCTAGCACATTCTAGTAGATGTTTTTTCTATACACTAA
The DNA here is from genome assembly GCF_005190385.1 of Monodon monoceros. NCBI lineage: Eukaryota > Metazoa > Chordata > Mammalia > Artiodactyla > Monodontidae > Monodon > Monodon monoceros. The sequence continues at coordinate 12,429,289 of NW_021703767.1, forward strand.
TGTGTTACTTTCACTGTTTTCCTAGATGAGCCTTAGAACACAGGATTTAACAACGACTTTCCATCCTGTGATCTCCCTGAAGGGCTCTGGAGGGCTGGGCAGGGCAGGGTGATGGGCTGTGGTCTTGGGGATGGTGGGTGAGCTCCAGCGCTGACCAAAAGGGAATCATTCTTGGGGCATAAGGTGACATGAGTCGGGCCTTCTCCAGGGAAACAGCCCAGGTGGCCAAGAGGGCCCCTGAGCCCAGGGCCTGGCCAGGTGTGCATGGACAAGGCTCCTTCCATCCTTTATCTTCTCTCTTTTCATTAAAGACAAACTTCCTAGGAATTCTGTGTGAGTAAACTTCCCACTTCCTTGACCAAAGCCAGGCTTTTCAACAAGCAGTGGGGTTGGAGGGCTGCCTGTGAGGGTGGGAACACCTGGAGAATCCTCAGGTAACAGGGGCTCCCGGCTACCGTTCCCCGGGCACTCTGACATCTGGGCCCTGTGCAAGCACTTGGCGCTCCCAACCTCATTTACTTCCTGCCACAGCACTCTGTGGTTGTACTACCGTAATCTCTATTTTCCAGAGGAGGAAACAGAGGCACAGAGGAGCCAAGCCAGCCACCCAAGTTCACACAGCTACCGAGTGGCAGAGGTGGGGTTTGATCCCAGGTCAGCAGAAACCAGCACCCACCCTACTGACCTCTACGCCAGCCGGCTGCTATTCAAACTTACATGTGCAGACCTGCAGAGTGGAAACGATGCCTCATGCCCTGGCCACTTGGCAACGTGCTTTTAAGGGCAGAGGGAGATAAGACACACATGCCTGCACACACCCACAGGCATACATGCACGTGTACACATGCGCATACAGAGGCACCCATGCACGCACACCGTGTTCTCTTTGCCCTTCAAACAGCTAATGATTCTGATGGAAAGAACAACTGAGCAAATGAAGATCTGAGAGGGTGAAAGCCTGGTTTCTGCAGCTCTGGGGCCGGGGAGCCTTTGTGAGCGGGGCGGGGGGTGGGGGTGGATGCGGTGCTCTGTCCCTGGGTTGATGGGGCTGGAATTTGAAGGTGCTGAGGGATCCTTCTGGCCCCGCCCACACGAGGGCACCTTGTGTGAGACCCAGATACACTTTCACGCTGGAATCGGGGTGAGGGGCTGAAGCTGAAACAAATGGAGTTTAAACAGACCCCGTGAGCAGGAAGGGTCACGAGGGGGTAAGATGGGAGCAGCTCCAGGCAAGGCCGCTGGACCGGACCCTCCCAGAACCCAAGTCCGCCAACCAGCCTGGGCAGCCTCGCAGGCCCCAAGGAGCCCACGACTTTAGAAGCACCACATTCTCCTTTCTTGTTTTCTAGGGTCACATTCCTGGGATCGCCGAATATGTCAACCTGACATTTCATGATTCAGGCATCCAAGCGCAGAAAAGGGCATTATTTTAGACTGAAAAGGTGCATTTTATATTCACACACTTGACTTTCAAGACCCTGAATAAATTTTGCTGAAATAAATATTCACCTTTGGGTCTAGTCCAAGTATGTGAAGTTTCAGTACCAAGGGCCTTCTCTCTTTCTTTCTTTTAAAAAGAATATTAAAAGTGACTGAAAAGAGGGATTTAGAAATGAATGGCAGTTTTTCAACATGTCTTATAAAACGAAAAAGAGCAAATGCTATAATATTTCTTTGGGACATGGATTTAAGGAAAATGAGATTTAGAACCCAGTGGCTGTTCGTTGCAATGTGAGATTTCTATCCTTGCACTGCCTGGTCAGAAGGAAGGTGAGAATTAGGGTGACCACCCGTGTGTGTCCACCCATCACGACTGCCCAGGATGACGATCCCGGTTATAGCACTGAGACTCCCGCATTGCAGAATACCCCTTGGTCCCCAGCAAACCAGGATGGGGGGTCACCCTAGCTGAAATTACTACAGATATGAGAAGGGCTTGTAAAACCCCACTCACCTGAGCTTCTCACCAGCCCTGTAGGCAGACACCCAAGGATACCCACTGGGTCAGTGGGAGCTTTTAGACAGGCGTACAGGAGGGTCTGGGGTTTCTGGAGGCGTGAAGTTGAGCTGTCTTCACCTGCTTGGCTTCCTGCCCCCTGCCTTTCCCAGGTCAAGGACCTCTTGAGGTCCTCAAGGACCTTGTCCTCAGCCCAGGCCATCTGCAGCCCCCGCCCAGGGCTCTTCACGTTGTCTAAGAGGATAGATTGCAAATCCCCACCCAAGAGCCACTGAGTCTCAGGGGGCAGGGCCTGGGAATCTGCATTCTTATCACAAACTCCCCTGGGTTTCGTTCTTTTTTTTTTTTTTTTGCCGTGCTGTACGGCTTGTGGGATGTTAGTTCCCCGACCAGGCATCAAGCCCGGGCAGTGAAAGCGTAGAGTCCTAACCACTGGACTGCCAGGGAATTCCCTCCCTGGGGTTTCCGATGGGCAGGCGGCTGAGAGGCCCAGCCTGGCCTCTGCCTGGGCTTCCTGAGCCCTGTCACCTACCTGCTTATCTCTTGCAGCCCAGGTACCCCCCATATTTGGGCTTTTTGTTTGCCCTTGTACAGAATCCCTTCCCTTCACCCTGACCCACCTGCTCTCCACTCTCTTCCAGCCTTCTCCACCCTGTCCTTCACCCCAATGCCTTGTCAGCCATCCTGACATCCTATAGGGCTGGACCCCCAGCAGGAGATCACATACTTAAGGCTGTTGGGGGCATGGGTGGAACAGGGAATGGACACAGGAGCCGTGTCATCCACACTTAAGTATGTGAGGCCCCTCCCAGGGAGGGACAGAAGGGAGGTGGGATGCGAAGGGTGGGTCAGGGGCCAGAGTCTGAGACCAGCCCCTTCCTCCCCATGCAGCCGTGTTGCCACATCAAACCCTGAAAAGCCTGCGAATTCTAAGTTTGAACCGGGGCTTCAAGGTCGTTATAAAGGTATATGTGTCAAGGAAGGCAAGAGAACATTTTTTATATAACTTTATATTTTTGGCCTGATGTCTATAACATTTTAACGCTTGGCTGTTTGGTATGTAACACCCGTTCCTTCTCTCCGAACTGCAGATGTGAGAGGCAGACCTATAGATTTCTATGCATACACAGAAAAATATAGTTTTATGTGGGAGTCTTTCTTTTACATCACAATATCATAATCTATGCATTATTTTCCAATTTGCCCTTTTCATTGAATAAGACTTCAAGAATTATTCATGTCTGTATGTACAGATCTACCTCATTTAAAAACACAGTACAACCCGTCTTTATTCTAATTTTTTCCGAACAGTTGGAATTCCTCCCAAGACATCTTCCATAAGAAAAGAAGTTTTCCACGTGCCTGAGCTGAGTGATGTAGACAAGTCTGATTTAACAGAAACCTTGGAGGAGGCGAGCCTGGCTATAGCTCCTGTGAGTCCCCCTCTGCTGACAGCACATGGCTTTGCTCTCCCAGGGTCCAGAGGCTTTACAATCAGAGGTCAAGTTCTAAGGAAGGAAGTTCGGGGAGCTCAGAGCTGGGAGGCAACTCACTGGGTTTCGTAGATTCCTAACACATTCTCTTACTTGTTCATGGTTAGTGGGTTGGGAATATTTTGCTTTTTCTCCGTGAGGGAGGTAATATCATGATTCTACACATCCCTCTAATTGCTACTCCCTCCCTTCCTCGGAAACTAATCAAGCATTTTCCAGGTCAGATTGCTGTTTGGTCATCTGAACACGAGTCCCCTTCCTCTTGCCGTAATCTTTCCCAGGCTGGATTTTGTCTTTGAAACAATAGGAAATGACAAGGTCTATTTTTCTTTTCTTGAAAGAACTCCATCCATGGAGTCATGAGTTGCAACAAAGTACGGGGAATTAATATGCAGCCCCGATCGGAAGTGACCAGCCTTCCTGTCTTTGTTCTACCGAGTCCTGCAGTCTGAGCTCATGATATCATGGGCAGTTTGCTTACAAGCAGGAAGGCTGCATTTTCATCTCAAGATAAATCCCCAATTGGATTTTCTGTCGGACCCATCTGAAAGAAGTGCAGTTGGGCCGTGAGCAATCTTCAAGCAAAGATTGGGAACATTTCAAAGAATGGCTCTGCTACAGATCATCTGTCAGGTCCTGGACATATATTTGTATCATTGGAGAAGTTCATTGCATCTTTTTTTTTTTTAAGAGTTTTTTTGATGTGAACCATTCTCAAAGTCTTCAATGAATCTGCTACAATATTGCCTCCGTCTATGTCTTGGCTTCTTGGCTGCGAGGCATGTGGGATCCCAGCTCCTCCACCAGGGATCAAACCCACACGCCCTGCACTGGGAGGCGAAGTCTCAACCGCTGGACCAAGGAAGTCCCTGGACCGCCAGGGAAGTCCCCACTGCATTTTCAAGCACCCTTGCGAGTCAGTCCCTGGAATAGCTTTCTAAGAACGTTGTTTAATTTCTCCAACAGAAAATTAAGCTGTAATTTGGTAACTTATAAGATAGTAAGACTAGCTGGATAGTCATCAGCAACCTTAAAATCAGGAGCCATTACTATTCCAAGAGTTCAAGGCCCAGGTTTGAGGCCAGGCCCAGCCCCGTTACTGGCTGTGGGTGCGCTGAATAGGCAAGTCCCTTACGTGCTCTGAACACTGGCTTTTGCTTCTTGGAGATGGAGGGATCCTGCCCAACGTGGGTGATGCCCCTACAGCCAGTCCTGCAGCCTGGAGTCCAGACCCAGCTCGTGGTGTTCTCTACCCCGTCAGCCTGATTTCCCATGGCGCCCCTCACCCTGGCAGCTCCCCATTCCCAAACATCCCCTTCCTGTTCCCACCTCCTGGCCCACTGCTGTGGCTCCCCTCTCCCCCTCAGGTTTCCCCACCTTCACCTTTTAAAATTCTGCTCATGGGCTTCCCTGGTGGCGCAGTGGTTGAGAGTCCGCCTGCCAATGCAGGGGACACGGGTTCGCGCCCCAGTCCGGGAAGATCCCACGTGCTGCGGGGCGGCTGGGCCCGTGAGCCATGGCCGCTGGGCCTGCGCGCCCGGAGCCTGTGCTCCGCAACGGGAGAGGCTACAACAGTGAGAGGCCCGCATACCGCAAAAAAAAAAAAATTCTGCTCATTCCTGAGGACCCTGTTGAGCACCGTCTCCATTAAACATCTCCAGCCCATTAGGTAGAATCGTTCTCTCTGGGCTCCCATGGCCATTTGGTTTGACCATCTAATGTCATTCTTTTTTTCTTTTTTCTTTCTGGTCCCGCCCCGAGGCTCGCAGGATCTGAGTTCCCCCACCAGGGATTGAACCCAGGCCTCAGCAGTGAACTGGACCGCCAGGGAATTGGGCTAATGTCATTCTTATACTCTGTCTTGTGAAGCTAAAACCTCCAAAGGATAAAGAAAAGGGCCTCTGCCGACTCCACTCACAGGTTCAGCAAAAAGATGGAAGATCCTGAAGGTTACGAGGAAGAGGAGGGTAGGAGGTGTGGGCCTGGTGGACCAGCCGCTGTTGCCTGGGAAATGGGGAGACAGGGCCTTGGTGTGAAGAGGGCTTGGCCTGAGGTTTCTCTGGACCCTTCCTGGGGGTGCCGCTAGCCTGCTGGGCCAGGAGGAAGGGGTGCTGGCTCTTCTCAGAAGGCGCGCTCTTCTCAGGAGGCAATAATAAAAGATGAATTGATAGCAGCAGCGGTGCCCAGAGGAGGGCTGGTGGCAGCAGCTGTGGCAGGACAGGTGGCCAGAGCAAAAGGGCGCCATGAGCTGTGTGCAGCTGGGGCAGCAAAGGTGGACACGACGGCTGCGGGCGCGGCTCTGCAGGGGTTGGTGCCCACGAAGGCTGGGCTGCACCAAGGTGTCCCCGCAGGACCGAGCCCTGAGGGCTTGGAGACTAGGGACGTGTGAGGGCATCCCCAGGAAGGTGAGCCAGGGTGGGAGTAGGAGGTCCTTTATCCCAGGTTTCTGTGCCTGGGATTTTGATCTCATTACACCCTCGGCTGGAAATACCCGCTCCATTGCATTGCAGTGAGTTGAGTTGGGCTTGTGTCTCCGAGTCTGACTTAATACGCCAGCTCAGCATCGCCTAAGAGCTCTCTGCGCCATCCAAGACGGGAGCCACTGGTCACGTGGCCACTGAGTGACTAGCGGGAGTGAAGAGCTGACTTTTACATTTTATTAACTGGACTTCCCCGGTGGCGCAGTGGTTAAGAATCTGCCTGCCAATGCAGGGGACACGGGTTCGAGCCCTGGTCCGGGAAGATCCCACGTGCCGTGGAGCAACTAAGGCCGTGCGCCACAACTACTGAGCCTGCGCTCTAGAGCCCGCGAGCCACAGCTGCTGAGCTCATGAGCCACAACTACTGAAGCCCGCACGCCTAGAGCCCGTGCTCCGCAACAAGAGAAGCCACGACAATGAGAAGCCCGCACACCGCAACGAAGAGCAGCCCCTGCTCGCCGCAGCTAGAGAAAGCCTGCACGCAGCAACGAAGACCCAATGCAGCCAAAATTTTAAAACTTAAAAATAGATAAATAAATGTTATTAACTGATTTCAGTTTAAGATTAGCTAAGCACACGTGGCTGCTGGCTCCGTACCAGATGATCAGCATCGTGATTAGTACCGTCTCATTCATTCTCCAGGGAGCCCAGCACTGCCCCCACGGGGAGGTGCCTGTTGATTTGAAATTCCTACAAAGGATGTGATGGCCTTGGATAATTATTAGCTGGCTTCCTGAATTCTCCCTTATCTGGTTGATGCTATCGCGCTTCTTTCTTGCCTTACTTCCAGCTATAGGCCAGTGTGGCTTCCAATTGACAGGGCATTTAGTTGGAGTATTTATTTAGGATTTAATCTCTGAGGCTACCGTCCAGTCATGGGATGGAGTTTGGCCAACTCTGCATTGGTGGTCAGGCTTACAATGGGCTTCTGAAAACCCAGTGACCATAGTTCCGGGTTTACAACTATCCTGCCAATACTGGGCCTGGCCTTTCAAGTCCAAGTGTGGGAAACTTCACAATGGACTTGGCTGAAGACTCCCAGGAAGGTCAGGCCTTGACACTTTCCTTGGAGCTCTGCAGACAGTCATTCCTCCTCCAAACTCCCCTCTGTGGTGGGGCTGGAGGGCTGCCTTGTTCTCCCCCTCAGCAGCTTGCTCTTACTTTGCCCTAGAGCTCTGGCTGATGCCCTGAATGTGGTAAAACTGGTGAAGTTTTGGCCCTGCTGGATGCTGACCCTCAGGAGGAAGAAATAATCGAAGATAAAAGCTTTCATTTACGGTGGTTCTTATTAGGTGTGAAGCACGGTCACTCTCCACACCACTAGGGAGGAGTTACTATTATTGTGCCCATTTTACAGATGAGGAAACTGAAGCACAGATAGATCTTCCTGAGACCAAGCTAAGACCAAGTCAGACAGAAGCTGGGAAACAAGAGGGCAGCACAGCAGGAGGGGGACCCTGAGGCCGGGGCTGGTGCAGAGGCATGTCCAGTCTGGTTGACATCGGTGTTCCAGGGTCTGGGTGGGGCAGGGAGTGGGGTGAAAGCTTCAGGGCAGTGGTGCTTTCCAGGAGGCCCCCACTAGACAATATGGGCTGCCGAGAGTGGATCAGCCCTGGGGAAAGTGGATGAGAAGGCTCATGCAGCTCCCCCCCCTCTGCCAGGGAGGACGCAGCATCAGGCCTTGGTTCCCCAGGTAACCTGGAGCCGGAATAGGGGGTCGCCACCCATGGAGAAGGACAGGGACAGATTGAAAGGGGGCCCTTGTGGGCATCACTTTTCTGAGACTCACCAGATGCCAGATGTATGAACCAACGGCTGACTCTTCCCTGACATCACTTGCTAGTGGGGAGGCTCCCCCATGTTCCTTCCACTCTGGCTCCCCCAGAGGCTGCAGGTGGCATTGTGCCAGCAGTGTGGGCCGACAGGGACCAATAGGTACCCCCAGGCCCCTCACACTGGATGTCTCAGGTCAGTTTCCAAGATTCTTGAATGAGTGGTTTATTGAAACAGTGCTCTCAGGGGAAATACTTGTAAGAAAAGTGCTATGGTCTGAATGTTTGTGTCCCTCCGAATTCATATGCTCACATCCTAACTCCCAAAGGTGATGGTATTAGGAAGTGAGGCCTTCGGGAGGTTTTTAGATCAAAAACCTCATGAATGAGATTAGTGTCCTATAAAAGAGAGCTCCCCATGTGCCTTCCATCACGTGAGGACACAGCGAGAAGTCCGCAACCCAGAAGAGGGCCCTCACCCCACCATGCTGGCACCCTGAGCTTGGACGTCTATTTCCATAACTGAGAAAAAAAATTCTGTTGTTTATAAGCTACCCTGTCTGTGGTAGTTTTGTTATAGCAGCCCACGCAGACTAAGACAAAAATGGTGAGGGGGCAATTCTCTGCAAAAGAGGGCAGCTGTGGGCCATTAAGTCACCCTCGCAGCAGCTGGGGCAGGCAGCAGGCTTGGTACAGGGATCTGGGCGGGCACAGCACCGCGCACCGCCCATCTGCGGGGTCGGCAGTGGGACTGCTCACAGGGCCTCCCAGGAACTGCTTGGTCCCTGGGTAAGCGCTGCTTTTTCGTGAAGCGGCAGCAAAGGCTCCAGCATCAACAGAGCGGGAGCGGCCCTGCTAACAAGCTCCGTGAATCCAGAGGGCTGAATTTTGCAGCAGGTGGCTTGCATTTTGAAAGTCAGCATTTGCAGCAAGTAACTGAGGTAGTGACACGTGCAAACCTCCCACCGAGAGCTGGCCTCTTGGCACAGGACTTCTGGAACCCCACAGCTTGGAAACCGTGGGGTGTCTGTGGCCCAGAGCAACACAAAGCTTAGAAGCAGCAGCCCATGTGTGCCTCACACTCCCCGGGTGGAATTCCACCTGGGAGCTTCCACCAGCCACCATGCTCCATCAGAAATCCTTCATCCAAATCTGGTTTGGTCCTTTTCCTCCTGGGCGTGGTGCCCGTCCAAACACATTCTCAGCAGGACCTCTCAGGCTCCTTCCATGAGAAGAACGTGACATTCTTCTCTTGGGCTCAGAAAATGCAAATAAACAACTCGTTGCTTTTGATCAGGCCAAAGACTGCCCCTCGCTTTGGCCGGCCTGTCTTCCAGCTGCCTCCTCGGGGGTCCTGGGAGGAGTGTGCACGTGGGTGGGTGTTGGGGGGAGACGCAGATAAGGGAAGACCCATCGCGGCATTCAACAAGAGCTTTGAGACTGAGGTCAGTGTGGGCACAGCTCTTCCTCCAACTGGAAAAGTGAAAACCTTCAGCTGGCGCGTGTTCTCTCTTCAGCTGCACAAGGTCATCGGAAGGACAGTGGTTATGTTCACGGAGCCAGAGAAGATGCTGCTTGGGAATTAGAACTAGAGACCATGGCGGAGGCTGTTCTGGGACCCGAGACAGTTTCAAAGTGCTTCTTGCTGAGCTCAGGAAATAAAAGGACAAGGATTCTCTTTGATTAGAACAAAATCCTCATGAAGAAGTTAGACAATGGAGCCATATGTTCATTCTCTGCTATGACCTAGAACAGATTTATCTCTAATGACAGATTGAAGGCGAGTCATCTTCGCCCTGTCAACTTCTCCCAATTCCCTACATTATAGATGGAGGACTCGGGTTCCTGGAGGTGCTGAGGCATTTCAGCTCTGCCCACACGACCCCAGCCTGTCCGTATGGCACCTCTCTGGACCAGTCTCTACTCTCCCACCTTCGCAGGTAAGTTTAAGGGAAGCACACTCTGAAATTGGCAGAAGCGGGGGTGAGAAAGGGGGTTTCACTCTGACTCACCTTCACTCCCCCTTCCCTCTGTTGAATGGAATCCGTGAGATATCTCATCAACTTTATCTGCGGTTGCCGTTTTATGTGGTTTCACTGCTGTTAAAATACCACACGAGGGACTGCCCTGGAGGTCCAGTGGTTAAGACTCTGTGCTGCCAATGCAGGGGGCACAGGTTCGATCCCTGGTCAGGGAACTAAGATCCCACACGCTGTGCAGTGTGGCCAAAGGATAAAAAAGAAACCACACATGAATGTTTACAAAAGCACTATTCACAGTAGCCTAAAGTGGAAGCAACCCAGATGTCTAGCAATGGATGAATTAATGAACTCAATGTGCCCTATACATATAGTGGAATATCATTCAGCCATAAAAAGGAAGAAAGTACTGATTCATGCTACAACATGGATGACCTTGAGGACATTATGCTACATGAAAGAAGCCAGTGACAAAAGATTACATTTATATGTGTGATTCCCTTTATATGAACCCTCCAGAATAAGTGAATGCATAGAGACAGAAAGTAGAGAGGTAGTTGCCAGGGGCTGGAGGGAAGGGGGAATGGGGAGTGACTGCTTAATGGGTAGGGGGTTTTATTTTCTGATGTTGAAAATGTTTTGGAACTAGACAGAAGTGGTGGTCCCACGACACTGTGAATGTACTAAAAGCCACTGAATTGTGTGCTTTAAAATGGTTAATCTTACTTCATGTGAATTTCATGTCTGGCGTAGACCAAATGTTTGTGTTCCCCCCAAACTCAGAGTAAATCCTAACGCCCATTGTATTTGGAGGTGGGGCCTTTGGGAGGTGATCAGGTCATGAGGGCAGAGCCTCCCTGGATAGGATTAGTGCCCTTATAAAGAAGACCCCAGAGAGCTCCCGGCCTTTCTGCCACGTGGGCACCCAGTGAGACCGCCAGCTACGAGCCAGGAAGCCAGGCTCTCACCAGACCCTGGCCCCTTGATCTTGGACTTCCAGCCTCCAAAACCGTGAGAAATAAATTTCTGTGGTTTTATAAGCCACTCAGTCTATGGTGTTTTTGTTACAGCAGAATGAATGAACTAAGACAAACTGAATTTTAAAAAACAAACAAAACTGCAGCCCCTCTGCCCTCCAGGCAGCTGGGCTAGTTGATGAGAGACAGGCCCCTCCCTCCACACCACCCCCTCCTCTGGATTCCTCAGATGGGCCCTTCGCCCTCAGGATCTGGAGGCTGAAAGAGAAATGGCTCCTGTCCTACCTGTCGTTACTGGGGTTCCTGAGGGAACAGCTAGTATTTCCTGATCACCTTACAGCTGAGCCAGCTCCAGCACTTTGTACCGTGTGACTTGGCCCCAGTACTGTCAGCCTTCAGCTCCCTCATCTACATATGCCTGCTTGCAGGGCTGATGTGATGATGAAGTAAGATAAGGCAGGGAGACCTCATTCATAGTCAACACCATCATTTTAATGCTCTAAGCCCCCTAGGACAAGAAAGAGAAAAAAATTCTTTTCTTATTCTACTCCACAGCTATAAGCCTCCTGTCCACCAGGGGGGGCCTTCTAAAAGAAACCATCACCAGTTCTCCCACCAGGAATCTGTTTCCTTAACTCCTTTTTCTTTTACTTCTTCACCTGCCCCTCCCCCTAATATGGTAGGACCTATTTTTTTGCAATAATTTGAAAGGTAGCTCTACTTGATCCTTGCCCACAGGCTGCTGGGGAATCTGGTCGACTGTTTTTTACCACTAGAAATTCTGTAGTTTTAATCTAAGTCGGGGGTCAGCAAGCTTTTCCTGCAAGGGTAAATGTTTTAGGCATTATAAACCATACTTTATTTACAAAAGCAAGACGCAGGCCAAATCTAGTCTACTGCCTGTAGGCTACTGGACAGCCCATGAGCTAAGAATGGCTTTTACATTTTAAAATAATTGATTAAAAAAAGAGAAATATGTGACATATGAAAGTTAATTTCAGATTGCAGTTCCCACAAATAAAGTTTTATTGAAACACAGCCGTGTTCATTCATTACCTATTAGCTGTGGCTGCTTTTGAGCTCCAGGGTCAGAGGTGAGTAGTTGTGGCAGACCTATCTGACCTACGATGCCTAAAATATTTATTATCTTTCCCTTAAAAAGAAAACAAACTTTGCCAATCCCTTCTCTAAACAAATTATGTTAGTGATTAAAGTCTACCACCAATGAACGTGGAGTGACTGAACTCACGCTTGCCATTGTGAATATTAGTATAATTCTTTTATGGATAGATAGGGATCTTCTGTTTACCCATCTGTAAAACGATAATGACAGCACCATCTCCCGAAGTTGTCGTGAGCATTAAATGACTTAATACATGAAAAGCAGCTAGAACAGTGCCTGGCATTATAAGTGCTCAATAAATGTGAACTCTAGTTCTGTTAGCATATAGACATGAATTTAAATAAATACAGAAAACCAAGACTTCTTCCCTCCATATTTATTTTGAAATGTGCTGTAAACAGTTTGAAATGTCCCTTTAACAGCTTTCTGGCTTCCTCAGTACTGGATGACGTGACAAGTTCTCCTTCATAGAAGGTACAAGTGAAACAGAACTGGAGGGGCATTCTCAACCCTTCCCTCTTCAGAAAGTGTGATCATATCAAGATGCATCTGGTTTTCAGTAGAACTGGCTCATGTTTCTTGGGAGTGAAGTGTCCAAACCACTGTTCATCCATATTTCCTGGATGATTTGCTCCCTGCGCTCAATCCTTTCTGCCAGCTCTGCAGCCTCTATGGAACTGTAGACAGGATATGTAGTCCTACGAAACCCCGACAGTTCCCCTGGAAAATCGGAGTCGGAGGAGTCCTCCTCCCCCTCCTCATCCTGGCTGTCCTCCTCGGCTTTGTCGCTTCCTGGCACCAGGTGCTCCCTCGCCAGCTGCAGCTCCCGGAAGTCCTTGGTGCAGGACACTCTGATGACCAAGGCACACAGCGTGAGTGCAAGACCGATGCAAACACTGGACACAAACAGCAGGGCAGCTCTTTCAGGGTGGGCTGTAAGGGAAAGAGAACACGTCAGGACGCGGGGGAGCTGTCAGTCTTCACCAGGCCGAAGTCCCACAGAAGCAGATACATGCAGTCCTGGACAGCATCTCTGAGACCGTCCACACCTAACTGATCCTATACCCCCACTAATTAAAAAGAAAAAAAAGGTTTGGAGCATATATAGTCAACATATGTATGTTTATGAGAGGACACATAGCAAAGGACCTGAGAAGCTGGGCCCTCCTGAGTTCAAATGCAGATCTGTCATTCCCTAGTGTGACTTTCGGCGAATTACCTCACCTCTCTGTTCCTCAGTTCCTTCACCTGTAAAATGGAGCCAGAAGCCTCTTTCTGTCAGAGTTAATTCCTGTGAAGCTCTCAGAACACTCAATGACACATAACAAATGTTCAATAAACTGTTAGCTATTATTAATAGTAGTAAATTTTGAAAAATTAATTTACATATAAAGTATATATATGAATGTAAGTACTAATATAGTAAATGTTACAAAGCTTAATTTTAGATTAAAAAATAAATATAAATAAAAGTTCTGGTAGTAAAAGTTCAACCTCCAAATAACTGTACAATAGAAATAGAAAGAATGCTAATTTGTACTATGTACCCTGGTCTAAATCTTTACATATGTTTAATCCTTACATTAACCCTGCGTGGAAAGGACTATTACTTTTCAGCTGTGTACCCCCTGAGGTGTTAGCACTCCCATTTTGGGAAGTAATGATCCAGCTAACTTCCTAATATAGGTCAGGAGTTGACAGATTTTTCTGACCCTTCTGTCAAAAGGTCAGACAGTACATATTTTAAGGCTTTGTGGGCCAAACAGTCTGTGTTGCAACTACTCAACTGTGCTGTTGTAACACGAAAGATGATACAGGTGTGGCTGTGTTCTAATAAAACTTTATTTACAAAATCAGCCCGTGGGCCGTACTTTGTGGATCACTGATACAGAGACTCAAGCTGAGGTGTAGGGGAGCCACCGTCTGAGCTCAGCTGGCCTCTTTAGCTGGAGCCAGGACAGGAACCCAGCTCCTGAGCTGCAAGCAGCTTGTGAGATGTGCACTGGCCGTTTGCTCCTACGTCTCGATGGAACCAGCCTCCGCCAGGCACGTGGCCTCCTCGTTCACTAGACTCGAATATAATGATGACTGTTGTCTTCACTGCCTCGGTCCCTCCCCAGAGGTGCAGAATGGAGGTTCAGAACTTGACAGTTGTTAAGTTTCATGTACAGTCAAGGGATCTAGCCGCTGTGATCTGACAGGAGAGATCTAAGTGGGACACGTTATCTCCTTGAAACATGCAACTTCCCTATTCGGCTTCCTTCACTCGCAGCTCAATTCACTGGACTCAAATGTCCTTTGTTGCCGTCGCCCCTACGAGCACCATCTCATCACTTTCTCTAAGACACAGAAGTCTGAATGCAAAACTGCTTTTGGCCAGGGGAGGGGCAGTGAGCTGTGTCTGTAGTACTATTAATAACACTATATTTTTCCTAAGGGTCAAGGTATTTTGAAGATTTGGTCAGATAGAGACACACATCCTTTGTGCCGTGTTCATTTCTGGGAGTGGTGGTAGAACAGGGATTGGAAGACTGGCATTTGGGACACAATCATTAAACCGTAAACCACAAAATGATGCTAAGACCCGAGGCCCTGATCTGATGGGGCAAATCGTTTCTCCTCCCCCTGCTCACCAAAGCCTCTTCGGTGAGGACTCATCACCCCCAGCCTCACTCTCACCTCCCTTTCCTTTGAATCCTCCTTTCCTCTCCCCGCTGTCTCCGGCCCCCCCTTCCCAAGCCTCCTGGCCACTGTCCTCTCCAGTCCTTCCTGTCCTCATGGAGTCGGATACGGGCTTTCTGTGCAGCCACAATTCATCTCCTCTTCCTGGGAAAGCGTAAGCCTTGAGCCCACTGACAGCCACGCCTGTAGCCATCACCTCCTGCAGTGCCTGGAAGGAGCGCTGCCGATGGGTGAAGGGAGTCCCATCCACTTGTAACCTTTTCCAGCCATCCTGGTTCAGGACAGGGCCAGCTCCAGGCAGAAAGATCCCATGCTGGTCAAGCTTCTGGGAAGACCATGATCACCCACAGCCCCCTTCTCTCCTCGCCCACGAGACCATCATTCCCAGTGGTGGTCTCATGGGTGAATCAGGTACTCAGGCCAGGATCAAGGAGGATTTAAGGTCTGGCTCTGCCCCAGACAGGTGGGTAACTGTGGGCTAGTTACTGTCCCCCACTCCTTTCCCATCTCTACTTCTTTTTATTTTATTTTATTTTATTTTTTTTTGCAGTACGCGGGCCTCTCACTGTTGTGGCCTCTCCCGTTGCGGAGCACAGGCTCCGGACGCGCAGGCTCAGCGGCCATGGCTCACGGGCCCAGCCGCTCCGTGGCATGTGGGATCTTCCCGGACCGGGGCACGAACCCGTGTCCCCTGCATCGGCAGGCGGACTCTCAACCACTGCGCCACCAGGGAAGCCCCTCTACTTCTTTTTAAAGACTCCAGGTGGACAGAATTAAACTCACCATAATCCTCAGGATATGACACATTCTCTTTATCCGTCAATACGCGGCCTTCCTTTATGTTTATTTAATTAATTACTTACTTAAAATTCTGTAATCAGCACCCGTGCTGTGAATAAGTCCCCCACGTGGGAGTTAGAGCCTTGACAATAACCATGTCTAACCTGTGGGTTCCCCTCCCCCCAGCCTCCTCCCATCAAGGTAACTACCACCTGCATTCCACGCTCATTACTCCCCCACTTGCCTTTTTACATAGCTTATGGCACCTCTGTGTATTCCTAAAAACTTCATGAAAAAGGTGTAACGTTGCAGCGTTGGGGGTTTGGTGTTGGTTTTTAACTGAACAGTATATCGCTGCATGTTATTCCGCTATCTTGACTACACTGTGGTTTATTCACTCGCTCTCCTGCTGATGGGCATCTGGGGGGCTGCCAGGTTTCTGTATGTGGGCCTTGTAGCTGTGACCATTCCTGTACATGTCCCTGGTGAATACCTGCAAGTGTCTGTCTCGGCTACTGAGGGCAATTGGATGAGCTGTAAGGCATGTGAATTGGGGAAATACTGCCAACGTGGTTTGCAAAGTGGCTGCAATGCATGAGGAATCCTGCAAATCCTCAACTTCTCCAGCACTGAGTATGGACGGGCTTCTAACATTTTTCCAATCATAGGAGTATAAAATTGCATCTCACTATGGCTTGACTTGTATTTCCCTGATCCCCAGTTATGTACACATCTCTTCAGATACTTACCTATCCCTCGTCTCAAAATGCTGTCTCAGGTCATGTGCCCACTTTTTAAATGGGGTTGTGTGTGCTTTTCTTCTTACACGTAAAATATATCTGTATCTAGCTACAGTTTCTATATATTCTTGATATTGATCATTAGACAGTATACACATTGTGAATATCTCTGGGTAAGTGGCTTGTATTTTCCTTTCATTAAGGTGTCTTCTGATCTAGTGAATTTATCTGAAAAACAGGAATGATAACACTTCTCTTCTCCATCCTCCCCACCCCCAGCTGGTCTCCTCTCTCCTCTCTTGCCCCTCTCATCCATCTTCCCCACCGTGGCCACTGTAATCTTTTTAAAAACGCACATCAGACCACATCACTCCCCTACTTAAAACCTATAAACGGTCCCCCTCCTCCCGTAAGGTAAAAATCAAACCCAGACCACTGCCTACGAAGCTTGCTAGGACCTGGTCCATGGAACTACCCTCCCCAAGTTCAACTCCAAAGACTCATCCCTCTGCTTTCTGCTTTCCCACCCACTGGCCTCTCTCCATCCCTCGCAGGGGCCAGACGGCTTCGCACCTTGGCGCTTTTGCACGTGCTGTTCCTTCTGTCCGGAATGTTCTTTCTCCCCTCTTCATCCAGCCCTCCGTGACCCCACCCCCAGTCTGGACCAGGTCTCCCCTGTCATTAGGTCTCATAGCCTCTGGAATGGCACTAAGTTGCTGAGTGTGTTTTGTCCTCCCCCCCGCCCTTTGCCGCCATAGAATGCAAGCTCCGTGCAGACTGGGACTGAACAACCTTGCTCTTCACCAAATCCCCAGTGCCTGGCCCAAAGCAGGGGTGACACAGCTCTCTGCTGAGTGCTTGAAGGGAGGCGTCGTGGGTCTACGGCACTAGGCTTGGTGCCCTGTGGGTTGGGGGCTCCATAACGTTAGTTGCCTTTCTTCCTCTCTCCCTCTGCTCCCGGAGAGGGAGGGTGTGGGTTCTATTGCCAGGAGCGCTTCTCACTCATCAGACCCTAGGTGCCTCTTGGCTCAGGTGTACCTCCTGCCAAGTCATCACTCTTCAGGCCATGTTTACACCAAGTCTGCTAATATCCAATAAACAAAGATGGAGAATATGGCAACTCTTGGAAAGCCCGTTGGAAATAAGGCTTCCTAGTCACCTGAACCAACTAGTCTGGAGTCATAGAATCACCAGCTCTTAGTTAGATGGAGCCCTGGTGGTGAACTGGCTCAACTCTTCCTGTCACAGCCATTTAATTTGTCCATAGCCACTGCTTTGGCTGGGACCCCAAGCTCGGGGCCAGGGTTCTCTCCAAAGCCCCAGGCTTTAAACTAAGGGGATACCGTCTGTTTTCTAAAATCAATTGGACCACTTTAGGCTTTTGTGAACCCTTTTCCTATTATACTGAATGCGTTCTGTTAAAATAAAGGCATTAGTCTCCTTGTCAGACAGAATCTTCACACTGTGCTATTGTTGGTCTTATTCCTCATTTTAGCCTTAGTTCATCACAGGCTCAAGCGAATGGCTTTAATTTCATCAGCGGTAGCAAGCCCTCGGGAATCTCACCATGGTGGCCCGTGGCCTTTAAGGCCCCTTGACCCTTAGATCCCTGGTCTGGAGCCAACACAAGCTCCAGCTCAAACTTATTTGTGTCCAAATAAGACACCGAGAGGCTGGGGCGAGGGTTCCACCCCTTGGGGCCCTGCTACCGTCGGGTGAAAGCACAAAGAGTATTGGGCCTGGTCTGACAGCACTTAGGGATGTGATAATAACTTTCTGTCATGGAACCAAAGATTAGAGGCCGTGGGAACACTTCAGAATCCACACCTATGTGACAAGGCGGCACTGATTTCCCATCTTCCTCCCTGACAGGGGATCGTGTAACTTCAACTCTGGAATGTGTTATGATACTTCTATTTCAATGGGGGTTTGCCTGATAGCCTGGAGTTCCTTTCATATGAAACAATGACGCCCTCCCAACTCAGGAGAAGCACTGCTTTCTCACCCATGGCCCCAGTTACCCCATGCACCCCGCAAGTACACAGTGAGTGCTTCCAGAGGCCGAAGACACACACAGGCCCAAGCCCAAGGCCGGGGCTGAAATATTGGGCCACGAGGGCACACAATAAAACATTCACTAGGTGGAATGGAGGACATCAAGTTCTGAGCCAGGCTGTCTAAATAAGTCTCCTTCAGAACAACCTGCAGAGGTACAATGGCTGAGCCAGCTAACTGCCTTCTGCAAGCCTCCAACACACACACACACACACACACACACACACGCACCTCTTTCCATTTCCCTAATATCAAAACTTCTCTATGAGTTTCTTCAGACCCATGATCAATATTCTAGAATGAATTCAAGGAGTAGGTCTATATTACTGAGAGGAGGGTAAATTCTAACACTCCTAAGAAAATGTCTCACAGATCATTTAAATGGCCCAAAGCAAAATCATTCATCAGGGACCCTTGGATATCCTTGTGTCCGTTCCACCAGCCTCTGTGTCTCAACATCCCAGGACAGGCCCCTTGATTCTGGGTTCTAGTCTGTTGGTCCTTCATGTGAACTTGGCTGCGCTAATGCAGCAAAGCTACCTACAGCCTGACCTGGGGAAACGTCCTTCTGGATTTGCTCAATCTACTGATTTAGCTGATTTTGCCAGAATCTTCCCAGCTCACTCTTGGTGGCTCCTGTTGGGGTCCCTCCTGTAGGAGGGTCTCCTCCCTTTGGTGGGTGCCCAGGGACCCCAGTCCAGCCTTCAGATCATATCCCTGCAACAAGGGTAAGGATGCTACTGAGAGTGGGCTGGGGAGCTGCTTTCTAACGACGACGAGGGTGACGCTCTCATTGTGTGACGCTCGTGTTGAAACAGCTCAGCCTGACGTCCTGCCCTTCGCTGCAGTGCGCTGGCCTGCCTCGTGAGGAGGACGAGGTGGGCTGGGGACCTTTAGAGTGACCACCCAGAGGGTGACATGCCCAGGAAATTCACCAGCAAGTGCAGATGTCCCTGTGTCCCTAAGACTTTGTGAGCCTCTGTGATTTGACAAATGAACTTCTATAGCAACTTCATTTCACTAACACCTGACACCACACATTCAGAGCCTCTTTCTCTTTGTCATGAAATTTCGGCTTGGTTGCAGCTTGCTGAGTTCAACGTGCCTAAACATCCCTCTATAAAACCAAATAACAACCCACCAAGTCCTTACATTCCTTAAAAATTTAATACCTACAAACAGCAAATACAGGGTGATGATTAGGTGCAGGACAGCTCATGACACCAAAGGAGGACTCTTCACATGGTCACTTACTAACTACTTCGTGTGCATCTACTCTGTGCCAGCTCTGTCCCAGGCAGTAGGATATGACAATGACTAAGGTGACAAACATCTGTACTTGAAATAGTTAATGTCTAGTGGAGAGATGGGTGTTTAACAAATAAATCTCTCCAACGACTTCTGGGAGCGATGAGTGTGTAAAAGGTTAGACAGGGATGGAGGCAGTCTAAGTTAGATCACTCGAGGTCATGAGGTTTCCATCCTTCAAAGTTCTGAAAGGCACACATCTCTCTTGGAGAAGCTGGAGGGCAGGTTTTATATCTGCTGAGTCTGAATCCTGCCCTGTCGCCAGCCACTTGGTGTCCTCAGGCACCTGGCTCAACTCCTCTGAGCCTCAGCTTCCCTGTATGCAGAATAGGGGATAAGAGTCCCTCTCTCAAGGTCACTACTATGGACTTTATTGTGTCCCCCCCCAGATTCATATGTTGAATGAATGTGATTATATTTGGAGATAGAACCTATAAGGAGGTAATTACAGTTCAATGGGGTCATACGGGTGGGGCCCTGATCCAACAGGATTAGTGTCCTTATAAGGAGAGACACCAAGGGGGACCTAAAATATGACATAAATGAACATATCTATGAAACAGCAACAGACTCATAGGCATAGAGAACAGACTTGTAGTTGCCAAGGGTGAGGGAGGGTGGGGAAGGGATGGACTGGGAGTTTGGGATTAGCAGATGCAAACTATTATATATAGAATGGATAAACAACAAGGTCCTACTGTATAGCACAGGGAACTATATTCAGTAGCCTGTGATAAACCATAGTGGAAAATAATATGAAAAAGTATGTATATATATGTAGAACTAAATCACTTTGCTGTACAGCAGAAATTAACACAACATTGTAAATCAACTATAATTCAATTTAAAAAAAAAAAGAGAGAGACACCTAGAGCTCTCTCTCTCTCTCTTTCCCTCCCTGCTGTGTGAAGACATAGGGGGAAGGCAGTTGTTTACAAGCTGTGAAGAGAGCCCTCACCAGAAACCAAGCCTGCCAGCTCCTTGATCATGGCCTTCCAGCCTGGAAGAAAATACAGTTCTGTTGTTTAAACCACCAGGCCCATGGTATCTTGTTATGGTTGCCTGAGCTGACCAAGACAGTTGTTGAGAGGAACTGATAGGGTCCAGAATGGCCGCATCACATAAGCAGCCTCCTAGTTGTTCCTCTGAGTGAAGGATTTTCATGATGTCTTTCCTCCAAGGGGCTCTCTGGGGACTTTGAAAATATGTGATATTTTCAACAATCAAAATCCTTATATCTCTTAACTATGACAATTGTCCGAAACAGCAAGAAACAGAAAGGGAAGGGTGGTTAGAAAAGAGAAGATTCTCAACAACCACACAACTACCACACAGGGAGGACATTGGTAAGGAGGTCCCAAGACTGTTCTATCTCCTGTGTTGAGATGTTTCCTTAAGCCTTTATTTTCTTCTGAGGGAGGCTTACTCCAAACAGCCCCAGCTCTGGCAGGCCTTGAGTAAGTAATGCCGTAATGCATTGTATTACCATGTATTTTACAAAAGTCTTCTGAGGTTCTGGCTCTCTGAACAGAGTCAGGCAGGCGTTGTTGAAACTTGCAGAGTTGACATTCCAAAATACGGTCTCTCCAGAGGTGAGCAGTGAGGCTGGTGAGGAAAGGTAGCATGCACCATGAGCAATTTGGGCTCTGCTAATTAAGGAGGGCTGAGTCTGACTGATCCTTAAGGGGAAGATTATCAAGGGAAACCTTGGAACCGTGAGAAGTAATGCTGGTGACTCAGAAAGGGGCTCTCCTTTCACAGAGCATGACCTGTTTTGTTCACCAAGTCATTTTTCAGCCCAATTTTCTTCCAGCCAAGGGTGGAATTCAATAATCCTATGCCCTTCCCGAATTTTAGAGCTGGAAAATGCATTCCTCAGCTTCCTACTTTGCAAAGTGGAAAATTTCCATGGAGCCCAACTGCTACATAGTGCGACTTTAGCCTTTGCTACTTCCCTGTGTGGTTCTCTTGTTGGTTGCCAGTGGCAAGCATACCTAAATTCAGGCCTCTGTGTTTCTGGATTGTAGAAGATTGCAGTTGTCACTTTAAGTGTCAAACTTAAAGTCCTTTTTCTTTAGCCAACCAAGTGTTGTAATTAAACAGAGCATTTGTGAGTAAGAATTCAGTAAATCCGTTATTAATTCACTGACCTACCTCGCAGGTAAGCAAATGCTGCCAGGGAGTGGCTGACAATAGCTCCATCTTTCCTCAGAACTCTTGGTTTCCTTGGGTCAAAGTTTATACCTGTTTCGTAAAAAATGCAAGACCGATTAATCACAACTGTTCACCGTATGCGTTTTTTCCTAATCCAGGACTGCCATAATAAATAAAAAGTCATAGAGATCCAATAAGTGGGCCTTTGACAAAATTAGGGAAGACTAAGCCAGGAAGAGCATTTAGTAAGCAGTTTCTGAAAATATTAAGTGATAAAAGGGATTCAGAAATTCTAAAATGTGTTAGTTCCAACTTCACTCATCTACTCTACTGCAGAAGGGAACACATTTATTTTCCCATTTTAAGGCAATGGCATTCATCATGCCTCTGGGAGATTTAATAATGTCCCACTTAACCACAGAGCTGCTGTCTGCTCTGTTCACCACAGATAAGAAGGCCTGGAATTATGGAGGGAGGTTGTGTTGGGCTACTTTTTTGGAAATGAAGCAAAATACAGGGCGGATCTGGCTTTGGAAGCCTGGTTAAGTTGCTGTGATGGAGCTTAGGGAGCCCCTGATGGGGTAGCCTAAGGGCCCTGGGGACCCCTGGGAATGTCAGACACGGCTCTCAGGCCTCCACTCCAGGGGGACCAGGATATTCATGGGATCTGGGTGGGAGCCCTCTTAGAAAGAGCAGAGGGGCTGGGAGAGGCTGGGAGAAGCAGAGCCTGGTGGAGAGCTGGAGGGCTGGAACTAGAAGAACATAGGATACTAACAATAGTTATCTCTAAGCTTTGAGACTAAGGGTGAGTTCTATTTCTTGGTGCTTTCCTGTGTGCTCCATAACAAGCACACTTTAGTTTTATTCTTAGGGGGAAAAAATTCATAAATGTAATCAAAGTAACACAAGACCAATTCTCAACCTGCAAAGTGCAATATCTTACATAGATTGTCTTGGGGGGGCGCTCTGTAATTTCATCAAGAGCCCCAAGGGTCTGAACTCCATTCTAGATTTGATAAGAAGACCAAAACGTTCATCCCCTTATTTACAAAAGTCCGGTGAAAACCTCAGGAAGAAGGGCACATGTGGATGGAGGCACACAGGTCCAGCCTGGGTGTGGCCCACCCAGGTTCCCTATGGCAGAGGTCCCCATCCCCGGGCCACAGACTGGTATCAGTCTGTGTCCTGTTAGGAACTGGACCGCACAGCAGGTGATGAGTAGAGGTGAGCAAGTGAAGCTTCATCTGTATTTACAGCGGCTCCCCATCGTTTGCATTACCGCCTGAGCTCCGCCTCCTGTCAGCATTATGGTGAGTTGTATACTTATTGTATTATATATTACAATGTAATAATAATAGAAATAAAGTGCACAATAAATGCAATGCGCTTGAACCATCCCGAAACCATCCCCCCCACCCCACAAGCCCCGGTCTGTGGAAAAATTGTCTTCCACGAAATTGTTCCCAGCTGCCAAAAAAAGGTTGGGGACCGCTGCCCTATGTGATCCTCTTTCCAACAAGCTCATCGGATAATCCAGGAACCCCAGGTTTATTTCTGAGCAGATCTTTTTTCAAGGTGATTTTTCTTTTAGGAAATAAGCGAGGGAATGGAAGGGGGATTTATCCTACTTATAATTTAAAACACAAAATGTTGGCCACCATTTGCAACCAGCTGCCACAGCACTGCCATTCTCAGAGCTGGGAGCTCACACACCTTCCATCCTAACCAGTGTGCACCCACTTGCGGTCACATGGGGCTGTTCACCTTTACTTAAAGAGAAATGCTGCTAGTAAGCCATAAACCTTACCATAGTCACCGTCTTTCTGTTTCACAGAAGGTTTTAGATTAGCAACGGATGGATCGATCGCTGTGAGTATATTCTTGGGAACTAAAAACCAAAAAGAAATATTTTAAATACTTTGTACCCATAATACAACTTTAAAATGCAATGTAGATAAGACAAAAAGAGATCAATTTTCAAATCAGTACATAAATCACACTGCTTGTCCAATACACTCACATACATACACCAACGGTACCCATGTGATCATCAAATGTCCCAGAAAGGTTAAACTTTAGGTCTATCTTGCAGTATTTAAAAAAAAACAACATAGAGAACAAATAAACAAGATGTGGCATATCTATCCAATTCAATGATATTTAGCAATAACAAGGAATGAAGTATAATCATTTTTTGGTATCCTTGGGGGATTGGTTCCAGGACCCACCTTGGATACCAAAATCCACAGACACTAAAGTCCCTAATATACATAGCATATGATTTGCACGTAACCTATGCACATCCTCCCGTGTACTTTAAATCATCTCTAGATTCCTTACAATACCTAATATCCTGTAAATGTTATGTAAATAGTTGTAAATACAGTGTAAATGCTATGTAAATAGTTGTCAGAGTGCAGGAAATTCAAGTTGTGCTTTTTACAACATTCTGGAATTTTTTTTCCGAATGTTTTCAGTCTGTGGTTGGTTGACTCCACAGATGTGCAACCCACAGATACAGAGGACCGACTGCACTGACACTTGCTACAACACGGATGAACTTCAAAAACATTATGCTCAGTGAAAGAAGCCAGACACAGAAGACCACATATGGTATGATTCCATTCATATGAAATCTCCAGAAAAAGGTAACTTTATAGAGACAGAAAGTAAATTTGTGGTTGCCGAGGACAGGGGTGGGGATGGGGACTGACCGCAAATGGGCGTGAGAGAACTCTGGGGATCTTGGAAATATTTTAATATCGGAGTGTGGTGAAGGCTGCACAGCTCTGTAAATCTACCAGAAATCACTGGATCATTTTTACTTACAACGGATGAATTTTAAGGTATGTAAATCACACCTCAATAACACTGTTCACTCTGAACATCAACTTCCCTGAGACACAGTGAAACAAAATGAATGGGACCAACTCAAAACTCATCACCGACCTCTCCCAGCTGCGATTCCACTTTTTGTTCACTCTCTTTAATTCACTCCTTCCTTAATAACCCTGAAAGAATTCGAAGTCTCTGTGCTAGAATGCAGCTCTCAGTATTATAAGAAAGGATGACAGAAGGATGAAGAGAGAGGGCCGTGAAATAGACTGCCTTGGAAGATGGTTAAAGATTCTTCCAAACTGACCTTAAGAATAAACCATCCAGATCTCAAGACCCCCCAGGCAAAGCGGACAAGACGGTAGCAGGAGCTGAGCAGGGGGGCAAAGCAAGAATTCTGAAGAGCCAGTGCACTGCAGCCAGCTGGGAGGAGGGAGAGGAAACCAAATGTTTTCGCTGCAGAAAATTATTTTTGTTTGTTCTTCGGCTCAGCTGGTATCTGGGAGAAGTGGCAACAGGAAATAGAAGTGAAGCCAATACAAACCGGGCAAGTTCAACTGCACTGATTTTTTGGAAAAGAGCTGGTAAGCCATCTTCAGCAACAAGAAAACCTCATTTCCTTTCTCAAAGTGCTTAACAAAAGTCTTTTGGGGATGTCCCAGGATCAACAACCAGAGGACGTTCCTAAATTGTGAATTTTCCACGTGCAGGAGGCCCTGGCGCCTTTGTGACCGTCAGCAGCAAGGGTCACTTTCCTGGGCGGCACAGTGATGGGGACAGAGGCGGTGTAAGCTGTCCACCCCTCCCCCCGGGAACGCTCCTTGGCCGACCAAGGGGCAGGCACACTGCTGATCCTGGCACACCGGCGGTGCCCCAGACAGCTGGGCTGGGCTGCCCCAGATGCTTTCTGATGAACAACCTCTCCATCACTTCTGCGCCCTGATTCCTCGGCAGGAGTTAAGTCCTCTCTGCAGGAGTGGTGTTTCTTCCCCACGTCTGCCTCTTGGCTTGTAGTCGAGATACAGCCGCAGGAGGGCTGGGCTCCCTACAAATGCCAGAGGCTTTCCAGCGCGAGGAGGAATTGCTTGGAGAGGAATGAGCTTTGCAGAATAAAACATTAAATCGCCTGTGTATGCCGTAGGCTCACGTCAGGGAACTTGCTGATTTACTGTGTGAAAATGGCTCTCGTACTGGGAGAATCTTTTAGGATCTTTAAGGTAACAACAGGTGTCAACACACCTGTCAGATTCTCGCATCTCCTGTTTCAAACTGATTCTGAATGAGGACAGGGACTGTGTGTCATTTACTACCACCCCTAAACCTGTCCCTCTCCACTTGAGGTCCATTTGTGAAAGTGCCAGCAAACCCCTTTGCATGGAGCTCCCACCACGAGCCGAACCCTGTGCTCAGCGTTTAAACAGTGCCTCTTGTGCAGTCCTCTTAGTGACCCCATGAAGATGCGTGTCATTCCCATTCCCGCAGATGGGAAAACTGAGGCTCAGAGATGAGCCATTCACCTAGCAAAGGGCGAAGCTTCAACTCCTGGTCTCACTCATATATGCCCTTACTCTTTTCTGTGATGCTGGGACGTTCAGCCTTTGGGAACTGGATACTGGATTGTTTTAAAGGATTATAAAGATGGCAAAGCAATTCCCACTCAGATAGTCCCCCTCAAGCCTCTTAGGTGAAACCAGAGATGATGATTCTAATGGGCTCCAGTGGTTCGCTAAATTTAGGCAGGCTCCCTTCCTGATTTTTTTTTTCCTGAGTAAATCTGTGTCAAGCCTGGATCCGGGTAGACTTTAAGAAAGAAGCCTCCACAGGTTGAAATTAGAGCCCCACATAATTTTTCACATCAGAGACAAAAAAGATCTCTGCTTACACTCTCAATATGTACCCAGATTGCATGAGCACCTCTGAATCCTGTCATTCCCCCCATCCCGCCTGTCCCAAACCTGCAGCACCTATTCCTCCTGTCCCCACTTCTGGAACCTTCTATTCCTCCTGTCCCCAATCCTAGCACCTACAGAAGGGGGTACCCCAAATTCTGGTACCACCATCCCTCTTGTCCCCAGATCCTGGCATCCATTCCTTTTACACACAACCCTGGTACTGAAACAGAGCAGGACCTTACGGTCTTTCTCCCCTATGTCCTCTGCCTGCCTTTTGCCTGTGGAAAAACTTCAGCCAAAGCATAAGTTTAATCAGAGAAGTGAGAAAATGCAGAAAGAAAGGAAAACAGTCAAAGGAGACCAAATAATAATAGTTTAGTCATTAAGCATAGTCAAGGACCTTTAGTTCCTTCTCAAGGGCTATAGATGATATTCTGAGCTATATCCTGTGAGCTGTCTTATAGATACTGAAACCCCCCCCCCCAGGCGGAAGAAGTTAACTACGTGTTGACCAGACTGTAGCCATGACGTAAGGTGTCACAATTCCAAGAACTGGCCTCAAGGAAATGGGAACAAACCGGCCCTGGAACTGAAGATTAACTGTACCTAAAACAATCAAGATGACGCTGGTCAGACCACCGATGACCAATTTCAAGATGACCGTCAGAGCTGACTGTGCTGTTTCTGCACGTAGCCCCTCCCTCAGCCTATAAAAGCTCTTGCCCACTGGATGTCAGTGGGGGGAGTCGGCCTTTGGACAGGCATCCCCTCCCTCCCACCCCGCGTAGGTTGCCGGCATCCAAAAGAAAGCACACTTCCCTTTCCACCAACCTGGCCTCTTTATTGGCTTTTAAGCAGCAAGCAGCTGGACCCCACTTTCGGTTACAGTACCACCATCCCTCCTGCCCCCATATCCTGGCACCCATCTCCTGGGAGGAGCTGCAGGCCCCCGGCTGAGGTCCATGTGTTTCCTGTCCCTCTCAGGAACTGTCAGGGCGGGGATGCTGGCTGTCAGGGCGGGGATGCTGGCTGTGCCTCTGTCTTGGTGACCCTCAAGGACCAGTGGCTGTGGACCCAGGGAGAAGCCGTCCCCGTCGGGGTGAGGGGAAAGCAGGCCGTTCTCCAGGTCTGCCTCCTCCTAATAGGAGGAAAGTCTGAAACCTATCCTGTCCAAGAGATGTGGCTAATAATAAAACATGGATAAAAATTGAGAGCGAGGACCTCGTCTAGCCATGCATTAAAGAAGGGAGCTCCAGCGATGCATCTCCCAGCCCAATCAAAGACCGATTGCTCTGCTCTCCGAGGGGTTTGACATCAACCGGATGCACTGCCTACAGTTCAAAAGGCAAAAGGCCCACAGCCTGAATCATTCCCCCGAGGGTACACCAAGACGCTGAAATTCTCCACGCAGGCTACGAGCAATGAGGGAGGGGAAGACAGGATTAAAAGAAGCTATAAAATAGGGAGGAGTGTCCCTATCAAAATGCAAATTACTTATGTCCCCAGAGAACACCCTCCAAGGACTCCCTGCTGCCCTTAGGTACAAGCCAATCCTTAGTCACCCATCCCCCAAGGTCCCTCCGTCCTGCTCCTGTGCTCACTTCCCAGGCTTTGCCTGCCCGTCACCTTGCTGACTCCTTACACGCCTGGTCTCACTTGCCTCAGACGCCACTCCCCTGGGAAGCCCTCCTGGTCCCCCAAGTCACCAGGGCCTGGAATCACCACATTCCATCCTATAGCTCAAGAGGGCAGGGACCACATTGCTCACAGCACTGAGGCAACCTCTCCCCAACCCAAGGGGCGGGGTATTTCCTGGGTGGGCGCAGCAAGATTGCTGGGCAGAACAGCAAAGCCCGGTTGGACACTGCAGTCAGAAGCCAGGTAGTGGAACAGATGTCTATTGGGGTGGATCTTCCATGAGCCTCTTAGGTAAGAGCATCTTGATTTGAGTAGGGGGTTGGCTGGGCCCCTCTCTAGCAGCCATGTTTATAATCACATCACATGGTCTCTGGCCAAGGCAGATCAAAGGAGGGGGCTACTGGACCCCAGCCCAGACAACTAAATAGCTCTCTGTTAGAAATTTGGAATTAAGTTGCCAGATTGCCAGTCTTCATGTTGTTCGAACATAAAAATCTAACAGAAGAATCACTCGGGCTGTGGGGATAGCTGTATGGCATCCAGCCCAGGGTCAGAGGGCTGTCTGCAGAGGTGCGGGGGGGAGAGAGAGAGAGACAGAGACAGAGACAGAGAGAGACAGAGACAGAGACAGAGAGAGGGAGGGAGAGAGAGAGAGAGAGAGAGACAGAGACAGAGAGAGACAGAGAGAGAGAGAGAGAGAGAGAGAGAGGGAGGGAGGAGAGAGACAGACAGACAGAGACAGACAGAGAGAGAGAGGGAGAGAGGGAGGGAGAGACAGAGACAGAGACAGAGCGAGACAGACAGAGAGGGAGGGAGAGAGAGACAGACAGAGAGGGAGAGAGACAGAGAGAGAGAGGGAGAGAGGGAGGGAGAGACAGAGACAGAGACAGAGCGAGACAGAGAGAGAGGGAGGGAGAGAGAGACAGAGAGAGAGGGAGGGAGGAGAGACAGAGAGACAGAGAGACAGAGAGAGAGAGAGAGAGAGGGAGAGAGGGAGGGAGAGAGAGAGAGAGGGAGAGGGAGAGAGGTGAGGGACGGCTGCCATCGCCGTGAAGTCTCCAGCTGCGGCCCACCCTGAGGCCTTGCTTTCCGGCCCTGGTTTCTGGAGACGGCCTTCTAGCCTTAGGGTACCTCCCCAACCTCAACCCCCTTTCGGCTTAAACCAGCTCAACTTGGTTTCTTCATTCATATCCAGAGAGTGCCAAGTAAGACAGATTCTCTTAGAAATTAATTCCCGACATCCTCTGTTTTTGTATCAACTCCCACATCAGTAGAACTCATGTTTTTAAAATGTAAAACCTTTCATGCTCATTTGGTAATCTACAAAATATGCAGACATTGCAAATTATGTTTTAATGATTCAGGTTTCACAGTGAAGGGCCATCAGTCGGGGGGAGAAATAATTTTAAAATGTCAACCACTTAAAAAAGAAAAAAAAAACGTCAACCACTCAGAAGGTGGTTAGAAGTTGCCTTAGAAGGTGTCTGCTTGGACAGTCGGGGCTGCACTGGGAACATTAAGTGACCTCAGGCTGAGGGTCACCACCTCCCTTTGGGATAACTCCTGGGGAACCACGCCGACGACAGGGGGCCACTGTCCACGGTCCCACGTCCGAAACCAAGATGCAAAGCCCCCTCTCTGACCTCGGCTTCCCACCCTCAAGCGGACTCACTTGGATGCCTCCCTCTGCCATCCTTCGACCTCGTCCAGACCCTTCCCCGTTGCCCAGTGAGGCTGGAGCAGCCCTCTGCTCCGTGCCGGCCCTCAAGCAGCTGGCCCTGAGGGAGGGACCCACCACCGGGCAGACCAGGGTCCCCCAGAACGCTGACCGCTAACCCCCTGGGCTCTCAACACACGCAGCACCGTCACCACCGCCCTTTCCGAAGTCAGCCTGTCCCCACGGCCCTTACTTCAGACCTTCTCCCATCTCCTCAAACCCCTCTCTCCTCCCGCAAGTCCTCACAGCGGACCACCTCAGCTCGCACTTATCTTGAGAAGGTTGGGAAGACAGGGGCCATGCGGTTGGAACCCCAAGCCCTCCCTCCGTCCATTCCCAGAGCCTCTGCCCCACCCCGTTGGGACAAGGGACAAATTTTTCCCGCCCTTGTCACCTTCTCTGGACCCCAATCTTGCCCAAATAGGCCAGGTCTCTCCAGCATCTCGAATGTCTTCCTACTTTCCCAAACCCCTCAAATCCACGCAGTTTTGACCACGTCCTCTAGCGCCATTCGGGTCCGAGTCATTGCCTGCTGCTGTCTGACTGATCTCTGTTTCCATCCCGCTCTAGCCCCCTCCACCCTATAGCCGGAGTGGTCCTCTAAGGGTCTAATCATCACCAAGTGACTCCCTTACTTAAAACTCTCCAGTGGCACCTCCTCCCAGGACCCTGTGGGATCTGGTCCTGGCCCCTCCCGTGCCACCTCATCCACCTTCCACCTCACCCGCTGCCCTCGTCTCCCCCACTCAGCACCTGCCAGCTCACACCTGCCCACCCCTCAGAGGACAGGGGCAAATTCGCCCCAGAGGAAAGTTCTCTTTGGAAAACTTCTCCGTTCCCCAACTCCCACCAGCTAAAAGGGCCCCTCCACTGTTATCCTTCCACATGGCATCCTGTCCTTTTCAGAAGCATCATTTATCACAGTGGGTAACGACACATTTCTCTGGTTATTTGTTTAATGCCCATCTCTCTCCCCCAGCTGATAATTCCATGAGGACACGGACAACGTCTTCTTTTCTTTTTTAACTACAACACGCCCACAGCGTGCTGAACGAGTGAATGAGGGAGAGGAAGCTTGGACTGGAACACGTGACCCCTAGGCTCTGAAAGTCCACCTTCTCTTCGCGAAGAGCAGCCTCAGCCTGGGAACTGCTCTGGCCTCGCCTGTGAAGGCGCACCAGGAAATCCACCTTATTTGCAGGTTAATGTCCTGCCCTTCCCTCAACGCTCAGCTGGAGAGGCCTGGAGGTACTAGAACTTCAGAGTGATCTGTCTGGTATCTTGGGGAAACTCAGCCAGAATGGGCTCCATGCTACCCAGAGCTGCTTTACGTGGGAGCCAGAATATAGACTGGAGAGCAAATAAAACCGTGCTTCCTGGAATGTGAGTGTGGGCGCTGTTACTTTGGGAATGCAATCCTGTAGTCGCCGCGCTGTGACTTCTACAGCTTTGATATTGCAGAGGACGACGGTTTGAGCTCGGGACAGAAAAGGCTGGGGATGTAACGAAATATTATTGGGCCATAAAAAGGAATGAAGTACTGACACGTACTCCAAAGAGATGAACCTTGAAAACATATACTAGGTAAAGAAATCAGTCACAAAGAACCACGTATTGTCCGATTCCATTTATATGAAATGTCCAGAAGAGGCAAATCAGTAAAGACAGAGAGCGGTGGTTGCTTAGGGTGGGACTGGAGGGTGAGGGGTGGGTCGGGAAGTGACGGCTGAAGGGTCCAGGGTTTCTCTGGGGGAGTGATGAGAATGTTCTTAAATGAATTATGGTGGGAGTCGTACAATTCTGTGACTCTACTAAGATCACTGATTTGTATGATTAATGGGTGAACTGTATAGTTTGTGATTTATAGCTCAATAAAGCTGTTACCAAAAAAAAAAAAGAAAGGCTAGGGGTATCTGGCAGGGGAAAGGGGTTTCCATGAGCAAAAATATTGGGTTCTTCAGTTATGACGTTCTTTGCTTTCCCTTTGCTTCTATACTTATTTCAAAACAAAAACAAAAAACACCTCTAAAAACCAGTTCACATGTCAGGATTACAAACCAGAAATCCACGGCACCCTCTGAGGGTAATTAACACCTGATTTTTAAAGGCAGCTTTATAAAATTAGAATCGAATGAATGAGCGATTTCATTTTATTATTTGAAGACACTAGGAAAACAAAGTGATGCTGTCATGTAACATATTTAATGGCTGTGGGGTAAGCACTTGATCTGTTGGTTTAACCCCGGAGGTACGTCGATAAAACGGCTGTCGGCAGCACAGAGAATTAGTCATTTTACAGCCTAAAGGCTGGGATGGAAGATTAACTAGGAGTCCAGCAATACTGAGTGAACTTGTGTGATGTACCCATAAATTTCAGAGCCTCCTAAGAACCCAGCTTAAAATCATTCTCCTCAGTGACATCCATTTTATCCCATTTGCTTGTTCTTTTCCTGCCCACCCCGCTTGCTGCCAATCTGACTGCTAAAAGCACTTTTAAAACAAATGTGGACCAGAGACAATTCGATAGCTTATCTGAGGCGAATGTCATAAACAAGGCTAAGGGATAGGAGAAAAGGCTCGCCAATATCTGGGATGACAGCACAGTTTCAGGGTAGAGTGAATGCAATGGTTTGTTGCTGGAAAACTCCTTCTGTTCACATGCTCACCACCTCCCCAAGAGGCAGGGTCTCCAAGCAGCTTGTGGAGGGTGGGTTCTTACCACATGCGTAGGTGACGGTGAGGTATTTCTTCACTCCTGGAAGACAGGGGCTTCCGAAATGGTGATTGTTGACAAGGATTTTGCATCTCTGCTTCCCATAACACCTCCTGGATAATACTTGCAAAGCCGAGTAAGACAAGCAATCTGAGAGGCAAAAAACATCAAGAACTTCATGTTAGCTGGATTCCATGTACGGCCACCATGTAACTTCTGTTATTTTCTGTAAATAAGGATACTGAGCTGGATCTCACATCTCACGGAGATTGTTTCTCTGATTATTTTCTGTCTCATCAAAGCACCCCGCATGGGCAAAGTGTCAATACTACACTAATAATACAATAATACACAAAGCACCCCCCCCTGGAAGGGCTTACTTTAATCAGACTGCTCTAACGCTCTGCTGTCACTGGTCGGAGATCCTTATGTATTTTTGAACAAGGGGCCCTGTATTTGCATCTTGCACTGGGCACTGCCCCTGTCTCCCCAGTCAGGTAACGGGCCTCACATACAGAAGAGGCAAAACACACGCAGAACACTGAATAAAGATTCGTATTTCTTTTATGAGCATTATCTCTCTGAAATATTTTAGTTATTGGTTAATTTTGAGAATCCTTCTCCCTGTGTGAGCATAAGCTCCATGAGGACGGGGACTATTTCTATTGTGTTCCTTATCTAATTCCCACAGCCTGGTCCACTGTGGAAATCCAATAATAACGAATGAATGAATGAACAAAAGGATAGATGGATGAATAAACATAAGGACATGGTTTTCAGCACCCTGGCACGATGCCATCACAATTAGTAAATATTCATTGAACACGTATGGAGGACAAGGCACTGGGCTAGGTACCGTCTGAAAAACAAGTCAGAAGAAGCCTGCCTTGCATTCGCAGGATGTCGGATGGGGCTGGAGAGACAAAACCCACATTAACCTGACGGCTAATAACGTGAAACATGGAGTGAATGTCAGCAGTGATTGGTTCAGACAAGAGGTGATGGGGCTGGAGGCAGGACAGGTTGCTGGGGACTGGAGTGGTCGAGACAGGCTTTATGGAGGCAGAGGGGCTTGGTCATGGGAGAAGCAGCATGAATTGGACAGAGGAAGGCAAGAAACACCAAGGCAAGTGGGCCAGAAGCACTTCGTGGGATTCTAGGGGCTCAGCGTGAGCTGGAATAGCGGGCATCGGCAAGGAGGATGCAGTAGATGAGCCGGAAAAGCAAAATGGAGCAGGACCAAGCTACCTCTGAACGCTGAGCTAAAGATTTTGAACTTTATTCTGCAAGCAACAGGGAGCCTAAAAAATGCCTTGATGCTACTTCCTTTGGTGACAGTGTATGGGATGCCCTGGGAGAGAAAAGGAACCAAAGGCAGGGAGACTAGTTTGGAAGCAATTTTAATAATACACGTTGGGAGAAGTTAAGAGCTTGAAGAGAAGGGAATGGAGAAGAGAATTCTAGACACCTTGCAAAGTTCAGCTCACTATAACAGCTAACATTCTGCCAGGCTCTGCTCTCAGCACTTGTATGTGAACTGATACAATGTTTCAACAACTCCATAAGATAGGTTGTTTATTATAATATCTTATATTTTAGAGATTTATAATCTATAATAGGTTAGTTAATATCTAATAGGTTGTTTATATTACATATATGTTTATATATATAGAGAGAGAGACAGAGAGAGAGTGTGTGGGTGGGTGTATATATACATATAAAATATCAATTTTGTGAATGGGGACACAGATGTGTGACAGGTTACGGAACCTCATACAGCTAAAGAATGAGGGCAGCAGGGTCTGGACGTGAACACCGGGGAAAGGCCCCCAAGTCTGCAGGTTTAACCTTTTAACCTCTGAGCTCCACTCTTCAGGTCTCCAATGCGGGGCGGGGTGAGGGCCCCACTGAGGATGAGTCAGACCTTCAGCCTGGGGACAGAGGAGATGGCGGTGCCATTGCCGTGGACAGGGGAGATCAGTAGCAGTAGGCAGTTTGGAGGACGAGAAGGTAAATTCATTAAAATAAAACAAAATAAAAAACTATTCAGCCTTTCAAAGGGGAAGGACCATTCAGGAAAGTTTTCAGATCCTGAGATGCCCGTGGGATGTGCATGCCCGCAGAGCCCGAGGGCTGCTGCTATGAAGCTGGTCTCAGGGAGAGCACAGGGGCCCCCAGTCACAGGACTTTTCTTTTCTTGGCTACACCACGTAGCTTGCGGGATCTTAGTTCCCCGACCAGGGACTGAACCCGGGCCGTGGCAGTGAAAGCGTGGAGTCCTAACCACTGGAGAGCCAGGGAAGTCCCCTCACAGGACTTTTCTTGTGCTGTCTGTTCATGTCTTACAGACGACAAACTCCTCTACCCTGTAAAAACAAAACCCCTGCAGTCCAATCCCGGAACCTGTCTCCAGCCTTATCGCCTTCCTTCACAGTCAGGATTCTGCAAAGGTCCTCCATGCCGGCCACCTCCGCTGTGTCCCCCTCCACCCACGTCCCAGCCATTCCTCAATGTGTCTCTGCCCTCCACACACCAGGGACAAGGGTCCCTTCCCTCAGATCACAGGGACCTACTACTGTCCTAGCAGAGAGATGTGGCTGGCCCTAATCCTCGCCCATCTCCGGAACTCTGGGTGCCTGAACACTCTTGCTGGAGGGTTCCTCCCTGACCTTGGCTGCCTGGTGCCCTTCTCCCCCATCTGTCTGACTGCTCCATCCCAGAGCCCCCTGCAGGCCTGCTCGCCCCACAGGAGGTCCTTCCTCAGCCTGGGCTCTCTTCTTGCACCTGCACACGCCATCTGGGCCCACGTCCACCTGGACCATCGGAAAACTGAGGACCCGACCGCTTCCAGCTCCCATAATGGATCGCCTTCACTGTTCCCTCAGGAACCTCTCACTCCTCACTCAACATTCATCATGTTCCCCTCCCCCACCAACACCCAAGCGAAGCAGCCTGAGCTTGCTCTTCCCCCACATGCTGCTCTCAGTCACGCTGTGACATCCTCTAGGCAGCCCGGCCAGAAGCCCCGGCTCCCTCCTCCGAGGTCTGATGCTCGGTCCTAGAATCATCCCTCCTCAGTTCCCCGCTGCAGCTTCAGCTTCAACCCTGTCACTTTTGCAGGAAATTTTTTTTTTTTTTGCGGTACGCGGGCCTCTCACTGTTGCGGCCTCTCCCGTTGCGGAGCACAGGCTCCGGACGCGCAGGCTCAGCGGCCATGGCTCACGGGCCCAGCCGCTCCGCGGCATGTGGGATCTTCCCGGACCGGGGCACGAACCCGTGTCCCCTGCATCGGCAGGCGGACTCTCAACCACTGCGCCACCAGGGAAGCCCTCCAACTCCATCTCTTATGTTAACTAGAGATCCGTGAAAGAGTCCAGTTGAAAGGAAGGATCTGTTTGGAAATTCCCTGGAGGTCCAGTGGTTAGGACTCTGCACTTTCACTGTTGAGGGCGTGGGTTCAATCCCTGATTGGGGAACTAGGGTCCCATAAGCAGCACGGTTTGGCTAAACCAAAAAAAAGGAAGAAAAAAAAAGAAAGGAAGGATCTGTGGTAAACACCACAAAGCTGGAAAGACAATGATCTTGAGGAAAGGACAATTAAATTAAATAAATACACACACACACACATATATGCACACACACATATATAAAATATATAGATTATATATTTATGTAATATGTGTGTATTATATATTCACACATATAAAAATATATGGACCCTATAAACATATATGTATATACGTATGTGTGTATGTGTGAATATATATGTATATATTTTTGTGATATATCTAAATGTATGTAATATGTATAGCTCAACAAATGGTGAGGAACATTATTATAAAAGCACTTGATCTGAATATATTCATGAAGGTTCTGATTTATTTTGCTAAGTCCAATTCCATGATGCCTGATCCCTGGAGTGTTGGGCTCACAGCAGGCACCCAACAATGATATATTTAATGAATGAATTAGTGGACTGGCATGGACACCAGGGAATGCAAACATCCCATATATCTGGCTTTAGAATGTGTTTGCTATGTGTGTGGGGGGAGGGGCGGGGTGTGATCCGTGAGTTCAAATCTGTGCTGAGAAGAGCTGCCTGGAGGGGCTTCAGGAAGCTGTCAGCCTCCTGTTGGTCGCTGGGTCAGTTCTCTGCAACTCGCTCTGGCTTGGAATAGATCCATCTTTTTTCTGACTGCTTCTGAATACTCCAGTCTAAAGGAGGCATCTTGCTGGACCTAATTTGGTGCGTTCTTATGAATGAAAGAAAAGTAAACAGAGCAAGTCAAGCAGCCAATGAAGAAGGAATGAAATGTTTTAAGTGCCTGAGCATCAAGGACGTCTTTGTGAAGAGTAAAGAATAGTAACGTGAGCAGTGGGTATCATCAGGGTTCCGGCAGGCCACCCAGCGCTCAAATCGCACAATGTAAAGCAAGCTTGATAAAGAGACTTTACAAAGGTGTGGATGGGATGTGAACACCTCGAAGGATGGTGCAGGACCCCGGGGCAAGGAACAGCAGTGAGATGCTACCACCCCAAGCCTAAGGGGCAAGGGCAATGGCTTCCAGAGCACAAAGGGGGATGCCCCATGGAGAGGGCTGCTGCACGGAGCTGGGGTCTGCGGTGGGCAGTCGTGCTGCTTACGGTCCGTTGTGTTGCGTTAGGTTAGCTGCTTTGGTGCCTGGATCTCTCATTGGATGAGAGCTCCTGGAGGGCATGGGAGCTCCTCTGCTGTTTGCCCAGCACCTGGTATCTGCTCAACTCACTGAGACTCTGTGTCCCTCCTGCGTAGCACGAGGAACATCTTTTTCACTGCCTCTATGTGAGGTCTGTATGAAGCAACTGCGGAAGTCAAAGCCCACATAAACGTGAGCTGTTCTCACCAGCTGTCTCTAAGGTCGAATGGAATACCTCCGATGGTTAAGAGTCCAGAAAGTGAAAACAAGCATATGGTACAATCAGACCTAAATACTAAAGTTTAACCTGCAAATAAGCAAAAATTTAAAAACACT
Organism: Monodon monoceros; assembly: GCF_005190385.1. Lineage (NCBI taxonomy): Eukaryota > Metazoa > Chordata > Mammalia > Artiodactyla > Monodontidae > Monodon > Monodon monoceros. Next base: position 12,466,596 of record NW_021703767.1, read on the forward strand.
GTAAGGAGAATCACCAAGATGGTAACAGGGGATATTTCTGGCTGATGGGAAAGTTTTTTTTTTTTCCCCTATCGATTTTAAGATACTTTCCAAGTTTCTGAGTTTACATTGCTTTGAAATGAAAGCGTACAAAATGAACTTTCTTAAAAAGAAAAATAAAATTCATGTCTGGATAGAAAACAGCTTTTGAATACGAGGGTCTCTGGGGCGATAATTTTCAGAAATGTAAATTTTTCTGCATATGTAATGATAAACTATTCTTTTGCATAACCCAGTTTGCCCCAGAAGCCATGAAAAGTTTACCTAGGAGTAAAGATGTATCCTTTGAATTTTCTTCCAGTTTATTTAAAAAGTTTTTTATTGAAGTATGATTAATTTACAATGTTGTGTTAGTTTTAAGTGTATAGCAAAGTGATTCAGTTATACATATATACATATATATTCTTTTTCAGATTGTTTTCCATTATCCGTTACTATAATACAAGATATTGAGTATAGTTCCCTGTGCTATACAGTAGGTCCTTGTTGTTTCCTTACTTTATATATAGTAGTGTGTATCTGTTAATCCCAAACTCTTAATTTATCTCTCCCCAGTCCCTTGCAGTTTATTTTTATTATTATTTTTCATTGCTTTGTGGATGCACAGGGTTGATTGTGGATATTTTTGCTGTCTTTAGGAGCCTCATTATTATTTGGGGTTCTTCTCTGAGCACATTTATCAGTTGAAAAACAGAAACCTTAAATCTCAAGAGATTTGAGAATGCACTGTATGATTTCTGTATAAGCCACCGACATTGGGAAGAAGTAACCGTATGAATGATGAAGTTATTCTTAGAAGTCCTATAATAACTATTATTGTTTTTGTCTGTAAGCTATTATTTTTTTCTGTTTCAAAATAAAAACATGTTTGTAGTTGAAAACTTGAAAATCACAAATATGCCTAAACCAGGAAAATAAAAATCCCCAGTAAATCCCACTAATAAGAAAAAAAAGGTTAACCTTTAAAGAACATCCTTGTAGTCACTTTTCTATGTTTTCTATGTTTAAATGTCCTTCCCCCTCAATGGGATCATGTACATATTACTCTGTATGCTATTTTTTCTCATTTATTAATATATTTGTGAAAATTTTAACATAAGCATCATTTTAAAGAGCTGTAGAGATTCTCACTTTATGGATGTATCAGCTCTATTGGTAGACATTCTGATGAGTTCCATTGTTTAATGCTATAAAGAATTCTATGTGAAACATCCTTAGAGGTAAATATTTGCACACAGGCATGATAGTTTCTAATTCTTGGAAGTAGATTGCTTTGTCAGAGGGCATTCAAAATGTTAAAGTTTTTGACACACACCGCCAACCCATTATCCAGAAGAGTTGTACCAATTCATGCTCTTGCCAGAATTGTATTAGAGCCCTGGAAACTTTATATTTTCTTAGGACATGTGCCTGACCATATTCTTTAAGGCTAACAGAGGAAGGGCGGGGGGAAGAGACTCCCATTTATAAGACTACAATCCTCTTGAACCCAGGAGGTCTTGTGACCAGCGTGATTTACAGAGGCAGGCTTCTGCACTCATAGCTACCCTGGGAGTGAAAGAATTTATCTTGGTGAGAAGGAAAGAAGCCACAGTGTGTTTTTAGGAAGAGGCCCAAGGTAATTCAGGTCCACTTCAGGTCTGACCATTTCCTTGTTGATGCTGAGCTCTGAACCATTGGCAGGATTCTTTTTTTAAAGTGGTTATTTCCCTCCCAGGCTGATTCTGTTTGCTCCTCTCTGCCTGGCAAACTACCCTCCACCCCAATACATGTGATAACAAGATATTCAACTTTTTTGGGGGGGGGGAGGCTACTGTTTAACAGAAACTGAAGTTAATCGCTCTTTACAACCTGTGTTTATTCAGATAATTAGGCTGGTTGCTCTTAAGAGACTTTCTTGGCAGTGGGAATCCCTGGCACCTTGATCTTTGGCTGAAAAGTCCAGGCCTGCCCACACTTGGCCTTGGGGTGGCCTTAGCCCAGCCTTTGACGTCCATTGTGTCGTTTTTTTCATTCACTTCTTAAGGAAACAGAATCCCTGGAGCCCACCCAGAAAATGTAGCTGCAGCAGGAAATGACGTCCCATAGTGGAGGCCCAGCCAAGGGAACTTTCTGGAGGCCCGCTTTCCTAAGTTCATGCCCGGGTCTGTGGGAAGGTTCAGTCCTTTCTGCGTTAGGACGCTGCTTCACTGGTGTTTCTCTGGAACCAACGCGGATCAATCACTTCCATACCTTTTTTTCAGTTTCTCTTCCACTAGAGGAGCTGTAAGTTTTCGGGTTTTTTTTTTTTTTTCCAAATTTTTTGGCCATGCCGCGCGGCATGTGGGATCTTGGTTCTCCAACCAGGGGTTGAACCCACGCCCCCTTCATTGGAAGCACGGGGAGTCTTAACCACTGGGCCTCCAGGGAAGTCCCAAGAGGAGCCATAAGTTCTGAGGGGTGTGACTTGCTTTAAGATCTTTCAGAAATGTCTTTTGGGTCACCACCCTCAAGAAGAGACACCAGATCTATCTGTGTTTGAACCTGTGTAATGGTAAAATGTCACTTTTTGACCGCTGTGATGGTCAGTCAGCCTTTGTAGTAGTTTATAGGGCTGTGGTAATGAGTACCACAAACTGGGTGGCTTAAACAACAGAATTTTGTCTCCTCTTGGTTCTGGAGGCCGGAAGTCCAAGATGTCAGGAGGGTTGGCTCCTTCTGAGGTTTCTCTCCTTAGCTTGCAAATGGCTGACCTCTCCCTGCGTCCTCACATGGTCTTCCCTCTGTGTGTGTCCGTGTCCTGATCTCCCCTTCTTACAAGCAGTCACGTTGGATTAAGGCTCTCCCATATGACCTCGGTTTAACTTAGTCACCTCTTTAAAGGCTCCATCTTCCCAAACAGTCACAATTCTGAGGTACTGGAGGTTAGGATGTCAACACGGGAATTTTATGAGGACACAGTTCAGCCCGTAGCAGCCTTCAAGATGGCCCCCAATGGTCTCAACCTCCTGGAATTCATACCCTTGTGTAGCCTCCTCCCTCAAAGAATCAGCTGGTCTGTGAGACCCATAGAGTTGGGTGGAGGTGACGGTGTGTGGCTTCCATTTGCTCTTCTGTATCTTGGGCTTTGGGAAAAGCCAGCTGTCATGTCTCAAGGACGCTCGAGACCTATGTGGGGAGAACCAAGGTCTCCCACCAACAACCTGCACCAACTTTCCCGCCATATGAGTGAGTCACCTTGGAAGTCCAGCCCTCAGATGACTGCAGCCCAAGCCGACATGCCGGCTGCAACCATGAGACACCATGAGGCCCTAAGCAAGAACTTCCCAACTAGGGTACCCCAGAATCCCTGCCCCACAGAAACTGTGTAGTAATAAGTGTTCATTTTTGTTTTAAGCCATTAAATTTGGGAATATTTCATTACTCTGCAACAGAAAACAAATATAGTAGATGCAAACTATTACATTTAGAATGGGTAAACAACAAGGTCCTACTGTATAGCACACAAAAGTATATTCTGTGCTAAACCATAATGGAAAAGAATATAAAAAAGAGGGGCTTCCCTGGTGGCGCAGTGGTTGAGAGTCCGCCTGCCGATGCAGGGGACGCGGGTTCGTGCCCCGGTCCGCCAAGATCCCACATGCCGCGGAGCGGCTGGGCCCGTGAGCCATGGCCGCTGAGCCTGCGCGTCCGGAGCCTGTGCTCCGCAACGGGAGAGGCCACAACAGTGAGAGGCCTGCGTACCGCAAAAAAAAAAAAAAAGAATATAAAAAAGAGTGTCTACATGTGTGTAACTGAGTCACTTTGCTGTAAGGCAGAGACTGGCACAACGCCGTAAATCAACTACACTTCAATTTAAAAAAATAAAAGAAAAAAGAAAACAAACACACATTGCTGGGGAAAGAAAATCCTAAAACTACAGAAGTAGCTTTGAGACTGGGCAGTGGGCATAGTTGGGAGGACCTTGAGGAGATGGTTAAAGTCCAAGGGCCTTGAAGAGAAGCCCAGCGTCAGTAACCTTTGTGCCCTGAGCCAAGTGCATCTTCAAGGCAGAGCTTCCCAACTTCAACAGTGAATGCAGGGACTTCCCTGGTGGCGCAGTGGATAAGAATCCACCTGCCAATGCAGGGGACACGGGTTCGAGCCCTGGTCCGGGACGATCGCACATGCCGCGGAGCAACTAAGCCCGTGCACCACAACTACTGAGCCTGTGCTCTAGAGCCCGCGAGCCGCAACTACTGAGCCCACGTGCCACAACTACTGAAGCCTGTGCACCTAGAGCCCGTGCTCCACAACAAGAGAAGCCACCGCAATGAGAAGCACGTGCACTGCAACGAAGAGTAGCCCCCCACTGGCCGCAACTAGAGAAAGTCTGCATGCAGCAATGAAGACCCAACGCAGCCAAAAATAAATAAATTATAAAAAAAACAAAACCAGTGAATGCACACAGGTACACTGAATGTATCTCCTCAGGCCTCCAGGCTTCCCTTGGACTCTTGATTTTGGGAATGGGCAGTGCCTCCCTTTACCCCTCTGTGCCATGCAAATATAATTTTCTGTGTGTGATAACGTGGGAAGACTGGGAAGTCCTGTTCAAGGCCAGGGTGTGGTGTGTGACCAGTGCCTCACCATGGTTGCGCCTGCCCTGATACTTTCCAGATGGGACCAGCTTAGAGTATCACCCATAGAACATGGAGACTCTGTCCGCCCTCCTCCCAGCCCAGACCCGGAGGCCTTGCCGAGGACAGCATGAGTACCCTCATATCCTTGGGAATGTCCAGTAGAAGCCTGGGTCCCACTATGGGAGGTACTGACAGCCAGGCCTTGGGCAGCCCTGAGGATGCTTGTGGGAACATGATAGCGTCACACCATGATTTGGGGACCACATGTACCTGCCCGACTCCCACCAGGGGCGTCCCCCTCTCCACCACCACTCAACCCATTCCCTTTGAACTTATCCTACGTATGAAGTACACAGACGCAACCAGCCCTATATAGCAAACCCGGACTACTAGTTCAGAAAAAAATATACCGTGGCATGGGAAACTTCCAGCAGAAAAAAATGTATAAAGGGTTCATATCTTTACTCTGTCTTGAGCTCATAAAAATTAATGGAAAAAATAAAGATCTCAACAACAACCACAAAAGGCCAAAGGCTAGAGACACAGTGTGTGCAAAGCACAAATACAATAACCACGAACACAAGGGGAAAGGTTCAAGGTCATTCATAAACAAAGAAAAGCAAATAAAAAATATACAGAAAGGTCACTTTATACCTATTAACTTGGAAACATGAAGAAAAATCATACAGAATGCTGCCCAAATGGCAGGGAAACCCACAGTTCTACGTCACTGTTTACGCACATAAACTGGTACGAAAGGTTTTGGAAAGACCTCTGGCGGTACATGGGAAGAGCTGTAAACATGCCCATGCCCTCCTTTGGAATAAAACTTCTGGGAATTTATCCCAAGGAAATAAACCAGAGGAAAGAAAAAGCTACAAGCACAGGTTCCTTACACATTGTTTATGATATTTAAAAATCAGAAACAATGAAATAGGGACTTCCCTGGTGGTGCAGTGGTTAAGAGTCCGCCTGCCAATGCAGGGGACCCAGGTTCGAGCCCTGGTCAGGGAAGATCCCACATGCCGCGGAGCAGCTAAGCCCGAGCGCCACAACTACTGAGCCGGCACTCTAGAGCCCGTGCTCCGCAACAAGAGAAGCCACCGCAGTGAGAAGCCCTCACACCCCAATGAAGAGTAGCCCCTGTTCTCCCCAACTAGAGAAAGCCCTCACGTAGCAACGAAGACCCAATGCAGCCAAAAAATAAATTAATTAATTAAAAAAAAAAAGCAATGAAACAGCCACCAGGGAATGGGTCAGTAACGTATATACTGTATCCCTTTAACAAGAGAGTGATTGACTTTGTCAGGAATTCGCTGGTCACGTGGAAAACCACCCGTGATATAAAGTTAAATTTCAAAGCGGAATTCAAATGTATCTACTTCAGAATTGCCATTATGTAAAAGTTGTTCTCTGCTCATCATACACCAGGACTTGGAAGAGATCCTGAAAAGAAAAATCTTTTCATTTGATGGGAAAAATCTGTGGCTGAATCTTCTTCTTATTTCTGTTCAATACAATGAACAATTATCTTTTAGAAAGAAGTGGAAATGCTCTCGCTGGGTATCTGAGTGCTAAAGCCCCGCTCCGCCCTGCCTTCTGACCGAGTATGCGGGGCTGCCCTGGGTACCCAGACCCTGAGCTTGTGGGGCTGCACCAGACTTTAGCTTATATGCAAGAGTAAAAGCACACACATCCCCTTTCAGAGGCCCAAGGTGAGACCTGACCACTTGGCCTTTAGGCAACCATCCTCCCAAGTTCATACCAGGTTCCGGGGTTAAAAATAAACAGCCCTTTCTCCTTCTTCAAAGTGCTGAGGCCCAGCTGCAGTAATAACTTAGAACTGAGAGCAGAGATCACACACCGGTGGCCCATGGACCGGATGTGGCCCGTAGGCATGTTTTGTTTGGCTCGCACGGTGTTTTAAAAGTTGGAAAATTTCACATTAAAAAAAAATTCAGATTCCCAGCATCTCATGAGAGGTTGGAAGCTGTGACAACACCAGGCCCACATTCCAGGCCGGCAACCATCCGCCCGCCAGAGGCCAGTGTGGGTGCCTCACTTAGGAAGGGGGGCTCTGATTCATTCACAGGGCTCGAGATTCACACGGGCACCTGCTCTGTGCCAGGCTATGCTCTGCTTGCTGGGAATTCCACAGGAAAAAAGAGACATATCCTCTGCAGTGCTGGCCTTCTCCAGGTGAGAGAGACCATATGCACATAAGTGACTACTTCCATGTTATGAAGACAATCAAATGGGGACAGCTCGAGTGGGATGGCAGGGACAAGGTGCCGTGCTGGCAGACTGCCTCGGAAAACCTCTCTGAAATGACGTCTGGGTTGATTCCCGAATGACGAGACGGAGCTGGCCATGCAAAGATGTGGCGTAAGATTCCAGGCCAAAGGAAGAGCTTGTGCAAAGGCCCTGGGGTATGAAGGAGTGTGGAGTGCTCCAGAGGTAGTGAAGGAAGGAGAGAGAGATGCGCACCACAGCTGGGATACTGGGTTTATTCTACAGTAGACAGAGTGAAGGGCTTTAAGTGGGGTGGGGGGATGTGATCTGATTTGATTTAAATAGAATCCCTCTGACTGCTAAGTGAAGAAGGGGCTAAGGGAGGGTATGGAATCAAGAAGCGAGGCCGGAGACCAGTCAAGAGGCAGCCCAGATGGTCCAGGTGAGAGAAGCCCTGAGTGGGCTGGGAGCAAACAGTCTGGATACTGGGTACGGGGAGAGCCCACAGGACTTGCAGATGCAGTGGATGGGAGGCAGGGGGTCAAAAGAGGGGGCTTTTTAAAGTGGGTGATATTAAAGTGTGTTTATATCAGAGGGAAAACTGATGATTTTTGTGGGGCGAACACGCCAAATTCAGTTTAAAACCCTACGTACAGTTTACCTGGGCCAAGGAGTGGAGTATTTCTTAGCATTCAGTTAGATCAAGAAACTCCATCAGCACAGGCAGACAGGGGTTCATGTTTCTGCACACATGCACGCTTCTGCCCTTAAGTGCTAACCCGAAAGGTGAAACCAGAGGCCTCCACGTAAGGCTGTGGGACAAGATGAACGGGGACCCGAGACGGTGAGGTGAAGGGCACACGAGATGGTGAGATGAAGGGGGACCCGAGACAGTGAGCTGAAGGGGGACCCGCAAGGACCCTTTCACTTTCCCTTGGACCCCTTCGCACTGCAGAGCCTAGGGCCAGAGGATCTCTGGCATTTGGGTGGTGGTTCATGAATGCAGTGAAGAGCTTGACCCTCAGCCTCACGGGCACTCAAGGGGCCATGGGCAGAAGCATGCAACTGTGAGGGGAGGGTGGGAAGGGGCAGAGGGATGGGCAGGCTGTTTATTTATTTTTTTGCGGTACGCGGGCCTCTCACTGTTGTGGCCTCTCCCGTCGCAGAGCACAGGCTCCGGACGCGCAGGCTCAGCGGCCATGGCTCACGGGCCCAGCCGCTCCGCGGCATGTGGGATCTTCCCGGACCGGGGCACGAACCCGCATCCCCTGCATCGGCAGGCGGACTCTCAACCACTGCGCCACCAGGGAAGCCCTGGCAGGCTGTTTTTGCCATGTGACTTGGCCAGGGCTCAGGATTTAATAACTGAACAGCCAAGCAAGGGGCACAGTCTCCCATTCACAGACCTTTCCTGAGTCAACAAGGCTTATTCACAGCTGACCTGAGGATTCCCTGAACTCTCTATGGAAACCTGTCTTTTAACCACGGGGTCTGCTAACGTTTTCTTTGGCTGATGACTTTTCCCTGTAAACCCAACTCCCATCCAACCTCCCAGGAACCTAAGGCAGTGACGTACGGAACGTCAGTCATTCAGCCTGCACACAGATCTACCTACCTGGCTGACCAACTTCTGCTCAAAAGAACTCCTAAGATAGATGTTACTTATTGCTGTCTCCCAAAACACACATGGCTAAGCTAGACTCAGTGAGCCCGAGAAATGGGATGTCCCACACTGATATTAAGAAGTGGAGTCGCTTTCTGTCGAAAGAGATCAGATCACCAAGGGTGCCTTGTCCAGCTAAGCAAACCAGATGATACAGGGAGCCCCTGCAGGATGCTCAGGAGGGCAGTGATCAGATTTGCCTTTTAGAAGGTACCTCTGGCCACCCAGGGGAGAAGGCCACGCCTAGGGACAGGGGGACTCCTGCGATGACCAGGCAATGGTCCTTTGACCTAACGCAGCAGCAGGAACAAGGGAGAGGAGGGGTGGAGACATTGTGAACACGGGGAGATGTTATATGGGAGGGAGAATGGAGTTTCCAAGCTCACAAGTCACTTGCTGGAGCACCGGGCACTATGGACAGACAGCAGGAGCCACCCTCACAAGGGTCTCTCTGCCCACGTGGCAGGCAAGCCTGTTAAGACGGGAGCTAATTAAGAGCGGCCGGATGCCCACTTCGGCCTGCTTCTGCTGTCTGCCTCGGCTGTCCTTCAGACGACCTTCTACCTTCCCGACGCAAGGGCCTTCCTTCCCTGAACGCTGGGCGAGGGGCCTCGGAGACACGTGTGACGTGTGTTCCTTGTGAATTGCTTTTTGGTTCTCTCTCCAGCCTTGCCTGAGAGTGTGCCTGTGTAGCTAGGTCACTTTACATTCTTCTTCTTCTTTTTTTTTTTTTTTTTTCAGATCCAAGATATTAGTTATGTATAAACTTCTTTTTTAAATTAATGTTTAATTTCACATGTGATCCAGGAATCGATTGCAGCAATTTAACACATTAAAGAGCTCATTTCAGGTTTGATGAATAAAGTGCAACTTCTTGGGCCGTTTCACAACTGGTCTGTTCTCTCTGGTAACACGGCGGGTGGAGCTGAGGCCGTTTCACCACCACAGATTGGGGCGTGTGATGGTTAATTTCATGTGTCATTTTGCCTAGGCTACAGTGCCCAGTGGTTTGGTCAGACACCAGTCTAGATGTTATTGGGAAGGTATTTTTAAGTTATGACTAACGTTAGACATAGAAAATAAACTTATGGTTACTAAAGGGGAAAGGGGGGGAGGGATAAATTAGGAGCTTGCGATTAACAGGTACACACTACTATATATAAAATAGACAAACATCAAAGACCTACTGTATAGCACAGGGAACTATTCAATATCTTGTAATAACCTATAATGGAAAAGAATTTGAAAAAGAATACACACACACACACACACACACATACATACATGTATAACTGAATCACTTTGCTGTACACCTGAAACATTGTAAATCAACTATACTTCAATTTAAAAAAAAAGATATGACTAACAGTAAATCAGCAGACTTTGAGTAAGTGCAGATCACCCTCCATAACGTGGGTGGACCTCAACCAATCCACGGAAGGCCTTAAGAGCAAAGACTGGGGTCATCTGAAAAGGGAGTTCTTCTCCAGGCCGCAACATAGAACTTCTGCCAGGGTTTCCAGCCTGCGGTCCTGCGGAATTCAAACTCAAGACTGAACATCAACTCTTACCTGAGTTTTCAGACTGCCAGCCTGCCCTGCAGGTTTCAAACTTGCCAACCTCCACAAATGTGTGAGCCAGTTCTTTAAAATCAGTCTATCTATCTATCTATCATCTATCTATCTATCTATTATCTATCAATCTACCTAGCATCTATCTATCTATCTATCCATCTATCTCCTATTGGTTCCGTTTCTCTGGAGAACCCTAATAATAATAGAGGGTGACTTTGAAGGGTGGAGCTCTCAGGCGTGTCAGGCCATCTCTTAGCTCCAAACTGCGGACTTCTAAGAATGACTCGCTGAGCTCTTCTCCACCCTGAACATAGCCTCAGGGCCTTAGCATGGGCTCTTCTCCCCGCCTGGACGCCGTCCCCAGGACCTGCAGGCTCTGCCCCTCGGAGTCTCTGCTCAGCACACCCATCAGTCCACAGCACTGCACCTCCCTGCAGCATCCTCCGCGTGCTCTCCGGCCTTCCCTCCCTCCCTCCCTCCCTCATGTGCTTTTCCCTTTAATGCTTATGTGCACCGGAAGCGCGACCCATTAGCTCATTTATTATCTGCTTTCTCATTGCCTCCTCATCCACTGCTGGAAGGTCAGCTCCAGGGAGACTCTGTGCTGGTCACTGATGACTCCCCCATGCCTAGAACAGGCCCTGCATACAGCAGGTGCTCAGTAAATACTCGGTGTAGACTAACTGAACAACAGACGGATTCCAGAATGTGGGGCAGAGGGAGACAGGACCCTGGGGGGTGGTTTCCCCCTGCCCTTGACTTTCCCTCTAGTCCAGGTACCAGCCAGCGCGTGGCCTCCTTCCTTAGGGACTGGAGCCCTAATCTCCTCCAACAGCACCCTGAGAACAGCCACATAAAGACACATACCAAAGGGGGGGAGCCACGTGGCTTCCGAGGAGCAGACGTCCCTCTCCTGGGTCTTCCTGCCATAGGTCGCTGAGTAGATGTTGAGAAACTTGGATTCGTGGCAGTGCAGTTTCAGCTCATGGTCTTCACACACAGTTTTGTTTTTTAATTCATCTGAAGCAGAAACAAAAATCGGTGGCACCATCAGCTTCCTCAGAAGGAATCAGTAAGCACTGCCCGCGTCCTGGCCAGGTCCCATTCCTCGTGGGGCTGCACCCCAGGAAGGGGAGAGTCGGGATGGTCCTGCCTGCCATGGGCTCCCTGACCCTGCAAAATCCTCTGCAGGAAGAGGGTCAACAAGTGCAAAGACCCAGGAATTACGCTAAGGACCAAACGGAGGAGGAGAGATGCCAGGGTGAAGACAGCAGGGTTCCCTGGGCCAGGTCCTGGGCCAGGCCATAAAGGGAGTTTCTCTCTCTCCCCACTTGAGGTCCCACATTCCTTAATCGAAGGGAGCCTCTTCTCAAATGCCATACTGGGACTCACACAGGTAAAGACCAGGAATTACCTGATGGAAGATTAAGTTCAGGAGAGAGTCCAGCTAAACCGCACCACCCAACTTCATAACATTCTAGTATTCCGTTTGTGTATTTACAAAGAGAAAGAGAAATGATAGGAAAGTAAATTATGTCCTTGTCTAGCAAAGGAAAAAAAGCAAGGCACAGTGTCTGTGAAGGATCGCTCTTTGAAACAACAAGGTCCTACTGTAGAGCACAGGGAACTATATTCAATATCATGTAATAAACCAGAATGCAAAAGAACGTGAAAAAGAATATTAAAAAAAAAAAAAGAATCCCTCTTTGAAGAGGTGTGAAAAGTTGGCCCCAAGTCTGGTGATCCAGGAACAACGGGCCCTTGGGCTGGCGTGGGTCCTAGGAGAGGACGATTCCAGCTTATAGTCTGTTCCCAAAGAGTTTAGGAAAAGTTTATTTGTTTATTCCGTGTACCACAGTGAAACTTCCCTTTGCAACGTCATACAGAGTTGACATTATAAATGCGCCCTGGAGAAAATACAGTTCACTGGTTTTTTTTTTAAAAGAGTGTCCCCCAAAACCATTCAATTGACTGAAATGTTTTAATAATGATTTGATTTTTTAAAGTAATAATAGTTAACACTGCAGACACAGCAGACTACCTAACGTGTGATTCTATTTCTGTGAGCTATCCAGCAAAGGCAAACCTCTAGAGACAGAATGAAGATTAGCGGTCTCCTGAGGCTGAGAGCTGGGGACACGAAGTGACAATGGCAAATGGACACAAGGAAACATCCTCAGATGATGGAAATGTTCTACTGCTGGACGGTTGAGGCTGTACACTCAGTACATCTACTAAAAATCATTGAATTGTACAGTTAAAATGGGTGAATGTTTTGCTATGTAAATTACACCTCAACAAAGGTATTTTAAAAATAACAATAGCTGATGTTTGCACCTTCTCTGAACTTAGGCCTTGTTCTAGGATCTTTAAATGTATCAGTGAATTTACTACTCAAAACAGCCCTTCCGTGAGCCCCCTCTTTACATCCTTTGCATGTTGTGTTTCAGATCTTTAGAAATCACTTGTAGGAGTGATTCATAGATGCTGGATGCTAACTTTTGAACTTTTGTCTCTTTCATGTTATAAATGTCTTTTCCTAGCCTCCCACTTATTTTACACCTTGCAAGATAAAAGCAAAGCAAAACATAAAGGGGACCATGGTTATTTCTTTGCATGTGGGGTTCTCTCCCTCCCTCACCCAAACGTTTGTATAAGAAAAATCATGAAAAAATGCTAGCCCCAATCTATCACCCCAGTCCTAGTTTTTTCTACTTTGAGGCACATCTTTCAGCCAGACAAGCATTGGTGTCAACAGCAAACGAGAGCTAAATTCCAGGAGCTGCTCAGGGTGTCACGGGCTGCCTAGGATGGGAAGAAGGAGGAAGGAAAACTAGCCCACACCCTCCATCACCCTCACAGTCAACCTGTCTTTCACTTCTCTCTCCCATTCATGTTTTTGTTCCACTTTTCGTTCCTGGATGGGAGGTATAGCCTGATCCCCTGAAACCAAAGTTTTCCAATTGTCATTTGAGGCCCATTAATAGGTCATAAAATTAATTTGCTGAGTTGTGATTAGAAATTAAAAAAAAATAAAGAATAGCTCAGAAAACATCAAAGTGCATCACGCAAAGTAAGGATAAACAGTAGTTTATAAAAGATTTTTTCAGTTGAGTGTGCGTTATGTAGGGCCAAAACGTAAAATGTTTTTCTCACTCGGGGTTGTGATCAAACCAATCTGAAATTCCCTGCAGAAGAAGGCAGGAGCAGTAAACAACAGCGCAACGGTGGCTGGTGGGACCTTCACATCCTGGAATCACTGATGCTTAAGTCCCAAACTTAAAACATGACAGAAAATAACTTCCTAATAGAAATGCCGCCTTTCGGTAACTTGTAAATTCCCATGCCTCTCTCCTGAAAACAGAGACGTAGCAGTGAGGCCAAAGTTTTGAACTGCTTGAAGGAAACATTTTAGGATCTCAAGATTACCATCAGCTCTGGCGCTGGAAAGCTTGGGCAATGGTTCTTTAAAACATGATGATGGGAAGATTCATGAATGAAAGGTGCAGAGCAGAAACCAGGTTACAGATGCTCACAGAATCATCGTCCTTTTTAGTATGTGAACAGAGTTGAGGACCCACCAGAGGAGGGAAAAGTCAGGTGATGACTAAGCAAATGTCTAGGAGGCCCTTTACCCACTCACTGGAATCTTAATGTAACAGTTTAAACTTAGAGCCAAGAAAAGTTTTGTTTCCTTTTTCTAAATAAAAAGAACACTGTGTCTGACCTTGACATTGGAGGGCTTGATTTCGGTGAGTCATATCCGCACTGGTATGAGTTTTTCAGTGCTTTTCATGAGTAAACACTAAATCCCACCAACTCCGAAATATTGCCTGACTTCAAAGGTCCAGCGTGAGCAACAGCCTTTGATGCAGAACAGAGGGCCTAGTAGACACACCAAAAGAGCTCAAGTACCCTTCCAACTAGGGGAATACCAAAAATGCTAAGAATTTTTGGTGAACTGCCTTCCATTGGCAGGGCTTGCCAAGAAGGAGGAGGGAGAAAACAGGACAGAAAGCAAGCCTTATCTCCGTAACCCGGAAACTTTTCAACAGGAATGGTTTCTTTCTTTTTTTATCAGAATTTTTAAAAAGTCAGATGAGCTTTTTTAAGGCATGTCATGAAACGCATTTAGTAGCCCCCAACTCTCTGATTTATTAAGACACGTTCATGAAAGGTTCCAGCCTCGGTACCAGCCAAACTCACCCAGAGTAACATGACACTCCCATGTAAGGCCTCCAGTGATTTCTGTCCCCAGAATATGGGCAAATCATCTCCTGGAATGGAGGGGCCTGGGAGTGTCACGTTATGTGCTTGGAGGTTAGCGCTGTAAGATGTTGAGTCCTTTGGTTCCTTGGGAGCGTACTAATTCACTGTCACCTAAGAGTGACATTTCTGGGTTCTAAAAACAATGGGACCATTAACATAATTGCTGCTTTTCTTAGAGAACTAGAATTTGTGTTAGAGCTGGGTTAGAGTGTGGGCAGCCTTCCAGAAACGGGTTGCCAACATCTCTGTGGGTTCGGATGGTTGACCCAGGAGTCTGGGTAGAGGTAGAACCACGACTCTGCTTAAAGGACAACAGCAACAAATTCTCTCGCCTAATTAGAGGTCTTTGTGTGCGATGCATTCCTCTTTAACAATGCATATGGTTAAGAATCCCCCTGCCAACACAGGGGACACAGGTTCGAGCCCTGATCTGGGAAGATCCCACATGCCGCGGTACAATTAAGCCCCTGTGCCGCAACTACTGAGCCTGTGCTCTAGAGCCCATGCTCCGCAACAAGAGAAGCCACCGCAATGAGAAGTCCGCGCACCGCAACGAAGAGTAGCCCCCGCTCGCCGCAACTAGAGAAAGCCCGCGTGCACAGCAACGAAGACCCAAAGCAGCCAAAAATAAATAAATTTATAAAAACAAACGAACAAACAAAAAACAATGCATAGACACATCTGCATATCAGCAGTGGCCTTTCAAAGATGGGCATGTGGAGTGATCTGCCATGACGGGAACATGTTATTATTGACATTATTTATGACTGCCAGGGCATGGCAATGTTAACATGCAGACAGATACTTGGTCTCTTCTATTGTCTTTTTAAATTCTCAGTAGACAGTGCACCCTGCTATTGCCTGCACTCAGGGCAGACCGCACCCCCCTGCACCCCCAGCCATTGGTATATCACTGCCTTTCAGTCATTCACATCTTTAGCAAGAACTACCTTGATCTGCCTCTTGGAATAATAGCTACCAGGCGCTGAGCTCAAGTCCATGCCAGGTGCCGTGCTAAGCATTTTACGTACAGCACTGTAATTTTAGTCTGTACAACAGCCCTAGGTAGAGGGCGCTTTATCTTCATTTTATAATTGAGTTATGGAGCCTCAGAAAGTTTCCCTCCACTGCCCAAGGTCACACAGCAGCTCCACGGCAGACAGGAACATGAACCCTAAATTCAAAGACTCACTGAAACCAGAATTCTCTGAAGGGATGACATTTAGGGAGGAAGTGAAGCACGGCGCGCGATCGGGGAAAAGAAGATTCTAGTGAGGATTGTTGGTAAAATACTCTCCAAAAAAACAAACATACAAGTAAGCCCTGATTTGTAGCCTTAGCCAATCTCCCTGGTGTAAGAACTTCCATCAGGGCAGGTTTCACTGCACACAGGCACGGCTGGGAAGAGATGGGAATAACTGGCTCTCACGGTAACGGCTGGCTCCACGCGTACCTGGGTGCAGCCGTGGGGCCTTTGGACCATTAGAGTGTTATGCAGGGGCTGGAACTGGGGCCATGGAGAAGAGCCTCAGGAGGTGACAGGGTTGCAGAAAAAGAGACAGGAGGGTGCGGGGACCTCACTTCCACCCCTACTTCATAGCAGCAATAGGTGCTGCCACCTAAACGGCAGTGCTTTAGGCCACCAAAGTCCAGGTCACACGAGGGGCTCTGGT
Source organism: Monodon monoceros (assembly GCF_005190385.1). Classification (NCBI taxonomy): domain Eukaryota; kingdom Metazoa; phylum Chordata; class Mammalia; order Artiodactyla; family Monodontidae; genus Monodon; species Monodon monoceros. The sequence continues at coordinate 12,482,647 of NW_021703767.1, forward strand.
TTCTTTTATTCATTTATTTTTGGCTGCATTGGGTCTTCGTTGCTGTGCGCAGGCTTTCTCTAGTCGTGGTGAGTGGGGGCTACTCTTTGTTGTGGTGCGCGGACTTCTCATTGCGGTGGGTTCTAGGTTCACGGGCACAGTAGTTGTGGCTCGCGGGCTCAGTAGTTGTGGCACGTGGGCTCAGTAGTTGTGGCACGTGGGCTCAGTAGTTGTGGCACGCGGCTCAGTAGTTGTGGCTCACGGGCTCTAGAGCGCAGGCTCAGTAGTTGTTGCGCATGGGCTTAGTTGCTCCACAGCATGTAGAATCTTCCCGGACCAGGGCTCGAACCCATGTCCCCTGTATTGGCAGGCGGATTCTTAACCACTGCACCACCAGCGAAGCCCAGGGGCTCTGGTCTGAATGTTTGTGTCCTCGTACAATTCATATGCTGAAATCCTGATGCCCATGTGATGGTATCAGGAGGTGGGGCTTTGGGGAGGTGATGAGGTCATGAGTACGCAGCCCCCATGAATGGGATCCGTGCTCTGGTACACGAGACCCCAGTGAGATTCCTCGCCCCTCCGCCGTGTGGTTAGAGCAAAAAGGACAGCCGCCTATGAGGAAGCAGGCCCTCAGCAGGTACCAAATCTGCACCTTGATCCTGGCCTTCCCAGCACTCCAGAATTGACAGAAATGAATTTCTGTTGATTATAAGCCACTTAAATTATGGCATTTTGTTGTAGCAATTCAAACAGACTAAGATGCAAGGGCTCTGCCCCTCAAATCTGTTACACACAGGGCAGCCAGAGGGGCCTCTACCACCCCAGCCGAGTAGCCTCCCTGCTTCAATGCTGCCCTACAGGAAGACTCCACCCACTTCCCTGGCCATCAGGGCCCTGGATCATGCTCCAGCTCTCTGCCTAGGGCTCCTTTTGCTCCTTCCGGCCCCCGCACCACCCTGTGCCACCCCTGCCACAGGCCTCTGTAAGGAGTCAGCTTTCTGTGCCCTGACTCTACCCCAGAAGGTTGTCACCGTCTGCCGGGAAAGCCTTCCCTGAGTTCCTGCCGAGGTCAACTCCTCCTGTGAGCTTCTTGCACAGTACCAAGGGTGCAGGGATCTTCTTTAGATATTTTTTTGGACAGAGAAGGTCCTTCTGGAGAAAGGAGGTCTTTGGCCTAGAATCTAAAGAATGAGAAGCAACTGGCTATGTGAAGATCTCAATAAATGCTCGCTTTATGAAGGGACATTGGAAATCACCCAAGACAGAACCACCATCCAGGAATCCTCTGTGAGATGTGAGTTCTCTTCATAACCAAAACGTGGCCCACACCTGTGCACAGCAGGTGCTTAATAAGTGTTTGAGGAAATGAAATTAGCAAACAGACCTAACTGCCCACTGTAGAAACAAGACTGTGGCCCAGCACTGGCTTATCCAGGGTCCTGCCAATTTCATAAGGGTCTTTTCACTTCTTCTAAAGGCTGGTCCTGTCCAACTTTTTATTATGAACTATTTCCAACATATAGAAAATGTGAGAGAATATCACAATAAATGGGCAGAAGAGAAAAAGAAGGGAAAGCTAAGACAGTCAAGGGTGAGGCCAAGGGCGTGGCCAAAACCATGGCCAGGGCGTGGTCATTTTTTGTTTGTTTGTTTGTTTGTTTTTGCGGTACGCGGGCCTCTCCCTGTTGTGGCCTCTCCCGTTGCGGATGCGCAGGCCCAGCAGCCATGGCTCAAGGGCCCAGCCGCTCCGCGGCATGTGGGACCTTCCCGGACCGGGGCACGAACCCGTGTCCCCTGCATTGGCAGGCGGACTCTCAACCACTGCGCCACCAGGGAAGCCCTAGGGGGTGTGGTCATTTTTTGAGATTCAGCAGAGGGAGGATGCTACTAAAAACGTGGGCATCTAGAAGTGATTTTCCTGAGTCTGCGAGGTAGGGCAGGAGTTGCTGAGAACCCCTGGGTGGGGAGCAGGGGAGTTTCGGCTGTTCTGCAAACTTTGGGCCTGCTTGTGAGAGCTTGTGATTGTGTGTACTTGTGAGTGAGTGTGTGTATGTGGTATGACTACATGTGTGACAGTGCGTATGTGTATAATAGTGTGTATGGGTGTGATAGTGTATACGTGTGAGAGTCCAGGTGCGTGCATCGTGTGTGATAGCGTGTGCATTGTGAGTGTGTGATAGTGTGTACATGGGTGCACGTGTGAGTATGAGTGAGTTTGAGTGTATGTTTGGATGCAGAGTAGGGGCGCTGAGCCATAGGGCTGGTCTAAGGTATCTGGGTCCCAGCAAGGAAAGGATCTGAGACAGAAGCCTGGATATTTGCCAAAGCATCCAGGGCTTTCTCTGAAGACGTGTGCCTGAGACCGTTCCATGCGTATGGCTGATGCCTCACCCGCCACAGGAACCCAGGCCACCAGTGTCTTGGGAGATGCTGGGCTCCAGAGGCAGAAACCAACACAGAACAAGATGCAAAACAATGAGAACGGTTGCACTGCTGTGGCGGTACAGAATTTTACAAATTATTTTCCCTGATGTTTGGCTAAATGTTGTTGCTAGAACACTGCTGTCTTTCAACAAGTTTTCCAAGTATTACCAGGAACCCGTAATTACCTATGGCTTCTCTCAGGCAGACCCTCCACGCCTGGAGGTGTGACCTCTTCATGGAACAGCAATTATTTTTAGCCTGCAATGGGTTAACCACAAAACTGGTGTGCGTTAGAAATGGCGGAAGTCAGTGGAGAGAAGTGCAAGAATCAGAATAGAAGAGCTTGCTCCTGCCAAGTCCTCTTCCTCTTTCTTTCTCCTTAGGAAACATGCTGCTTCAGGAGCCCCCGCTGAAGGTGAAAGTGGGAAGAAGCCAGTCTGTAAAGATCTGGAATCCGGGTCTCAGGTGGCAGCTGTGCCACCAGCCCCCTCAGAAGAATAAGTCGCCCTGCAGCCGGGGGAGGGGGAGCCTCATAACAAGCCTTCCTCTGCAAAGGAGAACCAGCTCCTCATGTTGGGGAAAAGCCATTGCAGTCTCTTGTCACCTGGCATCTTTAGCATCAGGACAACCAAGTTTTACATATTAGGAAGGATTTTTTAAAATTCAGGGATTTGCAAGAATTCACAAAGATCGGTGCGCGTGCGCACACAACACGCACACAAATACACACAAACTAAAAAAGCAGGTGGGATGGGGCCCCGATGTTCCTATGAACAAGAGTTTCGAAGCTGGACGAACGTCAGCTGGAGGAGCATTGTCGTCAGGGAACCCACCCCCTGCGCATGCTGTGCCCCTCGCAAGTTACTTACTAGGTTGGCATTTAAAGGAGACCAGGAGGTATTTACTGCTTCCTGGACAAAGGTCAGGTCCAAAAACACGGCTATTGACCAGGAGGTGGCAGGTCCGCTGGTTCTGGCATTCGTCCAGCACCTTCTAAAATGAGGGGGTAGAAAAGGGACAGGCTTGAGAACCACACACAGTGTCTGCGAGACTCCACACCTGGGCTGCTCTGGGCTCTCAGGAGGAAGGGCACCTGCCTGCCTGGCCTGGGGCTCCCGTTTTAAAACCTTCTCGCTGGTACCAGCTGTGTCTAAGATGGAAGCACCCGCACGCGGCTGACCAGGTCGGCTGCCTGTCTCCCCATGTCTCCCCCAAAATGAAACCTGCTTCAAGAGTGCCAGGCCTCCCTCAGAAAACCAGCTCCTATTTGGCTCACCTGGCACCACTGCTGACAGTTTTGGCAAGAGTGCTGCATCACGGAGGCTCCCAGGGATGGGAGCAAAATCAGGGTACTGCGGAGTGTGGACTGGAGGGGACTCGGAGGCCCCCTTCTGGGAGGGATCCCTGGTTTTAAAGCTGACAGAGGGCTATGGGGAGCGGGAACCGTAATCACAGCTCTTCATCCTTAGAAACACCTGATGCTGGCCGCAGGGGAGCTCAGCATCTGGGGGACGCCTTGGGAGACCCCAACCCAAACACAGGCCAACTAATGAAAATTAAAAAGCTGATTCCCTAGGAGGTGGGTCAAAAGGGATCTTGCTGTGATGTATGTCATAGAGTGTTCTGCCTATGTTTTCCTCTAAGAGTTTGATAGTTTCTGGCCTTACATTTAGGTCTTTAATCCATTTTGAGCTTATTTTTGTGTATGGTGTTAGGGAGTGTTCTAATCTCATATTTTTACATGTACCTGTCCAGTTTTCCCAGCACCACTTATTGAAGAGGCTGTCTTTTCTCCACTGTATATTCTTGCCTCCTTTATCAAAGATAAGGTGGCCATATGTGCGTGGATTTATCTCTGGGCTTTCTATCCTGTTCCATTGATCTATATTTCTGTTTTTGTGCCAGTACCATACTGTCTTGATTACTGTAGCTTTGTAGTATAGTCTGAAGTCAGGGAGCCTGATTTCTCCTAGAGTCTGTCATACAGAGTGAAGTAAGTCAGAAAGAGAAAAACAAATACCATATGCTAACACATATATATGGAATCTAAGAAAAAAAAAAAAAAGGTCATGAAGAACCTAGGGGTAAGACAGGAATAAAGACACAGACCTACTAGAGAATGGACTTGAGGATATAGGGAGGGGGAAGGGTAAGCTGTGACAAAGTGGGAGAGTGGCATGGACATATATACACTACCAAACGTAAAATAGATAGCTAGTGGGAAGCAGCTGCATAGCACAGGGAGATCAGCTCGGTGCTTTGTGACCGTCTGGAGGGATGGGATAGGGAGGCAGGGAGGGAGGGAGACGCAAGAGGGAAGAGATATGGGAACATATGTATAACTGATTCACTTTGATATAAAGTGGAAACTAACACACCATTGTAAAGCAATTATACTCCAATAAAGATGTTAAAAAAAAAAAAAAAGCTGATTCCCACCTTCGCTAACCTCAAGGACGTGGGACCCACTTTTCCTGGTGGAGCAATTTTCTGGGTGGAATATGCAGGCTTTCTGTTGAGCATTTGGCTTAAAATTTTTCCTTTATAAAAATAAATTTTAAAAAAAGCTTTCCTTCAAATCTCTCCCGACCTTTTCCAAGCAGATCACACCTTTGTGAGTGAGTCTGCTCTGCGGAAGCTTGGGGAACGCCCAATACTGGGTCGCAGATGGGCCAGCGTCACACTGCTGCCCTTCCAGCTCCCAAATGGATCAGGCCCTGCCGACGACAAACACAGAGGTCATCCACACCAAGTACAGTAAAAATGTCCCCAAGAATCTACTTATTACTATTGGACTGAATTTAGTGCAGATTCACGGGCCTGTCTGAGTCGCCATGTTCTCATAGTGGCTCATGGAATATCTCCGTGAAGGATGCTGGCCCTACCAGGTATCCCCCGTCACCTCAGGGGCCCCGTGGATGTGCGTAAAATCAGGAAAAATGCCCAGGGAAACCCCAAGGACCCCCAGATGATGGTGCATATTCCACGGCCGAGGGGTATCGTGAAATAACTCAGCCCTTGGATGGCTCTTCATGTTACAGCCATGGAATGGGACCCAAGGGCAGAGCTCTTTCCAAACTGTATTACAGCTGGAAGTTGCAGAGAGGGGACTTCCTATAGCCATTCAGTCGTGGGCTAGATCAGGTGAGGTGCTCCTGTGTGGACATCAACCTGTTCTCTCCTACGTTAAGCAACTGCCCCCTGAGGAAGCACCTTGCCTCAGCTCCCAAACACAGGTTAAAAGACAAAGTAAAGGATCTCCTAGCGCGCGGGGATGTTTCTGGCAAACAAACCCTCTGCACAGCATCAGAATCGTGTTCACAAATTCTGACTTGTCTGCCCGGTTATGGCAACATCCTCTTCCCTCGGGGATGCCCGGCAGGGGCAGGCGCCCGTGTTGGAGGGCGAGGTGCCCATGTTTTGGAACCGCAGGATGCCAGGAGTTCATACGTTCACAAAGCAGGCACTGCCGCCCTGGTGGCACTGGCCACGTTCTTTTTATGCCCCTAGGAGGGCAGCAGAAAGCCTGGGTACCCAGGATAGGTGGGCAAGAGTGTTGGGGGGAGGAAAGGGAACATTCTCAAGGTACAGGGAAGGATTGGGGGTAGGGTGGGGCACACAAGTAAAGTAATTGCTTGTCTCCAGAAGACACACGTTGTCTCTCCTCAGGGTGTGGAAACCAGGGGATTCATTCAAACACATTCTTCTGGCTCCTCAGTTGGTGTCTTTACCAATCACATGACCACCCAGGTACTACAATGCTTAGCTTGGAAGTAATACACAGTAGACAAAATAGAAAAATCCTTACATGATCATTTTATGTTTGCTTCTCCTCTTCCGGCCTTAGGGAGAGCTGCACAGCATCAGAGCTAATTCCATTTCTCCTCAGTCCGCCGAGGAAATTTACCACCACCCACATTTCCCACAACTGACAAAATCAAGCTGACATCTAATTTGCCACCTATCTGCTCTAACCACCATGACTCCAATGGATTCATAGGGAACTTTGGAGGCATTAAAAAAATCCAAGGCCAAGTGACTCCATAATCTTAGCCAACTAGTTATAAACGTGGAGGGGCCTGGGAGAGCAGAATAGAGGTTGTCTGGATAATTGAAAGCCAGAATAGTCTAAAATCATCATTGTTATATTAGTTTTGACCTCCCCGTAGACCACATATTTCCCCAATGCCGACTGAAAAAAGAATGAGTCAGCCACCCCCCACCCCTAATTCCTGGTACTATCAAGGACGGACCAGCAGAGACTGCCCAAAATAGCTCCAAACAAGAATAACATGATTATCTACAACTAGAGAAGCAAACCATAAAAAAAAAAAAAAAAAAAAAGATAATTAGTGATATTCCCCTTCCTTGAGTGCATTCTCTAAGAATTTGATCATTACTTCTGATGTCTGCCTTGTGGTTTCCACTAAAGAATGCACAGCCTTTCCTCTCTCCCGGGGTACTGATAGGCAACGTAGGCCTGGAGGTTAAAGCCCAACATGATGATACTTTATTGCAGGGAGGCGTGTGCCTGTGAATAACTTCATTCTGCAAGTGTATTAAGGGAGCTCTGCAAGAAGCAGGAATTCTATTTAGACTTGTTTGGTAAAGAATCCTTTTGAGAAGCAAAGACTAGCTCGCCTGCAAAATCCGTGATTTGTCTACATTGAGATTTTCATGGAGCGGGTTTGCTTTGAGTACACTATAGAATCACAAGTATATACACAGAGAGAGAGATAGAGAGGGAGAGAGAGAGAAACCCATTTTGTCATCTTAAACCATCTAGGAAAGGCAATACCTGCAGTGTGGTGGGCGCCACACAGGTTAAGCTGTCTTCTCTCCGAGAGGCAGGTTGCTGCGCGCTACATGTTTGGTAATCTTGCCCATAAAATGCCGACTGGACACTTATCGTCGAATGCCGAGGGCAGTGCAGATCCAGATGGTCCCCATCACAGGCATAGGCGGTGTGGTTTTGCAGGAGTTTGGTTAGGTAGCCTAGAAAATATGCAGCCGGGTTACAAGAGGCCCAGGAGTTCACCACTCCTTCATGGATTTTGGGGCAGGAGGACCTCGGCTCCCCGGAGGGAGGAGCTGGTCAGTGAGGAAGGTGTGGGCGGGGCCTCCTCAGCTGCTGCCTGGACAGGACACCAGACAGGCCCGGAGCTGGGGCGGAGGGAGCGGATGCTCGTTTTTCCATCTGGGCCTGAAACCTTGGTCTGGAATGGCACATTGCAAGCCTCCAAGGGCTCCTTCCCTCCAGGAAGCACTAAAGGACGGGTCAGGAGCCATGAAGTCCCGAAGCATCTCTATAAAGCAGGAAAAAAATGCGAGTAGGTGTCCCTTGGGCATGTAGATGCCTGTCCTGGGGGAGACTCGGGTTCTCTGATCTCCCACTAGCTGGGCCAGGCCTTCCTGGGGCGAGGGGATGCCGTTTTCTTTTAGGAAACCACTCCTGGGCCTGCCTCAGTCCTGGAGAAGAAAGCAAGGCAGGCCCCCTGCATGGGATAAGGGCCTTCTCTGAAGGGAAGGGAAGGGGAGGATGGTGGGGCTCTGTTATGGGTTGAATAGTGTCCCATCCCCCCAAATTCATGTTCACCCGGAACCTCAGAATGTGACCTTATTTGGACATAGGGTCGTTGCAGACATAATTAGTTAAGATGAGGTCAGACTGGAGTAAGAAAGGCCCTTAATCCTGTATGACCCGTGTCCTGATGAGAAGAGAAGAGACACAGAGGCAGACAGCCATGTTTCTACAAGCCAAGAACACCAAGGATTGCTGGGAGCCACCAGGAGCTGGAAGAGGCGAGGAAAGACTCTTCCTTAGAAACTTCAGAGACAGCACGGCCCTCCGGACACCTTGATCTCAGACTTCGGGCCTCTGGAACTCTGAGAGAATGTATTTCTGTTGTTTTCAGTCACTCAAGTTAGTGGTCATTTGTTACAGCAGCCCCGGCAAACTCATACAGGCTCCCGATCCCTGCGTCTCCAGCTGGCTGGCTGAGCTGAGCTGGGCCTTGGGCTCGGAGGAGCGCTGGTGGCCTGGATGTTTTCTCAGGAAGGAGGAGGGAAGGTTCATCTGAAACATAGATTCCTTTCCTCCTTCTCACACCTCACGAGGTCAGTCGCAAGGCGGCTGGGAGGGAAGCCAGGGACTTTCTGGTGAGGTGTGTGGGAGACGGTCTGGCAGCCTTCGGCCTCTGAGGGGGAAGAGGGAGAGTGTAGGAAGGCAGCCTTAGAGCTCCCCAGTTCCCACACGGCCAGGCCGTGTTCCAGCTAGTCCTGCTTGGCTTTCAAAATCCTCTCCGGGCCGTAATGCTCTGCAAAAGGCACCCAGTCCAGCTCCCTGGGCTTCCCTGACAGTCACAGAAAAGGGACTGAGATGCTCTGCCGTACGGTGGGCACACCAGCCAATCCACACCTGCCCACCTGAAGATGGAGACCGGGCGCCCTTGACAGCACACTGCATCCAGACCGTAGGTCTTTCACTGCGACTCCTTTTTTTCCTTCCCGCCCATGACAATCATCATAAGAAAGGCCAAGACATCAGCTACCCTGATTTAACTTTGCTTAGAGAAGCAAAGTCTAGCTTGAGCAGCAAAACTGCCATCAGGCAGCAGGCATGTGAGTCAAGGTCCTGCTTGGCGAAATGCTGTCACTCATAAGGTCACTCAAACCCCTCAGGGCACCAAGAGGGGCCAGGAAGAGGCCCCTTGGTGGTCCTAGGGCCCCAGGTCAGTGTCATCCTGTAGGATACACAGGTGAGCCCTGATTAAGCCATGATTTGATTTGTACAAGATCATTTGTGGGATCTCAGCATTATGAGCTGAGCTGAGCCACACCAGGGAACTCACGGTGGCCCTTAGGCTGCCCCCAGGCCAGCACCCACCCTGAGGCTTCCCAGACGGGTACCCCCGCGCTTTAGCTTCGTCATTAAAACTTTCTTGTCCATCACGCAGCACTCATGGAGATGATCGGCTGACTGAAATGTTAAATTAATTCTGGGAGCATGGCTTCAGCTTCATGTTTATGGTTTGTGCAAAAGGCCATGTGTTACTCTGGCTAAATGAAGGTGATGATAAGGCCCTGGGGCAGGTGGAGCCACAAGACGGAAGGGGCCTGGGTCCTGGATTCACGGAGGGAATTGCTGCCTGCTCCACAGACTGTCACATGAGTGAGAAAGAAACTTCTGCTGTGTTCGGGCCATCACCTTTCTTCACCCTATGTGTCATGTACTCTGTGCCCAGTAAACAAACTTGATCTCCGTGGGACCATTTACATCAAAACACAGCACGATGCAGCACAGGGGCCCGAGCCCCCCTGCATACCGTATTCACATTTTGAGTGATATTCTAGAGGCAGAAGCTCAATGCATAGAATTGACTAACTCCAGGTCTTTTAGGCCCTTCTGCACTTTGAGGGGGGAGGGGAGCCTCCTTCCCGGTACGTCAGTCCTAACACTAATACAAGTTCAAGGAAGATACTTCAGCAGTAAAGCTTGCTCTAGACGCGGTCCAATTCCTTCTTCGAAAACCTACGCCTAGGTCCAACAATGAAATATTATTCAGCACTAAATGAAATGAGCTATGAAGCCACAAAAGACACAGAGGAAACAAACGCATATGACTAAGTGAAACAAGCCAATTTGAAAAGGCTCCACACTGTGTGATTCCAACTATATGGTGTTCAGGAGAAGGCGCAACTGTGGAGACAGTGAAAACATCAGTGGTTGCCAGAGGTGTGGGGGGAGAGAGGGATGAATAGGTGAAGCACAGGGGAATTTTAGGGCAATGAAACCATTCTGTCTGATACTATACTGGGGGATACATATCATTATACGTTTGTCAAAACCCAAAGAATGTATAACATCAAGAGTGAACCCTAGTGTAAACTATGGACTCTGGGTGATAACAGGTGTCAAAGTAGGTTCACTGATTGTAACAGATGCACTGCTGGTGTGGGATGCTGACAGTGGGGAAGGCTGTGTGTGTGGGGTCGGGGGGGAAAGGGATATACGGGACGTCTCTGAACTTTCTGCTCAATTTTGCTGTGAACCTAAAACTTCTCAGAAAGAAAGTCTATATAAAAGGGCAAAAATTTAAAAACCACCCATGCCTCCCCAGGAGAGCGTGACCTTTGGGAAGAGAGGGGTTAGGTGACAGGGAGGGGACGTGACAGGGAGCGCGTGTGTGCTGGCAAAGTTTTGTTTCTTGACCTGAAGGGGGGATACATGCTTTACTCTGTGAAAGTTCACCGAGCTACGCACTTAGGATCTGTGTACTTTTTTGTTGGTAGATAAATGTTTGTTTAAAAAACCTTTACCTGCAGTTTCGTGACCAATACTCTACACTAATAAAGAAAGTCTAGATACTGTGGAGTCTGTGGCTGATGTATAGGGCATGGAGAGCCATGGAACCCCGTTTTCTGCAGCTGACCCCATCCCATCCGCACTAGATCCTCCTCCACAGTGACAGCAGGAAACCCTCATGAGGACAAGCCATTGGCCCGCCCACCTTATGGCCCCCATAGGTGCTTTCCATGCCCCATTCTGATTGGCCGACTATGTCAGAAGCTGCTAAGAGGTCCAAAGAAGGACAGTTAGAACTGCCCACTGCTTTCAGCAACATGGAGGGCATCAAGGACCATTTGGAGAGGCATTTGGTATGGTGAGTGGGGAACAGAAGCCTGTTTAGAAAAGGCTGAAAGGGAGTGGAAGTTAAGGAAATCTAAGATGGTTCATCTGGTAGACGGAATAATGCCCACCCCCCCAAATGTCCACAGGGACCAGTCCCCAGAACCTATAAATATGTTGCTTTACATTATAAAAGGGACTTTGCAATTATAATTAAGTTAAAGATCTTGAGGTGGCAAGATGATCCTGGCTGATCTGGGAGGGACCAGTGTCATTCCAAGGGTCCTTATACGAGGGAGGCAAGAAGGTCAAAGTCAGAAGAAGGAGGTGTGGCAACAGAACCAGAGGTTGGAATGGGGCAGCCATGAGCCAAAAAATGTAGGCGGTTTCTAGAAACTAGAAAAGACAAGGAAACAGATTGTGCCCTGAAGCCTCCAGAAGGAATGCAGGCCTGCCAACACCTTGATTTTAGACTTCTGACCTCCAGAACTGTAAGAGAATAAGCCTGTGCTGGGTAATCATTTGTTAAAGCACCATAGGAAACTAAGAGCTTATACAGATGACCCTTACAACTTGGTGAAGATAAGGAGAGACATACGGCTACAGTCATAAGAACTGATGTCCAGGGAGAGATTTTAAAATAATTATGATTGTTTTAAAGTTGGGAGAGGTCTATGCAGGTTTGTACGTATGTGTAAAAATATATGTACATATGAGTCAGAGGTCGTATGTAAATTATATTCCTTACTGTAGATTAAGGTTCAAAACATTTGAAAGCGGATGCTAGCAAGAGAGAGCTTGAAATGATGGACTGTGGGCTCCAAGCTAAATATAGGGAAGGAGATGATCACGGGAGAGGCCCAAGGGAACAGAGAGGTCCTGCTGAGATCCAGCAAGGTCAGAGTGGAGGCAAGCACACCAGCAAGCTGGGGAGGGAGGAACTCGTGCCCAAAATTTGTTTGAACAGATTTCAAGACAGAGCAGTTGCCGGTGATGAAGTGGCCACGGAAGTGTGCAAGAGGTCAGTGGAGGAGAAGGTTCTTGGAAACGAGGATGCCAGGAGCTGGGAAGATGCCCTCTGGATCAGGCATCTCCCAAGATGAAGGAAGGAACTGGGGTGCAGCAAGAGCCTTCCGCCAAGGTTGACCTTGAACAAAGGGCAGATGACAGATGACCCGCTCCCAGTCCAAAGCCCCTTCCAGCGTGCTACCCGGCTTCCCCAACGAACACGTGCACTCTTTCCAATGTGTTGCGTAGAGTCAACACGTTACTTAGTGTCTCAGTCCATTCAGGCTGCTCTAACAGAACACCACAGACGGGTGGCTAATAAACAATGGAAATTCGTTTCTCAGGGTTCTGGGGGCAGGAAGTCCAAGATCAAGGCACCAGCATGGTCAGGTTCTGCTGAGAGCCATCTTCCTGCTTCATAGCTGGCCTCTGCTCACTGTGTCCTCATATGGTGGAAGGGGCAGGGGAACTCCGTCGGGTCTCTTTTGTAAGAGATTAATGGGATTAGTGAATCCCATTCATGACGGCTCAACCCTCATGACGTCAGCACCTGCCAAAGGCCCTACCTCTTCCCTTTGGGAGTTAGGATGTCAATACATAAATTTAGTTGCACAGATACATTCAGACCGCAGCACTTAGCTTCCCCACACCTTGGTTTCTTGGCTGGTTCAAATGGGATCTTTTTGTTTTTTTTTTAATCAACATACGGCCAATTTTATGTCATTTATGCCCTCACCAACTTTCAAATGGGATCGTTTTTAAAGATGTAGCTTTTTGTTCACAGTTCTCTCTGGATCAAATGCCCCATCAGTCAAAAATGCTTTATGTGTTAATATTCTCTGCCAGCATTTTCACAGTCCAGCTGTACATTTGGGTGCAAATACTTACTACCCTGAAAGAAGGCAGAAGTACACACTCTGTTAAGAAATCACTCCTCAGGGGCTTCCCTGGTGGCGCAGTGGTTGAGAGTCCGCCTGCCGATGCAGGGAACGTGGGTTCGTGCCCCGGTCCGGGAAGATCCCACATGCCGCGTAGCGGCTGGGCCCGTGAGCCATGGCCGCTGAGCCTGCACGTCCGGAGCCTGTGCTCCGCAACAGGAGAGGCCACAACACTGAGAGGCCCGCGTACCGCAAAAAAAAAAAAAGAAAAAGAAAAAGAAATCACTCCTCAGAATCTGGTATAGCCTGTAAATGCTCCACTGATCCTTGTTTAAACTGGGGGAGAGGAGGAGTGGGAGGGTGTAGATGCTTCTTCAGCTGCACACAGCACAGAGGCCTTGGAAGAGCTTCTGTTTAACTCCAGGATACTCTCTTCCCTGGTGAACCCTCCGCTGTGTATCAGCAGAAACTCCTGCAGCCACTGCTGTGGCTCAAACCTTCCTCAAAGGCACATCCCGGGAGGCTTGGGTTGGGCAAATCTTAGAGTTATTTATTTATTTGTTTATTTATTTAGCTTTACGCGGGCCTCTCACTGTTGTGGCCTCTCCCGTCGCGGAGCGCAGGCTCAGCGGCCATGGCTCACGGGCCCAGCCGCTCTGCAGCATGTGGGATCTTCCCGGACCGGGGCACGAACCCGCGTCCCCTGCATCGGCAGGCGGACTCTCAACCGCTGCGCCACCAGGGAAGCCCTTAGAGTAATTTAGATGAAGGCTTTTATGTTTCCCTGTTTCTAAAGGTAGGTGAAAAGTTCATGGGAAATGAACCCCTAAGAGGGGCAGAAGCTCTTCTCTGTCTTCAGAAAGATATCCTTGGGATAATAAACCCCATCGCATTTACAAGGAAAACCCATTTATACACAAATAATCCAGGGACCACTGAAGGACCAGAATGGAAATGACTGATTTTCAAAGAATAGGGATTCTTGAATCCCCATTCAAGAATGGGGAGGAGGTAAAGAGTTCTATGGGAGGAACAGGTATTGTGCAGGGAAAAAGAAGAGTCTATCCGAAATAAGCCTGGAATGTATGGGTTCAACCAAGGCAAACAGTGCTTGCCCTGCAGGACTCCACAGAGCCACAGAGAAGCCACTGTGCACTGGGGCGTGAAGAGGGACATAGGAGGTAGAATCTCTCGCACATATTTGACCAGACCCCCTGGTTTTTTTTTTTTGCATGAAGTATCTGAGGGTTACTGTTAAGCACATCATTCTGAAGGGAACGTTCCGTGAGTCTGTAAAGCACGGTCAGTGGTAAGAGCTGCGTGTAACTTGGGTGATTTCAGAAGGCGTTTCAGAATCCCATACTGCTGAGGAATCCTCATCCTGACACAGGCGGACGGACAGGGAAGAAGTGGGGGGAGCAGAAGATTAAAAGCCCTGAGACCAGGGTTCAACCTGGGGTTAAAGTGTGTGACTGTGACCATCACCTCTCAGAACTGATGTCCTCATGTTTTACTGTGAGGATCAAATGACGTTAATGGGCAGAGCATCTTCTATCAATCATAAACCATTGCACAACACTAAGGTATTGCTACTATATGGTAAATCTTGAAGGACATGAACTTACTCATTGATGCAATGTAAATAACACCCCCAGTCGCCCCTCTCTGCTCTGAGCATCAATGGTTAGACGGTCAACTCAGAGACGGTCAACTCAGAGACAAGCACACAGCCCAGTAGCTGCCGTCACGGTCCAGAAATGTCACTGCTGAGCTTGGAGGGAAAAGAAAATTTTTCTCCCTTCCTTTCTCCCCCCTTCCCTCTCCCTCCTTCCCTTCCTTCCTTCTTTCCTCCCTTCCCTTCTCTCTTTCCTTCTCTCTCTCTCGCTCCAGTTTTTAAATCAATAAGGTTTAAAAACTACTAATATTAATCAGTAAGGTTTAAAAACTACTAATATTTAGAAGATGCCAAACGGGCTGCAAATTCTTCCTCTTTCTTTTCTGAAGCCAGAAGCCATCCACAAAAGTCCAAGTTTCCCAAGGCCTGAGGTTGCGGGAGTCACCCCGAGTGCAGGATGTAAGTACCTCAGTCCCCAGAGTCACGCCGAGTGCAGGATGTAAGTACCTCAGTCCCCGGAGTCACCCCGAGTGCAGGATGTAAGTACCTCAGTCCCCAGAGTCACCCCGAGTGCAGGATGTAAGTACCTCAGTCCCC
This sequence comes from Monodon monoceros, assembly GCF_005190385.1. Taxonomy (NCBI): domain Eukaryota; kingdom Metazoa; phylum Chordata; class Mammalia; order Artiodactyla; family Monodontidae; genus Monodon; species Monodon monoceros. The sequence goes on from NW_021703767.1 coordinate 12,497,780, forward strand.
GGTCCCACATCCGTGTGCTCAAGGCCCCTATCACCTGGGGCCAATTTCACAACCTTTCTTCTGGGAAGAGAATGGAATTCAATTGTACTGTTCTTGCTACCCCACACCCCCATTTTCTTAAAAGAAGGCAGCTCCCTCCAGTCGGTTAATGCTTTAGATAAGAGATCACACCCTTTTATTCACAAATACTCAAAGGTGTTTCTACATGTCTGAAGTTCTCTTCCAGAAAAGGGTATTTTTTCTTTTGTGTTTGTGAGTGTGTTTGGAAAACTGGCTAAAGCTCGAGGAGGGGCAGCCCACGCGGCTTTAGAGCAATGAGTCAGTGAGTCTAAGGATGCAGGAAAGGCCCTACAATGGATAAAGGGCTCCAGACTGGGAACCACACACCCAAGAGCATTAAGATCAAAAAGTCTATTAGACTTTAAGTCTCTTCTCTAGTCCCAGGTTTGGCATGAAAACGTTGACTCTGGAGGTTAATTAAGAGCAGAACTAGAGCCATCGGACTGTTTCTTAGATGTTTGCGGGGTGGGTGGGGGGAATCACAATGACAGGGATGACCAAGGTAGCTGTGCTGCTCTTAAATGATGCAATTCAGATCCTGGTCCCAAAACAAACCAGCCGAGGACAGAGGTAAAGTGAGAGTCCAGATGGGGCAGAGACAATACATTTCTCCCTCAGTCCATGGAGGAGCAGTTTTTCCAGGCCTCCTGACAATATAGTGGACCAGTGGAAAGTTCTGGCCAATAGAAAAAGGGCAGAAGTGATGCTTGCCTCCTGCAGGTCTGGCCCTTGAGACCCAGTGTGACTCTCTACTCCCTCTGTCTCCCCATCTGCTGTCACATGTGGAAGAGAGAAGGGACAAGGACAGATTCTGAGCACCCAGAAGATGGGGGAGGCACAAGACAGAAGGAACCTGGGTCCCTGAGTGACCTCATGGAGCACAGCCTCGTTATCCCAGCAAGATTTGGGAGTTGTTGGTTTCAGCAGATAGCCTACCCTGACTAATACTCCAGCATTCTGTCAACGGGTACTTGTGTTAAGTAGGAAGCTGGTAGGTCTTCGAGGAGTACCAAAAACTTTCACCAAACACATCTCACTGATTTATGATGGTGGTGTTGACACCATTTCACATGACCTTCAATCCTCATTGGGATAATCCTTTCTTTGAGCTGAGACCTTGCTGCCATTGAATTACTAAGGAGATAAAAAGAATTAGAGGTCTCATGACTTAGCCTGCTAGTCACCACTCTTCACAATGCCACTGACTTTTTAAAACTTTAAAAAGCTGCACCAGCAAAAGAGGAAAGCATAGACTAAGTGGGCTTTTATGGAATGCTCACAGGTAGGCAAGTTTCCATGTCCTGATGAGTGTGGGAAGGGTTTGGGGCTGTGGGCAGACTGGTGTGGTGCCCCAGAAGGTGCTGGCCCAGGATAAAAAGTGCCAACGCACAGATGTGGGGCCCACAGGTTATGATGCAGGGAATTCAGGCTTTGAAACCCCTCAGATCAGATGCTTTTCAGGCACGTTAAATATAACCCCTTTAGATCTCAGTTGTCTCATCTGTAATATCGAAGACATACCTACTTTACAGAGCTGTTGTGCAGGCCGTAAGATAGCGTAAGTAGAGCAGCTTACTCAGTGGCTCGGCATGTCAGCTTCCTTCCTTAAGGACTGCATGAGTGTGCTAAGAGGAAAAGAGATTGGGAGTCCAAGCTCTATGGAAAAGGGAGCCCCCAAACAAGCAAGGACAAGCAGCCCCAAATCCACTGCTTCCTAGCTCAGCCTCGGTTTGGATTCAGGATTAAGACATCTGGTAAAACAGTAGATGATATTTGCTTTTACAGTCTATAAAAATGCCCCAAGGACAGGCTCATATTCACGATGGGGATTATACCATTGATCATTTGTCCCCAGGTTTGAGGGTGCCATGGAAGCATTTTTTTACAGAAATGAGCACAACACTCCCCAAAAAGAACCAGCTGAGTGCAAATTTGGAAAAGTCTGCTGGCTTCTGATGCGTTACTTTTGAACCTACAAATTCCAAAAATCCAGTTTCTGACCCCTTTTTCTCAACAAACTCAAGCTATGCTCTTTGACAATAAAGCTGCTTGATTTTCTTAAAGCCAAATAAGAATACTATTGCTAAAGGCACAAAACCTGCAAAACTTTCCATGCCTGCCATTGTTTCAAGAGCATTTAAAGGAACCCCAAAGTGTATGTGATTAAAATACTTTCAAATTTCTGATCAACAATAATGGAAAAAATAACCCTGGAAGTTGGCTGCTAACATTTGACAAGAAAAGTGACAGCTGCCCGGTTCTTCTCTGTGACTTTTCTGCCTAAAGAATGAACATTTTTTCATCTTTCTTGAGTGCCACATGGCACCCAGGTCCCATTTTTCCACTTCCCCCGGGCTTTGAATTCTTGTATTTAACTCTGGTTCCTGACAATCACTTAGTCAATGATCTCTTATCTTGTTAGTTTTTCTCCCAATATCTCCTTCTTCTCCCTTTCTGCACACTGACCCTCTGATTCACCAAACCCCATACTTTCCCCTATATATTCATATATATTAAGCGGATTTTTCTGTGTGGATGACCAGGTGTGTATTTATACGTATGGATCAGATCCTTGTGCCTGTCTAAGCATTTGTTTACACGTGTCAATCCATTATTTGGCTTTCGACTCATTCAAACAAAAAAATCTGAAGTCTTTATGAGATCAAGCCCCCTTCCACTACCTACCTGACCTCATCCTTATAACTCTCCTCTTTAGCTCCAGCCATAGTGATCTTGTTTCTCAAAAATGCCACACAGGGACTGCCCTGGTGGCGCAGTGGTTAAGAATCCGCCTGCCAATGCAGGGGACACAGGTTCGAGCCCTGGTCTGGGAAGATCCCACATGCCGCGGAGCAACTAAGCCCCTGTGCCACAACTACTGCACCTGAGCTCTAGAGCCCGCGAGCCACAACTACTGAGCCTGCGTGCCACAACTACTGAAGCCCGCGCGCCTAGAGCCCGTGCTCCACAACAAGAGAAGCCACCGCAATGAGAAGCCTGTGCACCGCAACGAAGAGTAGCCCCCACTTCGTGCAACTAGAGAAAGCCCGAGCACAGCAACGAAGACCCAATGATGAAGACCCAATGCAGCCAAAAATAAATTAATTCATTAAAAAAAACACACACACACATACTCCCACCTCAGGACCTTTGCTTTGGCTGTTCTGTTCACCAGAAAGCTTCTTCCTTCGAGTGTGTACTTTCTCCCTCCCTCCCTTCATCCTGACCTTTGTTCAAATGTAACCTTATCAGACAGGCTTTCCCTAGCTGCTCTGAAAAACATGCACTTCCTGCCCCACTACCCCTGATTCTGCTGTATTTCACTACACTGAGATACTGTCAGTTTCTCCTCTTCTGAATATAAGCAGGGATGTTGTTTTATTTATTGCTCTATCCCCAGAACCTAGAAAGAGTCTGACATATAGTAGGAAGGCAATGAATAGTTTTTAAATGAGTAAGACTGGCAGAGAAAGGGAAGACCAGAAGTGAATGGGTGAGTAGTAGATTCTGATTAACCCTCATGGCACCAACGTCACCTAGTACTTATAGATCTTGCTAGGGAATTGTACTGTCAATTTTTTCTTTTTATAAAGTTATGTGTTTATTTTTTATTTTTGGCTGCGTTGGGTCTTCATTGCTGTGTGCGGGATTTCTCTAGTTGCAGCAAGCGGGGGCTACTCTTCGTTGTGGTGCGCGGGCTTCTCATTGCAGTGGCTTCTCTTGTTGCGGAGCACGGGCTCTAGGTGTGAGGGCTTCAGTATCTGTGGCGCACGGGCTCAGTAGTTGCGGCTTGCAGGCTCTAGAGCTCAGGCTCAGTAGTTGTGGCACACCAGCTTAGTTGCTCCGTGGCACGTGGGTTCTTCCCGGACCAGGGCTTGAACCCATGTCCCCTACATTGGCAGGCAGATTCCTAACCACTGCGCCACCAGGGAAGCCCCCCGGTACTGTCAGTTTTTTAAACCTATATTCCTAATGCCTCAACATCCCCACAAACAGGCTGTGAGCATCCCACCCAGGCAATCAGTTGCACTGGTGTGATAAGGCTGGTCCCTGCCACGTGCTCCTCTGACTATGACCCAGTGACATTCAAACACACCAATAAAACCCCTCATGACTTCTGCTACGTACTCCACCCTGACCCCCAGTAAAGGTACTTGCCCATGGGTCCTCTCTCTTTCTCGGCTCCCTACCTGCTTGGCTGAGCTGCTCCCTGGGTGCTTCTCCCATATGGCACCCTGCGTGGTGTGCCACGCCTTCCTCCTATAGGACCTGTGAGTATAATCAATCCTTTAATTTCACATGCCTCTCTGAGTGTAATTTCCAACATGCTGTGTTGGTGTGATCCTTAAAGAGCCCAAGAGGAGGACTTTCTCCACCATTTACAACACAATAATATAATGTATATATATGTACATACATACGTTATATATATGAGCATATGTATATAAACATATACAGAGAGAAAGAGAGAGAGAAAGATAGGAATCAATTGATCACAAATTATTCTAAATGAGCTGTGTTGGACTGGAATTACAACTGTATGATTACACTCACTATTTTATGTTTGAACAGTCTGGTAGGAGCTCCTTTGTGCCTTTTCAACCAAAGATTTCACATCCTATAAGAATGAACACCTTATTCGGTAATCAGGTACCCACCCTAGAAAGTTATTCAGCCAACACCATCTGGATTAGAGCTGTTTAAAAGTAACTGGATCAATCCCCATTTGCCCGAAGCCTTTACACGGAATACTTCTTCTTTTCTTTGGGATGCAGAGTCACCCCCAAACTACAGAGCCACTTGGCGATTAAGGCAGGATGGAGGTGCATTTGATAACTTAATGCAACTTTTAATCCGCACTTAAAACTCAGATGTGAAATCTACACTTGATCTTTCCTGCCTTGGAATTGGCCAAATTAGTGGCTCTATCCCCACGTACAACAAAAGGCTCTCAGAAACACTCAGGGAAGCCGACCAACCAGAGGGCCCAACACATGGATGCGGGGGCAGAGAGGTGCTGCCTCTCCAAGGAGCCCCTGAAACAGCCTTTCAACTCCAGACTGTTAATTTCCCCGACAGCCCACTCTCAGGATGTGTACGATGATCAAGGTGGCTTGATGCGCTCAAGGTAGAAAGACTTCAGGGCATGCATTTCGAGCTTTATTCAGTTAACTGGAAAATTATATAGTGATTTCACTACTCATAATAATAAAACTTTTTCCTCGAAGATGATGACTGGTGAGCAGCGCTGTAAACCTCAGAAAGCTATTTGGAAGGTTAAAATGATTGGATTTAGGGGCAGGACAGATTTGCTGTACTTCTGACTAAACACGCTTTGTTCCCTAGGCAGTTAAACAAAACCAGAGCAGGGAAGTTTCTAAAACTTGCGACAGGTGTAAACTTCGTATCCAAGAGGCTGTGCTGAACAGGCCAGGTGACCTACTGTATCTGTTACAGCCTCCTCCTGGGTTTAACAGGATTTTGGGCAGGTCATTTCGCTGCCCCCTTCTTTGGTTTCACCTTAGAATTAGGGGAAGTAGCAGCATTTCTTCTTTTGTATTTTGCAGAAACAGGGGAGGCTGGCAAATGTAAAGAAATACGGGCGCCCGCACGGTAATCAGGCCGGCCTGGCCTTAATCATTATATTCATCCTTAATTGAGTCCCTGGCATGCTGGCCCCTGGTGTAAACCTTCTCCAGTGAACTCAGCTTCACTCAATGGCCCCAGGGACCCACGCTTTCTTCATTCTCCTATGAGCTCTTTATTTACTTTTCTGTATCCTTCCCCGGCTGACACCTGTTACTTCTGACGGCCCTCAGCTTACACTGGCTATTCTGGGTCTGTTGCCTTCTTTTATACACAACTGTTTGGGTGACAGTTGAGCGATTACATCCCGTTATGTCTACTTTATTCACCACCGTGCTGGAGTCTTATTCTACCGACTGGCTTCTGGCCATCTTCTGGATGGCTAAGTAGAGGAAAATCCAACCCTGGTTCATTGGTATATACAGCTGACCCTCATGATAATTTGCAATGTTTCTTGCAAACTCGCCTACTAATATTTATTTGAGACCCCCAAAATCAATCCTCCCAGGGCTTTCCTAGCCATTCTTGGGAAAATTTGAGTCAGCCAGTGTGTGTGGTCCCAGCCGTAGTGGAACCAGGTGACGCTCTGCCTTCCGGTTTCAGCTCCCATATGATAAACGTGGGTCCTTTTCATAGTCTACCTAGTGCCAGGCTTGTCACATTTTTGTGCTTCGTGCTGGTGATTCTGCTGTGTCGAACAGCCCCAAGCACGGTGGTGCACCACTGTCTCACGTTCTCAAGCGCAAGAAGCTGGGATGGGCCTTACGGAGAAAATATACGTGTTAGAGGGGCTGTGTCCAGGCACGAATCACAGTGCTGTTGGCCGTGAGTTCAACATTAATGAATCAACAATGGGTATTATTAAATAAGGTGTCTTTCATGGAAGCAACCTGAATGCCCATCAATAGAGGAATGGATAAAGAAGATGTGGTACACGCATTCAATGGAATATTACTCAGCCATGAAAAAGAACAAAATAATGCCATTTGCAGTAACATGGATGGACCTAGAAATTGTCATACAGAATGAAGTCAGAGAAAGACAAATATCATATGGTATCGCTTATATGTGGAATCTAAAAAAAGGGTACAAATGAACTTATCTACAAAACAGAGCCACAGATGTAGAAAAGGGAGGGGAGGGATAAATCGGGAGATTGGGATCGACATATACACACTAATATATATAAAATAGATAACTAATAAGGACCTACTGTATAGCACAGGGAACTCTTCTCAATACTCTGTAATGGCCTACATGGGAAAAGAAGCTAAAAAGAGTGGATATATGTATATGTATAACTGATTCACTTTGCTGTACACCTGAAACTAATGCAACATTGTAAGTCAACTATACTCCAATAAAAATTTTTATAAAATAAGGTGTCATTAAGCAGAAACATGTATAAAATTAGGCTGTGCATTCTCATAGGAACAAGGTCTCAATATTTGCTAATTCAGTGCTATACAGCAGGACTCTACAGAACATACCACCTCAACTAATGAGAACCCAGTGTATTTCTATATTAAGGATAGAGTGGGATTTACACAGCCACAAAAGCGCTAGCCTTTGTAGGTAATTCAAACATGCAGAACTGGGACTACCTTCAGAACAAGTCTCCATGTGGCAGAACTCGATCTTTGCTTCAAAAAATATATATAAGTATTCATTCTTCCTTTTTATAAAATGTTCAACCTTTAACAAAAGCCTTGTCATCTCCTAGCTCACGATGATACCCACGACAGCCCGCTGTGATGTCAGGGAAGTATTCCACTTTCGGCGGCACAAAAGATCTCACGCCCCACTGGTGATGGGGACCAGGGTGAGTCCCTGCTCCGACTCTGGGCCTGGGTCTCTACTCCAGGTTCAAGGGCCCCTCATTACCCCTGCCTGAGTCCAGGATGCCGAATAAAGGAGGAACTGCTCACCACTTCTCTCTCCACACCTTGTCATTGTATTGTGCTGAGTGATTTTAAATGCTGTGGTAGAGGAGCACAATGGGTGTCTGGTGGGCAGGGTGCAATAACAAGAGACATCTGACCCACCCGAGGAGGCGGCGAGGAGCGCTTCCAGGTGGGAGGTGATGCCTGAAGAAAGAGCAGGAGGTAACCAGGTGAAAATGAGCCTCAGGCAGCAGGGGCAGATGTGCAAAGGCTCAAAGGGAGCTAGCTAGACGTTCGGCGTGGCCAGTGCACCGGGTATGAAGTCAGGAGGGAAGGCTGACGAAGTTAGCGAGGTCTTCCTACAGAGTTTGCATTTAACCTGAAGTCAGATGGGAGCCACTGCAGGCTCGAAGGCAGGCAAGTGATGCTGGTCAGATTGGCAATTCCGAGAAATTCTGAATCCAGTGGCCTGTGTTAGATGGACTGCAGAGACCTATGAAGAAATTAGGGTGGCTGCAGTCCTCTGGGGGGCAAGGATGAAGGCTTGAGCTAAGACAGGGGCAGAGGGACGGGGAGGGAGGGCTGGAGATCAAGAGTCGACCTCGTGGGTCTACGCCCCGCGCTGGTGCACAGAGCCAGCCCCACGCTCAGAAGAGCCCAGCTCTTGGTTTAATGCTCTGCTGTGACCACCTTGAAACTCTTCAATAATTTCATCTTTGAACTTATGTTTTGTAAACGAAGCCCCATAGGCCAACGGGGCATGTGCTCGAGCAGAGGAGACCCCCATAACCTAGGTTTCCACTGTTGTTTCCTACCGCGTTGCCATGAACTGTTTGACATGCCCCGAGCATCGAATTCCGGCAGAAGTGCGATCTGACCAGCAAAACTCAAAGTGAGCATCAGGAAAGCGTGTTACATCTCCAACTGGGTAAGCAGAGATGCTGACAGCACTGAGAGGCCACAGTCTCTGTTAGAATAGGAATCTGCTTTGAATGAGGAAGGATGGCAAGGGCATTGTAAGAAATAAGGACAACCAAGAAACCCACCGTTATCTTTTTTTACTTGTGTTTACATTAGCCAGATACTTATGTTGAACATGATGACACAGAAGGAAAGGGAAAGACAGAGGAACCCACGGCTTCTTTTCCTTTCCATCATTCCTTACACCTCAGTAAGAGACAAGGTAGAGAGCAGCAGCAGAACGGGCAGTATATGCACAAAATAAGAATGTGTCACTTCTGTAATTCCATGTACCCGCTCAACGCTCTTGTATTTGTATTTAAAACTAGCACAGCCTAATACGAAGATGATCAATAAAATCCGTGCTAATAATTTAAAGTGTCCATTTTTTTTCTCTTAGAACAACACCGAAGAGCAAATAAAAACCAGCGTGACAAGAAAACTTCATATTTTAGTGCCTTAAACAGCTCTTTCCCCCTGATTTTTGAACAAGGGGGTCCCTATTTTCATTTGGCATTTGGGTCCTGATTATGCAGCTGGGTCCAGACTGAAATGACAGCGATTTAGCCCTAGGATCGGTGGGAACGGGGGATGGGGATGAGGGGCACAGGGACAAGGGAGACTTAGGGATGCCTCCCAGGTTTTGAACCGGTGATGCTGTCCTCTTGGGAAATCTAGCATCAAAAGCAGGGTTTGTGACCCTGTTCTGAGCGCCCGTGGGGCATCCCAGCGGAGGGTCCGGAGTCAGAAGCTCCAGAGAGGGACCTGGGAGGAGGGAAACCAGGAAGTGATCGGCACACAAGTGAAACTTGAGGGAACGGCTAGTGTGGGAAGAGCCGAGGGCAGGGACACCGGGGAATGCAGACCTTCAAGAGGTAGAACAACAGAGAAGGCCCCTTAGAGGAGACCGAGAGGGAAGGAGGACGGGAGGGAGGAAGAGGCACAGGGCGGCTGTGAAGGAGAGGTGAGACGTAAGATGACGGCCAGAGGTGGATATTATAGGGTTGAGTAAAGCGGGGTTTTATCAGCTCAAGGGACCTTGAGCAAACTGCCCCACCTCTCTGAGCCTCAGACAGGCATCTATAAACTGAAGGTAACGATAATAACTCTTATCTCAGGGGACCGTTGTCAAGATTAACTGAGTTATTATATGCACGGTGCTCAGAACTCTGCTGTATTAATTTCCTGTGGCTTCTGTAACAAGGTACCACAAATTCGGTGCCTTAGAAGAACAGAAATGTATTGCCTCACAGTTCTAGAGGCCAGAGATCCAAAATCAAGGTGTCGACAGGGCCACGCTCCCTCCGAAGGCTCTGGGGAAGGCTGTGTTCCAGGCCTCTCCCCTCGCTACGGCAGTTCCTTGACTTGTGGCAGCATAACTTTACTCTTCACATGGCCTTCTCCCTGTGGGTCTCTCTGTGTCCAAATTTCCCCTTTTTTGAAGGACAGCAGTCATATTGGATTAGGGGCCACTGTAATGACCTCATCTTAACTTGATTACTTCTATATAGACTCTATCTCCAAATAACGTCACAGGTACCAGGTTAAGACTCCAATATCTTTTGTGCGTGGGGGGGACATCCAGAGTCAGCTGTGCATAAACATTCATCTTTATCATTATTATCTCCATTAGTTGTTGTTTGGCTCCGCGGTATGAGGAAGTGACCGAGGGACAGCGTGAGTTTGGGGAACTTAAATTTGTTGTGGCCACTATCTCCATGACAATGCGATGTTTCTCCAACAGCCCAGGTGAAGGTAAATACATGAAGTAAGGAGAAGGAACAAAGAAGAGGGAATGACACGTTCTTATAATGAGCCAAAGACAGCCATGAGCAGAAATACCGACAGCAGTGCAGGAGGGAAACTGCTTGCTACTCAGGGGCCCTCGGGAGGCCTGGTATACCAGATGGACAGAAATAAACACCATCTCCGACTCCACCTCAGTCAATACACTGTCCCCTACAGGCACACACAAGGCAAACCAAGCTTTGATAATTTATTAAAACAAGTAATAGGCTTCGTCTGTGGAATAAGAAAGTCTTCTGAGCCAGAAGCAAAACGGATGCATTCCATCAGTTGAAGTTCTAGCGCTCTTTGAAGTGGTAAAAACCACATCTGATCTGAAGATGTGCAACAGATAATAAACAGGTTGAGTTACCGGAAGTGTCAAGCTGGTCATGATCTTAACAGGAATTATATCTGGGGCTAAACTGGAAGCTATCGATCCCAAAGGAAAAGACAGATGGAGCTGCGAGGTGCACCAAAGCTTAGAAAGACTGAGTTGCTCTGATTTAGATGGAGGATTAAAAAGGAACATTTCAGTCCTCACCAAAGCCACACGTAAGCAGTCTCTCTTCTTGCCCCTCTCCCTAATCCGAAGCCCCTTCCAGGACAAATGCTGTCCTGTCACTTCATCCCAACGCCAGGAGCAACATTGGCAGTGCCTTTCCTGGACCAGTTCCCTTTGCCAAAGCTCCAGGTTCCAGAACCTTTTTATTCTTTCCCCTCTTCTGCTTTAAGACTTGCTTCTCCTGAGTTCAAGACCCTAACAGCTTTGCTACATAGATTGCTACCTACAGTGACTCAATTTGTGTGAGGATGGCTGATGATGGCATCTGTCATCCAAAAGACACCTTCACCAAACATCAAAGTCACTTCAGAGTAACGGGGTGACCGACATCCCATTCCTCCCCATGCAATGCACAGAAAAGAACACAGCTTCATTGCTGTAACGTCCTGCCCAAATGCATAAGAATAAAACATCAGACAAATGCAAACTAAGGGACAGGCTATAAAATGACCACCTCATAATCTTCAAAAATGTCACCGTCATGAAAGATACAGACTGGGAGCCATTCTAGTTTGCAAGGAGACTAAAGAGACATGACAACTGAAAATACTGCATGAGCTGAGGTTTTCTTTCGCTCTAAAGCACATTATTGGGACAACTGGTGAAATCTGAATGAGGTCTGTAGATTAGAAAACAGTATTGTGGCAGGTTCATTTCCTGATTTTGATCATTGTTCTTGGTTATGTAAGAGACTGTCCTTCCTTGTTCTTAAGGAACACATGGGAGTACTTGGGAGTAAAGGACGTCTTACCTGCAACTTAGAAAAGAATAAGGCGAGGCTTCCCTGGTGGCACAGTGGTTGAGAGTCTGCCTGCCGATGCAGGGGACACGGGTTCGTGCCCCGGTCCGGGAAGATCCCACATGCCATGGAGCGGCTGGGCCCGTGAGCCATGGCCGCTGAGCCTGTGCATCCGGAGCCTGTGCTCTGCAACGGGAGAGGCCACAGCAGTGAGAGGCCCGCGTAGCGCAAAAAAAAAAAAAAAAAAAAAGGAATAAGGCGAATGTGATAAAATGGAAACATTTAAGGAATCTGGGTGAAGAGTATAAAGGAAGCCTTTGGACTAGTATTACAAATTTTCTGTGTCTGGAAAAATAATAATAAATATTTAATATTGAATAAATATATGGACAGATTTAAAAGCGTGCAATGCTTTCCAGCAAATGCCAACCTTGACTGAATGTCAGAACCACCTCGGGAGATTTAAAAATATCAATGTCCAGGCCCCAGCCCAGAGATTCCAATTCAATTAGCCTGGGGAGGAGCTCCAGACATCAGTATATTTGAACGCACCCCCAAAGTGATTCTAGCGTGAGCCCAGAGGAATAATAAACAGCCAGGTCAGCCTGTGGTATTATCAGGAAAGGGGAGAGTTCTGGATTGGGGTCTTTCTGAACCCCTCACATCTGCTCCTTTTTTTTTTTTTTTTTTTTGCAGTACGCGGGCCTCTCACCGCTGTGGCCTCTCCCGTTGCGGAGCACAGGCTCCGGATGCGCAGGCTCAGTGGCCATGGCTCACGGGCCCAGCCGCTCCGTGGCATGTGGGATCTTCCCGGACCGGGGCACAAACCCGTGTCCCCTGCATCGGCAGGCGGACCCTTAACCACTGCGCCACCAGGGAAGCCCTCATCTGTTCCTTCTGAGAGCTGATCCTGCAGGCAGCACAGTGACTCCGAACAGGAGCAGAGTCCTGAGTCCAATCTTGGTCCTGCCTCTAATAAGCTGGGAGACATCCTGGCAGATCCCTTACTGGTACCCAGCCTGTGTTCTCTCCGCTGTGGGCTAAGGTTAACCAAGAGCAGCCTCTGGGGGAAATAAGCTTTCCAGTAGGAGGATGCAAAGTTCAAAAACTCTTGCACCCCTGAGCCCCGATGCCCCGTGGTGGGTTTGCACAGGACGACAGCCTGAAATCCTTGTGATGTCCACGTGGCAGAAAGGGATTAAGGCGAGTAGGGCTGATCAATTTCTGGTATTGCTGGAAGGTTCTGTTAGAGTTTGGTGACTCCCGGCAGCCCTCTCCCTGTCCAAGGACAGAAATCTAGGAGGGTTCTCGGCAAAGGGCTTGGAGGAAGCATGAGGACACCAATCCTCCTACACGTGGCAAGGAGGCAAGCTGGGGAGGCCAAGCTCCCAGGGAGGAACTGGGGCAGCTGGCACTGGCCCCTTCATGAGGCGGCCTGACGGGGGCTCTGAGAGAAGAAGATGCCCTCACCAAGAGCTGAGGCCTGAGGCTCCGCGCTGATCCCCTACCTCAACTCTGCCCAGCTCTAGACACCTATAGACTTTCGTGCCCTGCTCAACCTTCTACCACTGCCGCGCTCAGTACGGCGGCCCCGGGCCACACGTGGCTACTGGGGACTTGAGATGCAGCCAGCCTGAATTGAGGTGTGCTGCAAGTGTAAAATACATACAGCATTTCCAAGTCTTCATAAGCAAAAAAGAACATAAACTATCTCATTAATAATTTTAAAAATACTTATTAGGGTGGAAATGATACTTTGGGTACATTGGGTTAAATAAAATTTCCTATGGAAATTCATTTCACCTCTTTAACTTCTTCTAATGTGGCTACTGGGATATTTAATATTACCTACATGGATTACGTCATATTTCTATTGGACAGCTCTGTTTCTGAAGTCTGCATATTATCCTTTCGTGACTTAATTCCTTGGTGATAATTGTATTAAAATCCAATCAAGGAAGGATTTAGTATGCAATGGCATCAGCCCTGGGCCCCGGATGCCCTGCAGTGAGAAATGCTTAACCCTTTCCCCTGGTTCTCAGGCTTCGGTGATTCCAGCAAATTCACTCTTCCCCAAAGCCAGCGGAAGTGCAGATATGGTCAGGTAAAGTCCATACCTCACAGCTTGCTCGAATAATAATGATGATGATGATGTAATTTAAAACTAGTACTTAGCCCTGCAATTTTAACCCAATCTGTGAGACTGAATCACAAACATTTGACATTCTTAACGTAAGACCCTCAGTATATCAGACTGCGTATACTCCACCTAATAATTTACCTTGCCAAAGAAAGAGAATACATAAGTGGGTAATGAAGATGAATGGTGCAGACTCTCATGAAAGACCCTGAGGCAGTAGCAAGTCACATTCCAGAAGGTTCCAGAAGGTTCCATGGAAGACTGTAGTTTGAGTTTGGTTCACATGTCACTGTCTGACTGCATTCTGAGGATGAAAGGCCCCTCACTTGTGTGTGTGTGTGTGTGTGTGTGCGCGCACACGCACACACGCGTTTAGCTACACACACAGGAGCAAATAACTAAGACATTCCCTTTGGCCAGACCTTTCTCACAGTAACAACCTGGGGCTGTGGAGAGTCATGGTGGGTTTATCTGTGTTCAGTTTCCCAGGACATGGTCTGATTTTATTTTGGACCCAGCCTGGGGAGATCCATGTTGCGTATGGGGTCTACACGTTAAATTTCCCATTATAAAAAAAAAAAAAAGAAACCACCTTAAATTCAGTGACTGTCCAGGTCTTTAAGGGAGTTTTCTAGAAACCAGGAAGAAGGAAATAGAGTCTGTTTTGCTGAGGACCAGTGGCGTTGGAAGCAGGGAAAGTCACTCCCATAACATGGACTGATGCTTGGTAACACTGTGAGAAATTTTCCCAGCCTAGAAGCTTACAACCTGGTTCAGCTGAATCCAATGGTTGAATAGAATCCCTTGGTTCTTTGTTTAAAAACACAGTATATAATCTTTATTAACACAGAGACATAGAGGATAAATGTGTACTCTACATTAACATGTCTATATGATGAAAAAAATCACTGTTCACTGTTTAATATCCTGGGAAGAAAACAACTAGGAAAGAGCATCTTCATAAAATGTTTTTTTCTGCTTATTTTTATAACATCTGTATCCGGAAGTAAATAACAAATGCTTGGAGCATTTGGGAAAATCAATAATGTCTCTAGGCCTACATTTTCAAAAGTGTATTGTTAAAACAGAGACTCACAGACACAGAAAACAAACTTATGGTTACCAAAGGGGAAAGGGAAGGGGAGGGATAAATTGGGAATTTGGGATGAACAGATACACACTACTATATATAAAATAGATAAACAACAAGGACCTACTATATAGCACAGGGAACTGTATTCAATATCTTGTAATAACCTATAATGGAAAAGAATCTGAGAAAGAATATATATATATACACACACATATATACATATATATACGTAACTGAATCATTTTGCTGTACACCTGAAACAGTGTAAATCAACTATACTTCAATTAAAAAAGAAAAAAGTTATAATTTTTAAAAAGTGTATTGAGAAAAAGAGAAGATCTGGCAAGAAGATGCTCTGTATATGTGCATAAATATATATACACACACAGAGAGACAGTCAAATAATCAAATATACATATACAGTCAAATATGTTTTTACTTTTATTGCAGGAAGTCATATTCATTTTAAAGACATACTGTACTTTGCTTAGGAATGTGGTACCTTTTTATTAACATGGTGTCAAGGGAAGATGCTTCAATTTCTTAATATAAATGGATTCTGAACACTCAAGTTCTGTCACACCAGAATGGGCGGAAATGAGAAGCAGCAGCAAAGCCCTCCCATTGGACGGCATTCTTACATCACCCACTTTAAAATTAAATCTGAAACAGAGTTCTGACAGGCCTGCTATTTTCTTCAGTGCCAAGAGCCACACAATAGACCTTTTTTTGGACAAAGCTCTTAAAATGCTTGGAGATTCAGAGTTACTGAGTCACGAAACTTTACAAATATTGCACACCCATTCCTGCTGGTGCCCCTGCCTGCTCTTTTGGAAACAATACTATATTTTCTCTATGTTTGGCAGAAAGAAAGAAATATTTTAATTAGTGTTGCAACCTGTTTGAAAGAAGGGTGACAGAGAAAGGCAAGCTCTGACAGTGGTTGGCTGTCCGCCGGTCTGGTGGCCTCTGGGCAGGGGTTGTAGCTATCATTTCAGAGGAATCTGTTTGATTCTCCTTCTACTCAGTGTGGGCCCTACAATGATGCCCGGTCCCATGGCCACAGAAGCTTCAAATGTGGCCTGATAAGGTGATAACATTCAGCACAGAGGGGTGGGCACGGTTGCACTGAAATAGTAATAGATGATTCATCCATGCAATTAACACTCTTAGAACCATCTCTGAACAGGTCTCTTTACAGAGTATATAACAGGCGGCACAGATGGGGACACAATGTTGCACAGAAATGTCAGCGGGTATATGTGCTGTCAGTCTGTGGATGCAACGGTGGGGGGCGGTTAGACAGGGTGCAGGACGAAGGGAAGCAGGAACAGAGGAGGAGGAAAGTAGGGGGAGGCAGTGAGAGGAGCCAGGGAAAAGCAGATCTGAGCATGGTTTTCAAGACTTGCTCTCTTCCTTTTAAAAATTCAAATCAAATTGCCCCCCCATCCTGCCCCGCGCCTAGGACTGTTTCAGTGAAGTTGTGAAATAATTGAGAGGTGTTGCAAACACATCCTCGCACTGCGAGCGAGCAAGCGACTTCAAGTCTAAACACCTCTGCGTCCAGAGGGCTATCTTAGATTGACATTAACGATGGCTAGTATTTGAGCTTGAAAGGAGGAGGACAAAAGGGCCAAAGACATAGGCAAGTTCCAGAGAGGAAGCTGGGGCTGAGGGGAGCCTGAAGAAAAATCTGGATGAGAGCAGTGCCTGGATTGCCACGTCCTTGGCTTTGAGGAACTGAACCCTTTTGGGTGGCTGCAGAAGGCAAGCTGGCCTTGAAAAGAGCATCGTGGAGCCACCTCTAGGTTTTCCAGACTCAACCTTGGTTTTTAAAAAACGTTCCCACTTTTTTGAGCTTCCACACTTGTAGAACATAAAGCCATGGCGTGTTGTCTTGTCTGGCCCAGCATTCCTCAACCTCAGCATGAGGACTGAGGACCTGATCATTCCCTGCTGTAGTGGCTGTCCTGTGCCTTGTAGGATGTTTCGCAGCATCTCTGGCTTCTACTCACTAGATGCCAATAGCACCCCTAGTTGTGAAGAATCAAACTGCCTCCAGACATTGCCAAATATTCCTGGGGGGACAAAGTCTCCCTGGGTTGAGAATCATTGGCTTCTTTCTTTCTGTTTTTACTGAGATATAGCTGATGTACGGTATTGTGTTAGCTTCAGGTGTGCAGCACACGATGCTTCAGTATTTTTGCCGACTAGAATCCGTTACAACTCATTACAAGATAATGGGTATAATTCCCAGTGCTGTACAGTAACTGTTGCTTATCTATTTTATGTATAGTAGTTTGCATCTATTAATCCCATGCCCCTAACTTATCCCTCCCCCGTTTCCCTCTGCTCTTTGGTAACCATTAGTTTGTTTTCTAAGTCTGTGAGTCTGTTTCTGTTCTGTATATACGTTCATTTGTATTATTTTTTAGATTCCATGTATAAGTAAATATCATACAGCATTTGTCTTTCTCTGTCTTATTTCACTAAGCATTGAGAATCACTGGTTTAGATTAAACATTAGGACAAGCTAAATTTTCCTTGAGTGAAGACAGCCATCTACTATAAGGGACCACATGGCATTTTTGGTGAAGACTGACAACCCAAATAACCTGCCTTGAAGAGCCAGAAAGAAACGCAGAAGTCTGAGACAAGAGGAGACCTTTTTCCTCAAAGCACTGGTTTATGGTTTTAGGGATCCATAACACTATTTACACATAATCCTGGGGACAAAAGTCTTGGAGCCCTTTGCTTAAAAAAAAAAAAAAAAAAAGGAAATCAGAAGAAAGGGACCTTCACACTTAAACTGAGGTTTAAAGAGGCAAAACAGAGAAGACCACAGGCTCTGTTCTGCAGAATTCTCCACAGCCTGAAGGACAGACTCCACACAGCAGGTCCTGCAGCACCGGGGCCTTGAGGCCCCTTTTCATGCTGGGGCTGCAGATGGTACCTGAGTCTTTATATCCGGTCTGACTTGTCCACAAAGCATTTGGCATTGTTAGCTTTGGAAGGTGTGTTTAGGCCTCACAAAATAGAAGAAGGTGTTTAAAAACGACTGTCCCTTAATTTCACCATCAAATGGACAGAAAAGAGGTGTGTGAGCCTGAACGTGAGTCAGTGTACATTTTTTTAATAGAAAGGAGACTATAATTGCACGCACTCCTTGAAGTGTATCCCTCAAAAGCTGTACAAATTGGCCTTCTAGATAAGATCGTGCGTTCTCATCTCCACCTGTCTCCCGCTGAACAAACAGAGAAGAGAAAGGGCTCCGTGACCCAGGTCTCTCTCGTTCCAGAGTACAGTACTATGATTGATTTATGAGTGCTAAGCCTGAGACCTTCGGAAGCCGCCAAACATGAAAAGAGGGAAAAATCTTCTAAGTCAAGAGTAGAAAGGGAAGGACTTGGTAGCAGAGCGCCCCTCTCAGACTCTGAAACACTACTCTGAAAGCTGTCATGAGTATGCATCGCTCAGGCCCTCACAGACAAAAAGGGTTATTTTATCCAGATTATTCCCCCACATTGCAGGGGAAAAGGGACTCATTTGTAATCATCAAAGGAATGCTGACAGACTTGAAATGGGATTACATTCTATTATCTTCATCCGAATTAAAGATTTGTCTTGGAGATCATTCTTAGGTTTCTTCCTCCCTGCTCCTCCAACCCCAAATGAGGTGATTTGTATTCATGGGACATCTGAGGCAGACATGAAATCAGACAGTTTGCAAACATACATTTCAGAGTCAGTGGCCTGAGTTTTGAATTTTAATGTTGCCTGCTTCTCTGTGTATAGAAAACTTGACTCTCAGGTCGAAACTAACCCCAAGCATCACTTCATTCCCTAATTTGTTAATGCAGGAGAAATTCATCTCCAGGAGCCTGAGTGAGCAAGTGATACAGGTGTCCTGAAGTGCAGGTGTGAAAATGTAAAACCTATACATGGGCAGTGTCATCTGGTAGGTCTATGGATACACTACTAAACCCTCAATTCCAAGCTCTGTGCTTTGGATACCATTTTGAGAATGTGACCTGCCAAATCTATTCTTCATCCCTCAAACTGCTGGTTATCTGTGTGACTATGAAACCACTGAGAAAGAAGCTTTCTCAGGACAGAACTGACTCTTTAGAGTAGGCCTATATGATACCTAGCACAGCATCTGATACCTGAAAGACCTGAGAACATTTCTTGTTCTTTCATACAGACCTTCCACTGTGTACTCACAAGGGAACTGATGCCCACCTGGTAAGGAGTACTGGGTACCCTCAGGATGAAAGTCATAAGTCAGTGGAAGAGTTCAACTGGGTCAAAAAGCTATCTCTTGATTTTAGCTGCCAAAAAGACAAGATATCTTAGAGAACATCTCTATCAAGGCAAGGAAATGACACTCTCTAAGCAGGCAGACAGCAAAAAATATAGGTAAAGTGCATTAGAAGTTATACCATTTCTTTGCTCATCATTTCTTTTCTTTATATCTCAAGCCTTCCTTCTAGACTCAGTGTCCTTCTTCAGGAAGTATATTCTTTAGTAGTTCTTTCAGTAAGGATTTATTAGTGGTAAACGTGCCCTTATTTCACACTCACTCTTGAAGATAGTTTAGCTGGGTATATAGCTCTGCACTGACAGTTTTTTTTCCCCCAGAACCTGGAAAATATTTGACTGGCTTCTGGCTCTCACTGTTATGGGCAAGCCTTTATAGATGAAAATTTTTTTCTCTATGATCATTTTAAAACTGTCACTTTGTTTTAGCATTTTGTAGTTTTAATATGATAAGCATAAATTTATTTTTATTTATCTTGCTTGAGATGCTTGAATCTGAATCATTCATCAACTCTTGAAAATTGACTCTAAGGTATTATCACTTTGAGTGTTGCCTCTCCCTCATTTTCCCTATTCTCCCTTTCTGGAATACTGATCAGCTGTATGTTGAACCTTCATTCCATTGTCCATGTCTTATAAACTTTTTTCCGTGTCTTTATCTCTTTTGCGGCATTCTGGATAATTTTCCCAGCTTTATTTTCCAGTTCACTATTTCTCTCTTCAGCTGCATCTAACTTACCCATCAAGCTTTGAACATCAATGAATATATTTTTCATGTTAGTACATACATTTGATTTGTTAAAAAAATACGCCTGATCTTTCCTGATAGCCTTTCATTCTTTCTTCATGTTTTAGATTCTCTTTTATTATTTTATGTTTTATATTCCCTATTTTATTTATTAAAAACTCTGTTGTTTTTGCTAATTATCATTCATATAGTGTAATTCTGGATACTGTGTTCATGATCAGCAGAATTTTATCTATCAGAATCTGTGGGGCCTGTGTTGATGTTTCTATGCAGGGAGTATTTGTGTGTTTTTCCCAGGCACCCTGGGGCACTACTAACCTGGGACAACTTTTTTAGTTTCTCAGCTTGGGTTTCCTGGTAAAGGCAATGTGAATTCAAAACCCAGACTCTTGAAAAGGCAGACCTGTGGTTACATAGTCTCAACAGAGATTATGTTTTCCTCCAATCCTGAACCTAAGCTGAGATGTTTCCTTGTCATCTTTCTTTGCAAGAAGGCTGATTTGTTTTTCATGCATCTTTTTACGAGTGTTTAGCCCTTCCATGTCCTGGCCTTATAAGGAGATCTTTATTCCAATTTCTCACTTGACATTGGTCTAATGCCTTGTCTCTTGCCCTCATGTACCTATTAAATCCTGGTTGTAAAGCTCATCAAAGGCCTCAGTGTAGCCATAGGGGTTGGTGCCAGCAAACTTCTTCAGTTCTCTGATCCCTCTTCATTTTTGTTCCCTGGCTTGCATTTAGTCACTCACTCATGCATTTAAAGGATGTTTGTTATGTTTTATTCACCAGCCCTAAGTGTTTTGTTGGGGAAACAATTCCAGAACACCAGTGCCACCATATTTCCAGAAATGAATTATAGATCCTATCCTGTAATCAGTTAGTTGGGGCTGGACGGTGCTATCTCTAGACACGACATGGAACGGACAATACCTGTAAGTCCTGGGAAAGCTTTGGATCTGGTATATTAAGAGATAAACATTACAGAAGTGGCACTGCTTTAAACAACTTGTAATTTATTTGTTTTAGCATTAGAGAAGCCCCCTGCATTCAAATCCCCAAAAGTTACTTAGCCTCTCTTGATGCTATTTCTTCAACTTATCATAGCAGTGTTCCCTTCATAGCGTTGTGAGGATTAAATGAGTTAATAAACACGAAGTGCTGAAAGCACTGTGTGGCACACAGTGCTCTATGTTCTTGATACGCTATAGTATTTTTAACTAACTTCTCTTACTTGTGCTAAGGGAACCAAGTAAAGAATATACCCCTTACGATGGGTCAGCGTTTAAACTGAGATGGTGCACACATAGGGGTCAGCTAAGGGGTAGCAGAATTAGAGACCCCACAGGGAAAGAGAGAAGCTCAGAGAAAACAGATTAGAATCACTTGGTCGGCCACCCTCCCATCTGAGAGTCTCCTTCTATCGTTAAAATCTAGGTGACTCTAGGACTGATGTTATTCAGGGAAGCTATTTCCTTCCAGAAAGATACAAACACATCAGCCTCATTAAAATAGTGGCTGAGGGCTTCCCTGGTGGCACAGTGGTTAAGAATCTACCTGCCAATGCAAGGGACGTGGGTTCGAGCCCTGGCCTGGGAAGATCTCACATGCTGTGGAGCAACTAAGCCTGTGCACCACAAATACTGAGCCTGAGCTCTCGAACCCGCAAGCCACAACTACTGAGCCCAAGTGCCACAGCTACTGAAGCCTGCGTGCCTAGAGCCCGTGCTCCGCAAGAAGAGAAGCCACGACAATGAGAAGCCCGCGCACTGCAACGAAGAGTAGCCCCCGCTCGCCGCAACTAAAGAAAGCTCGTGCACAGCAATGAAGACCCAACACAGCCATAAATAAATAAATAAATTTTAAAAATAAATAAAAATAAAATAAAATAGTGGCCAAGTATCATAAAAGTTCAGAATGCCTCGTCCCTAGCTTCCACGTCCATTACTTAGCTTGAATGACAAGAGTATGGATTTTTGAAACAAGACAGTTACGGGATTCACATCCTGCCTCTAAATTTTACTAGCAGTTGTTAACTGGGGTAGTGAGCATGGCAGGGGTAGGGCTGGGTCACATGGGAGCAGGTGTTCTTTCAGTGTATGCTATTTCCAAAGTGGCGCCTTTTCAAGAATTTTAAAGGTGCTGACGGGATGGCTGAGAAGGCCAGTGGTCTCCAAATTTTTTAGATCATGAACCCCATCAGTAAAAATATTTTGAGAACATTTCTCCCCTATATTACATTTAGAAATTATGTTATAAATCAGCTATACTTCAATAAAATAAAATTTTAAAAAAAGAGATTATGTACCGTTCTACTGTCGACTTGTATGGGGTTTTTTTGTTTTTGTTTTTGGCCACATGGCATGGCTTATGGGATCTTAGTTCCCTGACCAGGGGTTGAACATGGGTCACGGCAGTGAAAGCACCAAGTCCTAACCACTGGACAGCCAGGGAACTCCCTCAACTTTATGTTAATTATAAGCAAAACGTAACTTCTTTTTTAAAGATAGAAAAGAAACAAATAGAAAAGAACAGAAGTTCTAACATTTTTTCCCCTGTATCCACTAATCGCCTTGTGCCTGTACCTACTATGGATGAATTGTGATGAGAAGATGTGGAAGGAAGGAATGGGAAGAGGCCAGTCTACTCAGAGGGCAACTGAAACCACCACGGCCAATCCAAGGACTATACAGAAAGGTTAAGCAAATTGTGGCACTTTTTCTCTGGCTTTGTCCCCCACTCAGCACCCACACGGGCCAAGCCCCCCAGCCTGGCCCTACTCCTGGGCTGGAGCTAGGGTCTGCCTCTGGTCTGCTTCCTAGCTGGGAGGTCTTGGGCAAGTCACTTAACCTCTCTGAGGCTGGGTAAAGTGAGACTACTACTTACCTCACAGTGTTGCTATGAGGATGAAATCAGATAACCCTGTGCTCAATTAATTTTTACTCCCTTCCTTTCTGTTCCTTCTTTGAAATGGCTACTAGGCTGCCCTTTCCAATAAAGCGCCTGGGAGACCAAAGCCATTAATAACAGGACCACTCCCTTACCCAGACTCCTCTTCTCGGCTACAGAAAGAGCTGGGAGAACACTTTTCAAACGTTGTTACTTTCCATGGAAACAGACGAGCCCTTTGAGACACTTACTCTTCATCCCTCTTCTTCTGTGACAGCTGGACAACTCCTGCAGACATTTGCTTTGTTTTTTCTTTCATTACGAGCTGGCTTTTCGCTCCATAAAAGTTTTGAAAACGAAGGCAATCCTGAATTAAAGGATGCTGTGACCAAGGCATACTAAAAAGAAGAGCTGTGCGTGTGCACATAGGCACACGTGCATGTATGTATAAGTGTGTGCATACGTGTGTGCTGGAATGCAGTGGCAAACTGAGAGCTGGGAAAATACATCCTGGTCTCCCTGGTGGTGAGCCCTGGGGTGCGGGGGGTGGGTGAAGGGAGATCCCGTCATGCCCGTGTCCCCCTGGATGAACTGACACAAAGACAGGAGGTAGCCCTGCCCTCTGACACCAGAGCAATGGTTCTCAACTCTGGCTGTGCACTAGAATTGCCTGGGGGCTTTGAAAAAGAGACCAATGCCTGGATCTCCCAGATCAATTAAATCAGATGCCTTGAGTTGCTGCTAGAGCATCCGTACAGTTGTTTAGACTCAAGCAGTTCTAGTGTGCAGCCGGGGTTGAGATCCACTGCCTCTCTGAACAGAACAGGAAGGTTCAACCTCTGCTAAATGGACAACTCCATCACGACCAAGTTCCCACCCCCGAGCCCCCAAGATCAACTGAATGACCATTTTTCTACATTCTGAAATTCCTGACCAATGAAATAGGAGCTAGGATGGGGCTTATTTGCTGGGCTGCAAATCATCTGATAACAAGCCCCACATCTTGTTTGCTTGGGCTCCTGATTGCCGGGGGCGGGAGGTAGGACGTCAGCCCAGAGACCCACTTCTCTCGTGCAGTGCCCTTTCTTTAAGGTCTGAGGACATTTGGGTACAAGGAAGGCCTTAAAAGCTGCTCTGCTCCCCTTGTTTCTCACCTCCTTTCCTTTCTGCTTTCCACATTTACCACTACGTGCCCTAGGGTAAAACCAAACGTGTAAACATATGGTCATGATGACTTTGTCAAAAGTCAAGAGTTTTCTAGGAATCCAAGTGGGAACTTGATGAATTTTCTATCCTTTCCTTCCCTCTCTGCCCATCAGCCCATCCATCACTTTGAACTTCTTTGAGAAGAAAGAAAAGAAAGAAAAAAAAGAAAAAAACACAAAACAAAACAGAAGAGGGAGAAAGGGAAAAGCAGATGGAGAAGACGGTGCCTGCTCTCGGCAAAGAGTAAAACCACCAAAAACATGAACAAGACCTGAGGGACACGGCAAACTAAGTTCAGGGATGCACTGAAACATCCCACTTTAAAGCAGGACCAAATGTAGAGGGTCCTTAGCGTTTTATGGCTGGAACCAAAATGGCACCCCTCCCTCCCCTCTGCCCTCATCCTGCCTTGTTCTTTGAACAAAGATGACACTGACATGATATTTCTATTAAAAAAAAAAAAATCAGTGATCAGTTTGGACCTCTCAGGCTAAATCCTCAATTTGGGAATGCAGTCAAAAGAACCGAAGACCATCCCAGAGGAAAATGGATGAAAGCCAAGCACATTTGAGTTCGGGCTTAAGGATCAGAGGCAGTGATTTTGCATGAACTGTTCTTGCCTTCCTGGGATGTGTTTTTAATGCCGTGATGATAGCCTTTCAGCGGCCACTGGCAGCATCTCAACATCTTCAGGGAGGAGAGGGAAGGGGGTGTTTAGGGAGCCTGTTTCCTAGCAGGCTTGGAGGTGATTAGCACAAGTCACGAGCATGGAGGGGGAGAAGCAGGCCCTGATGCAGCCTCTGGCTTATTAAGAGTGAGATCCGATGCTGGAATCCCTGGGGCCAAAAAAATCAATGACCCAGGAAAACTACAGCAGCTGACGGCCTCGGTAAAAAGCTCAAGGAAGAGCTGCAAAGAAGAGAAAGGCTTAAGTAACTTTCCAAAACTCTGCACCGTTCATCTCCCTGGAGGCCCTGTACTGTACAAACCATAGCTGGGACCCCTCTCATTTTGGCACTTTCTTTCACCTGGATTCACCATCCTTCTTCCATCCCCTTCTTCACAAAGGTTGAAGGGGGTCCCAAGTTCCCTCCACCCTCCCTCTGTCTGGCTTTTTGATGTTTCCTTGTTTAGAAAAACAAGCAAGTAACTACATTGTCAAATGGTGCTCTCCAGCCCTCAGCTATTGCTGTCCGGCTCCGACAGGGACGGTCCACTGTCTTTTTTCAGGCACTGGTTTCTACACACCCCTCCAAGTGCAGGAATAGGACCTCCTGTCCCCAGGAAAGCAGGCATCAGGCTTTGAGGCCACAGTGGGGGGTGGCAGGGGCGGAGGTGTGTGTTGGAGTCACGTGATCAGGAGGCACTGCTTCAATGAAGACATTCAACTGAACCCTCAGACTGTCATCTTTGGAGCTTAGGAGTTTTCCTCGATGCCGTATGTCACATGGTTAGGGGGTCCCTAAAGGTTCATCAAGTTTCAAATCAAATGAATCAACTTTGAAGACTTCATCTTTCTCCCTGAGCCTTTTCTAGTATTTCCCCGACGCCACACAAGACAGAATTTAGGTCTAAACCTGAGTGTGTCTGTGGTTTCAGAGAAGCTTATTTTTCTTTTCTTCTTCCCAAAAGGCTCCTGGGCTCTTTCTCCCTGGTCTTCACATCACTGAAGAGCAAGGCTGCCCAGAGGAAACATGGGAACTCCTTGTGGGTGCACCTGGAAATATCACCGCCGACCCAACACTGGCTCAGGGAGTTTTACACCCTGGAATTTAGGTTCCCATCCAAAGCAGGAGAAAATTCCTTTTATTGTTTAGTCACTTAGAAAAACATGTATGAAAACATCCATTTCCCAGGGCAGAGCATCCCTGTTTGAGAGCTCAAGTTCACCCTCTGGAACAGTTGCTCCGTACAGACAATTCCAAACCTGGGTGGTAACCTATAGACTGCTTCAAGGGTTGCAACTGCTCCACTAAAGAAACAAACTCTAAGTGTCTTTAATCTATGAAAACAATCTAATGGTTACACCGCAATTTACCTAAAGCAATATTTGTTCAGTTACGATGATGTCACAAAAGAAGGGCTTGTTGGCTTTCAGTTCTTTCCTTAACAATATTCAGAGCTTGATGGTGGCTGAATTCAGAACTGCTTTCCATAGCTTAAACCAGCAAAGAGAGAACTTTTCTAGCAGCCAAGAAAGTTCTATTACCAAAAAAAAAAAAGTCAATAGCACTTGATATTCAGCAGTTTCCCAGCACATTTACCATAGCGCTCTGATCCTGTGGTGCTGGATTTTAAGGACCACAGTTTCCTTGCCAAATAGACATATCTTGGCTTCCTTTGCTAGGTGGAAACACTGCCTTGATATTAAATATTCAAAGCAAAGAAACTCTGACCCAGGGCTCTCAGCTAACAATGACATTCTCTGTAAGTAAACTAGAAACCCAACTCAGCTTCTGATTTGCCAGTGTCCCCTGCCATGTACTAGTCTACTGCACAAATAGGGCTGAGGAACGACTCCTGTTTGCCATGATTATACCGCAAAAGACCCTCAGGCAGGGATGCGGGAAGCCTGGACTTGGCAGAAGATGCTGGAGAAGGGGAAGAGTAGGATTCAGAGCTGCTTCCTGGGCAGGGCAGGGGCGAGGAAAGGGTGAAAGGCCTCCAACCTCGCCAGACGGAGACCCAGGTCCGATACAATTGCAAGGACGTTGTTACTCTAAGCAAGCGCGGCCGTAACGTAAGAATGCGGCTCCTATAGCCCTCGTCAACCCAGAAACTTCTCTCACCTTGCTGCGCCACACCTACAGCGCCAGAACTATCTGAGATCAGCTGCGGAACCCTTGGTCGCAATCCCCCCAAAGAAAACCCTCATCCTTTACTGGGAGGGGGAAGTCGTTATTTTTTTGTTAAGGCGATAGGGGACGCGCAATGGGGGATGGAGGTGGGGGACGCTGGTGCCTTTTGGCGGTCAAGTCCTACCCCTCAGTCTCCTCTCTGTTCTGTAAGCTTCTACTCATCTTCTTACTGCATCTCCACCAGACCTCCCATCCCCTTGGGCTTCCCTCGTGCCTGTCGGCGCAGACTTCAGGTCAAGTGTCCTCTGGGCTGGATTCCTTACGTGGGCACCTGAGAGGCTGGCTGGGGCACACCCGGCCTATGCAGAGAGCAAACCAAGTGCAGCGTGGGCCACAACACGTGTTCCAACAGCGCTGAGCGCGGCACAGGACTCAGTTTAAGGTATTTTAAGCCGACCCGCATCCATCGGAGTCGGGTCCCTGACCCTGGGAAATTGACGAGGAGGTCAACTCATTGAGGGAAAAACTCCAAATACCCTACCCACCCTTCCTTCTCGGGGGGGGGGGCTCCCCTGCCACCATCCCACATGCGCAGCTACTTAATATGCTAAGGGCTCCTATTATCAGGCAAGAAAACTGGCTCTGAGCGCGCTCCAACTTTAAACCAACCCGGCCTTGCCCCCTCGGGCGCCTGCCCCCAACCGAGGGCTCACCTGGGCGCCCCGCGGCGCCGGGGGCGCACAGCGAGGGAGGTCGCTTCTTACCGGAGAAGTCCGTGAGAGCT
This sequence comes from Monodon monoceros, assembly GCF_005190385.1. NCBI lineage: Eukaryota > Metazoa > Chordata > Mammalia > Artiodactyla > Monodontidae > Monodon > Monodon monoceros. The sequence goes on from NW_021703767.1 coordinate 12,525,333, forward strand.
GCGATCTCTTTGGAGCAAACCAGGACGGTGCAGTAGAAGAGTCGCAGGAGCTGCCCGGGAGGCTCTGCCTGCCTGCGGAGGCCGGGATGCTGTGCTGGCTGGGGCGCTGGCGGTGGGCGCGCGTGTCCCGGCAGGAGCATGGTGCGCGGCGCCACAGAGCGCGGGCGCGGGCCCGGGGCGCGCGGGGGGTCGCTGGGCGGAGGGCGGCGTCACATGGCAGGGCGAGTTGGTAGCCAGCGGCTCCGCGGCCCCCTGCCACCTCCTGGCCCAGGCTGCCAGAGCTTCCTCCCCGCCGCGGGCTAGCACCGGCTCCCCAGCAAAGAGGAGGGGGCGGAGAACTGGGGCGGGGCGAGGAGCCCCGGGAAGAGTCCGCGTGGTTTCCCCGAGAGGAAATCTCCGCTGCGGCCGCGCGGGAGGAAACGAGGGCGGAGGGCGAAGGGAAAGTGTAGCCTCTCGCGCCCAGAGCTGCGGAGGCCGGTCCCTGGCGCGCTGCCCGCCGCGGAGGGCGCCCCCAACAGCGCGCCGAGGGCCGCTCAACTTTAGCGCCTTCCACGCCCGGGTCCCCGCCCCGGAGACGGCTCAGCGCCCCTGGCCTGGCCCGCGCTGGCCCCGTGCCAGCCTCGCCCTGGCCGCCTGTGGAGTGCGGCCGGTACCCGTGACGCACTTAGGAGCCAGGGCCGCGCTTGGAGCCCGGGAGCCCCGGGGTGGGGGCCGCGGGAAGGTGGGGTACTGGAGGTGTGGGACCGCAACACTGACGTCTCTGCGACCCAGCGCGCTCCACGTGCAGAATCACCAAGCTCGCACAGTTTTCCCCATTTCACGGAAGAGAAGACCGAGACCCGGAGCATTGCCCGACGCCAAAGCTTACGCAGCCAGGAGGGGAACCATCGCGGGGCTGGGGGGAGTGGAGGGGGGGGAGGGATGTGCATTGTGCTGAAAACGGATCAGATGGCTCCAGAGCCGGTTTCTTTTCGCTGCGACTACGTTTCCTTTGGGTCCTGGTTGTCCGCCGCGCTCAGAGGATCTGACACTGGACCGGCACAAACAGCCGCCGAACGCAATAAATGGGCTTTGTTTTAAAATGGGCCACAGCATCTTTCTGAACCTCTCGATTACGCGCGGTGCAACCTACGTTTGGACGCCCAGCCCGTGCGCGAGGAGCGGGCTGCACGGCTCGGGCTCGGGGGAACCGAGGACAAGTACTTGGGGGCTCCGTGGCCGCGCGCCGGGTGGGGTACCTGGGGTCCAGGAACCCAAACCCCGCGGACTGCGCTGGGCGTCCGGGCCAGGCGGCGCCGGCGGGAAGGAGGAGGGCAGGGCGGGCGGGCTCTCGGCACAAAGTGTTCCCGAACACCGCGGGAGGGCATGCCAAGTTCGCGGCGGGACTGACGCGGAAATGTAGATCATGAGGCCCAAGGGCGGGCCCGGGCGCCCTGCGCCGGCCGGCTCTGAACTGCACCGCGCACGCCGCAGAGTGCGGCGGGGAGGCCTGGACAGAGAAAACCGAGACTCGCTGGCCTACCTGGGGGAACCTCTTAGAGGTGGGCTACAAGGATCCCGGCGAGCTGGATGTCACTGCGTCTCCCACCGTGCTCCGGCAGGGGCAGGGGCAGGGGCAGGGCCAGGAGAACTCGGATTCCGGCCATTACCTCCCTGTCTTGGGCTAGGGGTGAGAGGGGCAAATGCAAACATCAGTATTTGTTAGTGGGACCCAGTCTACCAGGCACAATGATTTTTAAAATTTACATTAGACTATTCAACCTTCTCAATAACCCTTGGACCTAAGTATTCTTGTGCACTTCTAGGCTGGGGAAACTGAGGCAGGGAGGGTGGGTAAGGATGCCCAGCACTTAGCAGCCATTCAGTAAGAGACGTTTGCTTAAAACTCGGTTCCCTGATGTTCTTTCCATTCCATTCATCCATCTACTTTAGATATGAATTAGGTACCTACGTATACCGGATCCTCTGCTAGGAGCTGGGGACACTCCTAACACAGGAAGGGAACCATGCTCCCTCAGGGCTGGTGGCTGCCACCACTGTCCCGTAGGGATGCGCTCGTTTCCAGTTGCCAGTGTGGACACTGCTACTAGGTGTGACGGCATCCCCAGATCTCCTTACCTGTAAAGGCATCAGGCTTATTGTGAGAACTGAATGAGTTGAAACAGGTGACATGGGTAGGACAAGGCCTGGAACGAGTAAGTACTCAGTTAGTATTAGTCATTGGTACAGTGAGGAAGACAGACATCGAACAGGTAATGCCAAGGGGCCATGGGAACGAGACCCAGGGAGGGAAGGAGGAAGGGAAGGAGGTGTTAGGGACCTTTTTAAGACAAGATGGGTGAGAAAGACGGGAAGAGTTGGCCAAGCAAAAGCTAGGTATCAATATTTGGGGAGGATGAACATCTTAGGAAAAGGGATCAGCATATGTGAAATCCCAAAGAAGCATGGCTCCAGAAATGCATGCAGGACATGGAGCAGAGAGAAAAGGGCAGGGCAGGGTGACGTGGAGAGGTCAGCTGCCAGAGCTCAGGGACCCAGAGACCTTGGTGAACGCTTCCATCTCTTTTTTTTGGCCACACTGCACAGCTTGTGGGATTTTAGTTCCCCAACCAGGGATTGAACCCGGGCCCTTGGCAGTGAAAGCGAGGAGTCCTACCCACTGGAACGCCAGGGAAGCCCCAGAACACTTCCATCTTTATCCTAAGCCCTTGTGAGCCCTTCCGTCTTAAGCCAGCAAAGGGTTGTAAGCAGATGAGTGATGCAATCAGGTGTGTGTTGGTAAAAGATGACTCTGGCTTCTGAATGCAACTGGACTGGAGGGGTCAACAGTGGGTCCAGGGATTATACTCCTAAGAGTTGGAAGCAGGGACTCCAAGAGATATTTGTACACTCATGTTCATAGCAGCATTATTCATAATAGCCAAAAGGTGGAAGCAACCCAAGGGTCCATCGATGGATGAACGGATAAACAAAACGTGGACTGTTATCCAGTCATAGAAAGGAATGAACTTCTGATACATGCTACAGCATGGATGCACCTTAAAAACATTATGCTAGGTGAAATAAGAAAATGATAAATATTGCATAGTTCCACTTACATGAAATATCTAGAATACACAAATTTGTAGAAACAGAAAATAGATTAGAGGTTTCCAAGAGTTGAGAAATAGATGGTGGTGATGGCTGTATAACACTGTGGATGTAATTAGGGCCACTTGATTGTACACTTAAAATGGCAATTTTTATGTCATGTAGTTACCACAACTTCAAAAAAAATTAATAATGTAATAGGCCAAAGCCCGCTGAACCGTAAATGGGTGAGTTGTGTGGTGTGTGGATTATATCTCCGTAAAGCTGGGGTGGTTTTGTTTGTTTCTTTGGCTTCACAGAGCGGCATGCGGGATCTTAGCTCCTTAACCAAGGATCGAACCCGTGCCCCCTGCAGCGGAAGCGCAGAATCTTAACCCCTGGACCACCAGGGAATTCCCCCATAAAACTGTTTTTTCGTTTAATTTTTTTATTGAAGTATAGTTGATTTACAATGTTGTGTTAATTACTGCTGTACAACAAAGTGACTCAGTTATATGTATATATACTATATATATTCTTTTAAAAAATTCTTTTCTTTTTCATATACTTTTCCATTATGGTTTATTACAGGTTCTTTTTTGTGGTATGCAGGCCTCTCACTGTTGTGGCCTCTCCCGTTGCAGAGCACAGGCTCTGGACGTGCAGGCTCAGCGGCCATGGCTCACGGGCCTAGCTGCTCCGCGGCATGTGGGATCTTCCCAGACCGGGGCACGAACCCGCGTCCCCTGCATCGGCAGGCGGACTCTCAACCACTGCGCCACCAGGGAAGCCCTATTACAGGCTCTTGAATATAGTTCCCTGTGCTATACAATAGAACCTTGTTGTTTATAAAGCCATTTTTTTTAAAAGATCAAAGACTGCAAAGTGGGTCCAGGGAGATGGTCTGGAGGGGAGGGGAGCCTGGAGGCTGTGACTGAGCATTGGGCTGGCGCTTTACAGGTCCAGAGAGAAGGGAGGAGTGGCCAGATTGGAAAGGTGTTCGGGAAGGATGGAGAGCGCAGTGTGCCTGGGTGCTTGTGGGATGTGAGTGACGAGGCTGGAGGACAAGTCCCTCCCTGCCCTCTGCTGTGCCCCTCAGCTGCGCCCTGTTAAATCGTCTTACTCCTAACCTGATGTCTTTAAGAATTTTGGAATCTTGCAAGAAAATTAAAGAATTCCGTTTATTTTCCTCTCTGGTCCTCATATTTTGTGTGCCCCCAACAAAGTGGAAGCCAGTTACTCCCCGCCCCCATTTCCCTCTCTGAAAATATTATACAATCAAATACCTAAACAATGGGGTACTAACCAGGACCAGCTCCAGAATTCACTGGCCCAGTGCAAAATGAAAACGCATAGCTCCTTGTAGAAAAATTATCCCAAATTTCAAGATAGTGATAGCAGGGCATTAAACCCAGCGTGGGCTCTGAGCACAGGGTCCTGAGTTACTACACAGGCCACATACCCATGAAGCTGGCCCAGGCACTACCAGTATCTCCTGTCTTAGACATGGAAACCGACGTCACGACCCTCACAGATCATCTGTGGCAAAATTTGAAGTCCTCTTAAACTGCAAAGGTACAGAAATTAGGGGATGAATGTCAACATGGAGTTAACTAAAAGCGTTCCTTTCTATGTGATGGCACCATTGACTATCTTGCCCCTTCTCGCATGTGAGTTTGAGAAGTGCCTCTGTACCTGGAGCGTTCATTCTGTGTGTAAGAGGCATCCTTGCAGGATACTGTAAATTACACACCTTGATTCCTGCCTTTTTTCCCCTTCCTTTTGAAGCAACTCTGTGCCTTCTTTCCAGCTCTAAGTTACATCTCTATTTTCCTCCTTCCTTGAGATCCTGGCTACTTCCCTCCCCACATAGCCAAACCTGATTTGGAGGATGTTTGTGTGCTGGGCACTTAAACTCCAGCCTGAACCTGTGCTCTCACTGGGCTATCAAAGTAAGGCTTTGGGGCTTTCAACAAAGATGGGCTGCAGCCGTTCTGAGAAGACATAAGCCATCATTTGTCAGCTGCAAAGAAACCAACCTTTCAGCTCAGGATACTGAGGCCGAATGTTGTCCAGAGCTAAAAAGGCTTATTTTTAAAAAGCAACAAACGGTGGTTTGTTCATAGAGCTGGCACCAAAGAGCCACATCGATAGCAAAGGGCTGCTTGCTGAAGTTTGTGAAAGCTGGGGATGCACTTGAGAGGCTGTGGGGGGAATGTTTGGCCCAAAAGCCTATGGAAGGAAACCTTTAACAATGTGGGCTCAAAACTGGTGTCCGTCCAAGGTCAAAGGCTTCAAGTGCAATAGCCTGTACTCTGCCCTTGACAGACAGCCACTGACGGAGGCGTTGGACCTCCCTGACTTTCGTCTGCAAAATGAAAATGGTGGACTCAAAAAGTCCATTTTGGCTCTAAAAGCCCACAGCCTATTTAAATTAGATGTAGGATTTCAGGAAATTGGGCTAAATCGATACTGGTTCCAAGACATTCCTTAATGTTTTCTTAAATACACATTTTCATTTCTTTTTTGCTCTCAGTTTATTTTTATGTTGTTCATATTTTTCTCTTTATAGAAGAAGAATGTAGCATGAGCAAACTTGGGGGGGATTCCTGAAGCATTGTGAATGATTGAATTCTGATTCTTGGGAGTTTTCAGCGTAAACATTCCCAAGTATTCAAGGTGGTAAACTCAGTTTCTGGAGGAGAGCATGTCTCCATCCTGGAAGGAGCAGACACCATTTTCCCCTCTGAGGCTGGAAAGCGCTCTTCCCACAGAAGCCCTGAGGCTGCTTCCTGTTGCCAGTGACACAGCAAATGCTGCGGGGAATCCAGCCTGCCTGGACCGCACCTGAGAGCAGGGAAGTTTTCTCCAGAGATCACAACTCCCTACTACTCCTACCTCGTTCTGTGCCATCAGAAGGGAAAGTGTGCTGATGGAAGGATGTTCCATAGTTGGTTTGGGAGAAGCACATCTAGCTCTGAACTACCAAGCTTGCCCTGCCAGATGACACAGCGTGTGGAAGTGGGTAATTGTATGGCCTCCATGATCAGAGCTCAAGGGTTCGGATCCCAGCTCTGCCACTGTTGGTACTTGAGTTGTGGATGGTGGTACAGTTTCGAGCGGACCTAGATGAGAGGCAAGTCAGAGCAGAAGCCCCATACACGGTAATAAACGTAACCATCTCATGGCCTTAGTGTATTATTATTGCTTGAGCATAAGACAGTGTTTGCTTTCCATTCAAACCCCTAGGGATGCCTCTGTGATCAAATGCCCTTTGCCTTGTTAGGTAATGATGGAAATGTAATAGTTTCCGACTTGTGCCTCTGGACGACAGTGGCCCTGGTCCCCTGTCAGGAAACCGGGCTGGGCTTTTTCACCAGAATTTTTTTTCTTTCTGTGAATTCTCCCTGACTCTGGTTTCTGAATGCCCCCTTTTCTCCCCACCTCTGGCCCACTCTGTCAGCCTCCATGCTCTTCCTCTGCCCGGAAGCATCCCTGTCTCCCAGCCCTCTGTGACATATCTGAGCTCTTGGGATCTCGTTTCCCTACAAAATACTGGTTGAATCTGACATCAGTTCTTCCAATCCTCAAAGGCCTGACACTATATAACCTTTCTTTTCTTTTAAAATTAGTTTTTACTGTGGTAAAATATACATAGCATACAATGTAGCATCTTCACCATTTTTTTTAAACATCTTTATTGGAGTATAATTGCTTTACAATGGTGTGTTAGTTTCTGCTGTATAACAAAGTGAATCAGCCATATGTATACATATATCCCCATATCTCTTCCCTCTTGCGTCTCACTCCCTCCCACCCTCCCTATCCCATCCCTCCAGGTGGTCACAAAGCACGGAGCTGATCTCCCTGTGCTATGCAGCTGCTTCCCACTAGCTATCTATTTTACGTTTGGTAGTGTATATATGTCCATGCCACTCTCTCACTTTGTCCCAGCTTACCCTTCCCCCTCCCCGTATCCTCAAGTCCATTCTCTAGTAGGTCTGTGTCTTTATTCCCGTCTTGCCCCTAGGTTCTTCGTGACCATTTTTTTTTAGATTCCATATATATGTGTTAGCATACGGTATTTTTCTCTTTCTGACTTACTTCACTCTGTATGACAGACTCTAGGTCCATCCACCTCACTACAGATAACTCAGTTTCGTTCCCTGTTATGGCTGAGTAATATTCCATTGTATATATGTGCCACATCTTCTTTATCCATTCATCTGTCGATGGACACTTAGGTTGCTTCCATGTCCTGGCTATTGTAAATAGAGCTGCAATGAACATTGTGGTACATGACTCTTTTTGAATTATGGTTTTCTCAGGGTATATGCCCAGTAGTGGGATTGCTGGGTCGTATGGTACTTCTATTTTTCGTTTTTGAAGAAACCTCCATACTGTCCTCCATAGTGGCTGTATCAATTTACATTCCCACCAACGGTGCAAGAGGGCTCCCTTTTCTCCACACCCTCTCCAGCATTTATTGTTTGTAGACTTTTTGATGATGGCCATTCTGACTGGTGCATCTTCACCATTTTTAAGTGGTGAATATATAGACCATATTGGCGCCTCCTGTAACTGTGTCTCTCCGAGAAGGAAGAAAAGAGAAGGGTGGTCATGTATAAGCCAAGTCTGTTTCCCTTTGGTCAACAGCAGTAAAAATCCTTTAGCAAAAGCCTCAGAAGGGTGAGGGAGAGGCTGGAAGGGAGAGGACTGCTGCACAGGTGCTGGGAGAGGAGAAACCTGCAGCTTCAGACAGTACAGTTTCTGCAACCCACCAAGGAAAGGTACTAGGAACTGACAAGGGCGCCCTCTGTAGGTGAGAATCTTAATTTGCCTTAGGAATAATAACTGCGGTCCATGAATTTCATATATCATTTTTTTTTATTGTGGTGAAACACACATAACCTAATATTTACCATTTTAAGTGTACAGTTTAATGGTATTCAGTACATTCACATCGTTGTACAATCATTACTTCCGTCCATCTCCAGAACATTCTTCATCTTCAAAAACTGCAACTCTGTTCCCATGAAACAAGCCATCCTCCTCTTTCTCTAGACCCTGGTAACCAGCATTCTACCTTCTGTCTCTATGAATCTAACTACTCTAGGTCCCTCACCTAAGTGTAATCATACAGCATTTGTCCTTTTGTGTCTGGCTTCTTTCACGGAGCCTGATGTCTCCAAGTTTCATCCATGTTGTAGCATGTCACAGAATTTCCTTCCTGTTTAAGGCTAGATAATATTGCATTGCATGTATACACCACATTTTGTTTATCCATTTATCTTTGGATGGACACTTGGGTTGCGTCCACGTCTTGGCTATTGTGAATGATACAGCTAGAAACCTGGGTAAACAAAGAAAAGAAAATTTTAATTTAAATGATCATTCCCAAGGGGTAGCTTAAAGCTACCAAAAAAAATTTTTTTTTAATTTGAATGATCATTCCCAAGGGGAAGCTTAAAGCTACCAAAAAAAACAAAAACCAAAAACCAAAAAAAAAAAAACAAATTAATGTCCATTAACAGGAATTCAGAACCAATGAAGCTGAATTCCATTTAAGGGTATAGAGCAGAGGTTCCCAGAGTTTCTCAGTTCATGGTGCCCTTATTGTCCCAGTGATTTTTTGCAGGGCCCCTAGGGCAAAAAAAATTATTGAACTGTTAAAAATTTATTAAATAGCTAGATCCAAACAACTTAGCAAGTATTTATGTTCTAACAATTAATTAAGTAGCTATTTGGGGAAAATGTATATTATGTAAAAGAAAAAATATTTTTTATTTTATTCTTAAATAACCGCAGTTATTTACTAAGGGGGTATGCACACCCATTAGGCACATTGCTATCTCTCCAACCTTGAAATCAGATTGGACACTGCCACCCTTATTTTCTGTTTCATGTAGATTTTGCTTGGTACTTGCTTTTTATTACAGTAACCACTGAAATCCCAGCTTTGTGAAGCTCTGACATCTTTGATAGAAAAATAGCACACAAAAAAATAGAAGAAGAAGAGAAGAAGAAAAAAAAGTAGCACAGGGACTTCCCAGTGGCACAGTGGTTAAGAATCCGCCTGCCAATGCAGGGGGACATGGGTCTGATCCCTGGTCCGGGAAGATCCCACATGCCACGGAGCAGCTAAGCCCGTGTGCCACAACTACTGAGCCTGCGCTGTAGAGCCTGCGAGCCACAAATACTGAGTCTGCGTGCCACAACTACTGAAGCCCTTGCACCTAGAGACCGTGCTCCACAACAAGAGAAGCCACCGCAATGAGAAGCCCGTGCACTGCAGCAAAGAGTAGCCCCCGCTCGCTGCAACGAGAGAAAGCCCGCATGCAGCATCGAAGACCCAACACAGCCAAAAATAAGTAAATAAATAAATAAAAATTTAAAAAGAGAAAACAATGTGACTGCAGAGGCAGAAAAAAAAAAAGAAAAGTAGCACAATCTAATGTTGAAGTTATGAACTACCTTGAGTTCATGGTTTGCAATAGATGTCAGGAATTGTTGTATTTCCCTCAACTTATAAAAACCTTCCAATGTGTGAGTTTCTTGCGGCACTCTGGGCAGTTTGGTGCCCAGTTTGGGAACTGCAAATCTAGAGAATCCAAATATTATGAAGACCTTACTTTGTCAACAAGAACTGCATAAACTGTGTCTGGCTGACTCTCCAATTGACCTCATTTTTACCACTCTGGCCCTCCCTCCCTTGCAGACACAATGGCCCTTTTGCTGTTTCCTGAACTCTCTGATTACCTTGCTACCTCAGTGCCTTTGCATTTAAAAAAAAATATATATATATATTTATTTATTTGGTTGCGTTGGGTCATGCGTTGTGGCATGCGGATCTTTTCGTTGCAGCACATAGGCATCTCTCTAGTGGCGCACAGGCTCCAGAGAGCCTGGGCTCAGTAGTTGCGGCTCGGGCTTAGTTGCCCTGTGGCACATGGGATCTTTGGGATCTTAGTTACACAACCAGGGATCGAACCCTTGTCCTCTGCTTTGGAAGGGGTATTCTTAACCACTGGACCACCAGGGAAGTCCCCTCGGTGCCTTTGCATTTGCTGTAGCTCCTACTTGGAATGCTCTTCCCCCATGGGTTGCCACCCTCGCTCACTCAGGGCTGTCCGCTGGTCCCTGTGTACACCAGTCACCATCCCCCCACCCCAAGGCTTTACTCATCTCCAGAACGCTCAAGTTGACCTGCCTACCATTCTGCACTTTCAGGGGTGATTTGCCCCACACAAAACCTCTTTGAAAATATAATTACATTTGGAATTAGTGGTCCAGGATTGCTTCAACAGCAGCAAAGTAAAATTGCAGTGTTGATGTAGTGAAAATGTTAACAAACACCAAAAAAAGTAAACTGAAGAATAAAGACTAAAGATAGTAAAGGAAATAATGAAAATGCACAGAACTGTCATAACTTAAACTAGCAAAGCCAGGAATACGCTACGGTGGCAGTGGTACTTGGCTGCTGAAACCTCTAACTCCAAACTGTTCCTGGATGGGTGAAGAAACACCTCCCCCTCCGGAGGAAGGAACTGCAAAGTCTCACTGCCAAGAGGCTTGCACTCCAGGCTGGGAGAGATTTGTGGATGAGCTCTGCAATGTACCACACCATCTCTTTCCCATTGATCTTTTGTGCCATCGTTTTTGGTGTTTTTTTTTTCTTTTTTCTCATTAAACTTTGTTTTAAGGGGTCTCAAAATTCTGTGCCAGATTTTTGGTCAAGTTGTTTCCATTAAAAAGTACTGATTTTAAAAACTAATAACTTAAAACTGACACACACACACACACACATGCGCACGTGCCATTCATTCTCTTTCCTTCTGAAGGTTTTTATGATACACTGATATTAGTAACCAGTTTAAATGGCCAATTGAGACAAACAGGGCTGAGATCATTCTCTTACCACCGGTTAAGATGGGGGTGGCAGGTATTGGGGATCATATTAATTTAGCCTTCTGAGCTTTCTGGGCAGACTTGGTGACCTTGCTAGCTCCAGCAGCCTTCTTGGTCACTGTTTTGATGACATCCATAGCAACTGTGTGTCTCATGTCACAAACAGTAAATGACCCAAAGGGAGATCAGAGAAGCTCTCAACACACATGCGCTTACAGGAACCGTATCAACCATGGCAGCCTCACAAGATTTCAAGAATCTGGGGCCATCTTCTGGCTTCTTCTCAGAACGGCAATCAACCTCCTTCAGCTCAGCAAATTTGCAAGCAATGTGAGCTGGGTGACAGTCCCACACAGGTGCATAGCCAGCACTGATTAGGCCTGGATAGTTTAGGACAGTCCAGAAGTCAGCTGCTTCCATTGGGGGGTCATTTTTGCTGACACCACCCACATTGCCATGGTGAGTATCTTTGACAGACACCTTTTCGATGTTGAAGCCCACATAATCCCCCGGAAGAGTTTCACTCAGAGCTTCATGGTGCATTTCATCAGACTTGGCTTCAATTATAACGTTGACTGGAGCCAAGGTGACCACCGTGCTGGGTTTGAGAACACCCGGCTCCACGGGGACAGTATCAATTCCGTCAATTTTGTAGATGTTCTGGAGGGGTAGACAAATGAGTTTGTCAGTTGGATGAGTTGGTGGCAGAATGCAATCCAGAGCTTCAGGCGGTGTGGTTCCACTGGCATTGCCTTCTTTTTGTGTGTGTGTGTGTGTGTGTGTGTGTGTGTGTGGTACGCGGGCCTCTCACTGTTGTGGCCTCTCCCGTTGCGGAGCACAGGCTCCGGACGCGCAGGCTCAGCGGCCATGGCTCACGGGCCTAGCCGCTCCGCGGCATGTGGGATCTTCCCGGACCGGGGCACAAACCCGTGTCCCCTGCATCGGCAGGCGGACTCTCAACCACTGCACCACCAGGGAAGTGCCGGGCATTGTCTTCTTTATGGACGACTTTCCATGGCTCCAGCATGTTGTCACCATTCCAACCAGAAATGGCAAAAATGCTACTGTGTCAGTGTTATAGCCAATTTTCTTAATGTAGGTCCTGACTTCCTGAATGATTTCCTTGTATCTCTTTCCTGTTGTAGGAATCCCTTTTGTTAACACCAACAATTAATTGCTTCACACCCAGTGTGTAAGCCAGAAGGGCACACTCATGGGTCTGCTTGTTCTTGGAACACTTGCTGCAAATTCACCAACACCACCGGCAACATTCAAGACAGCACAGGGCTTCCCTGGTGGCGCAGCGGTTGAGAGTCCGCCTGCCGATGCAGGGGACGTGGGTTCATGCCCCGGTCCCGGAAGATCCCACATGCCGCAGAGCGGCTGGGCCCATAAGCCATGGCCGCTGAGCCTGCGCGTCTGGAGCCTGTGCTCCGCAGCGGGAGAGGCCACAGCAGTGAGAGGCCTGCATACCAGAAAAAAAAAAAAAAAAAAAAAAAGACAGCACAGTCTGGCTGAGAGGTGCCTGTGATCATGTTTTTGATAAAGTCTCTGTGTCCTCTGGCATCAATGATGGTCACATAATACTTGGTGGTCTTGAATTTCCACAGGGAGATATTGATGGTGATACAACATATCAATGGTGATGCCACACTTACGTTCATCTTTCACTTTGTCCAAGACCCAGGCATCCTTGAATGAGCCCCGTCCCATCTCAACAGCCTCCTTCTCAAATTTTTCGATGTTTTTTTGGTCAGTCCCACCATATTTGTAGATCAGATGGCCATTAATGGTAGACTTGCTTGAATCTAAGTGTCCAGTGATTACAATGTTGATATGACTCTTTTCCTTTCCCATTTTGGCTTAGATTCAGCCGTGGGTTTCATGACAGCTGTGTTCTGGTGGAAAACCCGTTGTGAAAAATGTAGTGCTACCTTTATCATATATCAAGCTCCTGTATATGCAAAGGTCTTTGTTTTCTTTTGAATAAAGTTTTAATTTTGGAATAATGCTAGATTTGCAGAAAAGTTGAAAAGAGGAATTCCATACACCCTCATCCAGTTTCACCTAATATCCATATTTTTCATGCTTATTTGGTACTTTTGTTAAAACTAAGAAACCAACTTTGGTACATTGCTGTTAACTAAACTCCTAACTTTATTCGTATTTTACCAAGTTTTCCCCTAGTGTCCTTCCCCTGTCGCAGGATAGAGTCCAGGGCATCACACTGCATTTAGTTGTCATGTCTCCCCAGTCTCATCTGATCTTTGACAGTTTTCCAGTTTTTCCTTGTTTTTCATGATCTTGACAGTTTTAAAGGGTACAGGTGATGTATTTTTTAGACTCCCTCAATTTAGATTTGTCTGATGTCTTTCACATGATTGGGCTGGGGTTATGGGTTTGGGGAAGGATGCTATAGACGTGAAATGCCCTTCTCATCACATCATGTCAAGGGTACCTGATAGCAACAGCACTTACCACTGGTGATGTTAACCTTGGTTAAGGTAGTGTTTGTCATGTTTCTCCTTCATTTTTAAATTAGTTATTGCTAGTGTAGAGGTAATGATACCAATTTTGGTAACTTGATCCTATATCTGACAACCTGGCTAAACTTTTATTTAGTTTGTATTTCTGTTGAATTTTAAGTAGATGACAGTTTTGCCTGTTCTAATTCTTCCATATCTTGTTTCTTTGTCTTACCTTATTTCGTTAACCAGGACCTCTAGTAATAGAGAGCAGCATAGTATGAATTCATCTGTGTCTTTCCTATTGTTCCCAGTCATAATTCAAATGCATCGAAAATCTTTCCATTATGTAAAATGGTGACTGTAGGTTTTAGGTACATAGAATCTTTATTAAGTTAAAGAAGTTCCTTCTATTCCTAGTTTCATATGAATTTTAAAAATCATGACTAGGTATTTTTTCAAATGCATTTTCCATCTATTGAGATAATTTATTTTTCTCCTTTAATCCATTAATGTGGTGCATTACATAGACATGACATCAAACCATCCTTGTATTTTGTGTCTTTTTTTTTTAAGTGCAGTGTTGGATTAGGTTAGTTAATATTTTCTTTACACACATCTATGTCCATAAGTGAAATAAGCCCATCATTTTCTTACTTTGTATTATCTATGGTTAGTTTTCTATTTAAGGTTATATTAGCCTCATAAAAGATGTTGGGAATCTTTCCTTCTTTTTTGTTTTATGAAGCAAACTGAATAAGGTAGGGATTATCTGTTTCTTAAAAGATTGCAAGAACTGGTCTGAAAATCACCTGTACCTTGGGAAAGGTTTGGTTATCATATCATTTTATTTAACAATTATTGGTCTATCCAAATTTTCTAGTGTTTTTTTGTGTCAGTTTTGGGATTCTTATCCTTTTCCAGAAGGGTGATTTGTTAACTTCTTTGAGTTTTGAAAGTTTTTGTGAATAGTTGTTTCTAAATACATTTAAATATTTACTATTAAAAACCTATGTTTGTGTACTGTTTTCCCCCTTTACTCCTGTGTCTTGTTGTTCTGCAGTTTTTCTTTTTCCTTCCTCATTTATCTTGCCACAGGTTTGTTTACTTAATCTAAAAAACAAAAACAATCAGCTTTTGGTTTGTGAATATTCTTTATTGTTTTTCTCAATTTCTTTATAACTGGTTTCTCTCCTTATCTTTGCTACTTTTTTCTTCTTACTTCTTTGGGTTGATTCTATCGTACCTTTTCCAATTTCTTGATTTGAATATGTATTATCAGTTCATTTGTTTTCAACCTTTCTTGCTTTCTGATAAATGTACTTAAAGCTATAAATTTTCCTCTAAGACCTGTGTCCCACAGACTAAGCAATGTAAAGTGTTCGTTTTATTGCATTCCAAGTCTTTCATAATTTCCCTAATGCTTCCCAAGGATTACTTAGAAGTTTTGTTTTTGTTTTTGTTTTCCCTCTCCTAGGCTTATGGGATTTTTTTTTTTTTTAATTACATGATTTTTTTTTTTTTTTTTTTGGCTGTGTTGGGTCTTCACTGCTGCACACGGGCTTTCTCTAGTTGTGGCGAGCCCGGGGGTTACTCTTCGTTGCGGTGCGCGAGCGTCTCATTGCGGTGGCTTCTCTTGATGTGGAGCACAGGCTCTAGGTGCAAGGGCTTCAGTAGTTGTGGCACGTGGGTTCAGTAGTTGTGGCTCGTGGGCTCTAGAGTGCAGGCTCAGTAGTTGTGGTGCACGGGCTTAGTTGCTCTGCAGCATGTGGGATCTTCCCAGACCAGGGCTTGAAACTGTGTCCCCCGCATTGGCAGGTGGATTCTTAACCACTGCGCCACCAGGGAAGCCCCTTATGTGATTTTTAAAAACCTATCCTCTTATTATCAAGTCAAATTTTATTGCCTGATGGTCAGAGAACATGGTCTGCATGATGTTGATTTTTTTTTTTTTTTTTGAAATTTATTAGGGCCTCCTTTGTGGCCTAGGAGGTAGTCAATTTTTATGACTGTTCCCTGTTATTTAAGAACATGTATTCTGTTTGTGTGTATAAAGTTCTCATACCAGGTATTAGTTTGAATACATTGTTATTTAAATTTTCTATATTTTCTCATATTTCTGTCCAATGACTAAGATGTTAGACCAGTTTTCACAATAGCTTTGAAATTTATCGTTGATATTTTAATCTCTTAATTGGGTATGGATTTTGCTACATTTCACTGTTCAAAGATTAGGGCCATCAACTCAATAACCTAGTATTTTTGAGCAGTCTGATCTGAAACCCTGGTCATCAACACAATACGTATTTATTGTGGCTATGACTCTTATGGGAATTGTCCTAGTAGGATGAGTGCATACTTCCTGAATGGATTTGAAAGTATATTTTTAAACACGGGGGCATACCCCCCCAACTATAGAATATGGGATAATGGCTGGAATTCACAGGCAGATTCACGCAGAATGTTCAGAAGCTCTTTGCCTCCTGGCTCATGACCTGCCTGTTCGTACCCCAGCTCCAGCCCCCATTCAATGTCACAGTGACTAAAATGCAACTACTAGAAATTCACTGGGGAAGTTGTGATCTCCAAATGCCCTCTTTTAAAGTGTAAAAATATTCATGGGTTGGCTGCAAGTTGATATTATTCTCCAACATCTTATGGTAAATTCACCAAATTTCTCTCTCTTCTGATAGCTAGCTAAAAACAGCTTTCGTAAGGAAACAGGTTAAGGAGAAAGTGTGGGGAAGAAGGGGGACTTAGCATAGGGAGGGAGGAAGAAAAATGAATAATTCTGGAGGAAGCATTGTCCTGGGATATAAGTTCTGGGAAAGCTGCAACAACTGGGGCTTTGGGAAGATGGGGGCAGCAAGAAGGTGCTGTGTGTTCATGTGTGGGGAGGTGAGCAGAGAGTGGACTTGGGGAAATTTAAGAAGACAAGCATCATCTATGTCATGATTTTTATCGACTGGCCTCACACTTTGGCTAGTTCCATACTGGACAAGAGGGGAACATTTTCTGCTTTTCTTCAACTTTGTCTCAGAGGAGAAAAAAAAGACAAATATGATGCTTCCATTTTCTTCTCTGCTTTACTATCATTTCGGTAAGAAACTCACAACAACCTAGCCTGGATCATACTAATGTGATGTATCTATTGCTCAAATAATTCATTTGATAATTATTACATGGCCTTGTAGCATCTCATATCATCTTGGGTTCTTGGTTACATTCTTTACTGTGATTGAACTTATCAGGTTATCACAATGATACTTATCATCCCAGTGATACTGTAAATCTCTTGAGGGTAAGTCTACCATGTAATACTTTTTGGAATCTATTATGGCTGGTTGTATAATGCAATACACATAGCAAATATTGCTGTAGGTTTACTTATCTCTTCTAGCCTATGGACACTATCTTTCACTGGAGTTCATAGTGACTGTTTTTGAAAGAATGCTTCATTCTTCCCACTGCTAAACAAGCAGATAATGGACAGTTTTGATCGCAGGTAAGTGTCATATTAAAACATTCGTCACTAAAGAGACTAAAACTTGTATCAGAATAGAGAAAGGAATTCCATTCCTCTCCTCTCTATAATGTGATTGCATTAACAAGCGTTTAACCAGATGAAATAATGCAGGGTAAACTCTCAGCTTGTGTACAACAATATATCATTCTCACATCCTGAGAGTCCGCGATAAACATGCTTTAATATGAACTTGGTACAGTCTTTGATTGAGCTTCTCTCCTTTTATCCATTTCCAGAACTTGAACTTAACCTTGTAAGATTGAAATGGGAATAAATAAACACACTCACTTAACAGATGTGAATGAGAAATATGGCCAGTGGAGATGAACTGGTTGTCTATTACAGGCTGGACTCTTCCCTTGGTTAATTCACCACAGTCCAAGGACCAGTTCATAAGCTTGTAGATTTGAAAACCTGCATCCTGAGGCTTTTTGACAGCATACTTAGTCAACTTGCCTTTTCGGATAACCAAGCTCAAGACCCAGGTCTCTATATTCATTTATATAGACACTTATTTTTTTTGACTGCGTTGGGTCTTCATTGCTGCACGTGGGCTTTCTCTAGTTGCGGCAAGCGGGAGCCACTCTTCATTGTAGTGCACAGGCTTCTCATTGTGGTGGCTTCTCTTGTGGAGCACGGGCTCTAGGCGCACGGGTTCAGTAGTTGTGGTGCACAGGCTTAGTTGCTCCACGCCACGCGGGATCTTCCCGGGCTCAAACCCGTGTCCCCTGCATTGGCAGGCGGATTCTTAACCACTTTGCCACCAGGGAAGGCCCCTGTTTCTTGGTTTTTAAATTGGGGTTAGGACACACGGGGTGAGTGGTCCACTACTTATCATCTGGGTAGTACTGCCAAGTTCTCCCACTCTCTCTGTCTTTGTTTGCCCAAGGCCACACAGGCAGAAACTGAATAGTTTTTGAGTGTTTCCTACCTCTCCCTGCTGTCTCTTTGGTCAGGTCCACCCTGGTTGAAAACAAACTTGGTGGTTGGCAATTAACCACAGAAGAGAACCCATGTGGACAATTAGTCAGAATTAAGTTTGTCTTTGCTAACAAGAGTATTGCCCTTTACAGCCTGAATTTTGGGCATATCCCTTTCTTTTAGTACCGCTGCAAGAGCTCAGATCTTTTCAGGTCACTCCTTCTGACCTGCCTACAAGGTAGACATTTCCACAAGCACAACAGTCTTGTCAGGTGAGGGACTCAGGGTCAACCCCATGGACGTTTTCTATAAGAGACTGAAACTCCAACAGGCCACAAAAAAACCACGTTCTCACATGCTCACTACAGATCTGCTTACAGAACACAGGAGGGTACTTCCTGAAACTAAAGGACAAGCTGACAGCCAATTCCTGCAATCACCAAATTACTCATCTAATGGATCATGATTTATTTGAACACATAACCAAGTATTGATGAAGTTGTATTAAGAAATGCACCAGCCTGTTTTTACTTATTTATTTATGCCTCCATTTTATTTCAGAACATTTAATGTGACTCTCAAGCCAATTAATAACATCTTACAAAAACACACAGTACTTTTTTTCCCATCAGAGCAGTTTTTCATGCATTGCATCATTTTCTCCGCTCAGGACAGCTGGCTTTGCTGTCTCCATTTTAATGATGGTGGCTTAGATGTCGAGGCCGCCGTGCTGTCCACGAAGGGTTTTCACAGACGTTACTTCATTTGATCCTTTCCTCCCACCCTGCACGGCCGGAAGGGTGCCCGTCCTCCCATTAGTTTGGGGGAAGTGGAGGTCAGTCTGGGGCGACATCCCACCAAACAAGCTGGTCTTGGTCCGAGATGTGAGATACGCTAGGGGTCAGGGTTAGGGGAATCCACACGACTTCGGACCGGGTGTCTGACCAAGGACCTCCCCGCAGAAGCCCGCCTGGCATTTAGCCAGGGGTATCCACCCTCCCGGCCAACCCGCAGGGCCTCGAATAGGCAAAGCATCGAATCCCGCTGCATGTCAATCAAGTTCAAGAGGCTTCATCAGAGCGCCCTCAGGTCAAGAACTGATCTGACTGTGCTGCTACCACGCGTCTGGGCTCGGGCCCTCCGGGAGTGAAGGACCTGGGGGTTCTTCCTTCCAAGAACGCTCGAGAAGGCCGCCGATGGGCCTCTACCCGCCGCGGCCGAGCGGGGGTGTCGGCTTGCCCCGGGCCGCCAGCAAGCTAGCTGGACCATTAGCACCGAGGGGGAACCCAGGACGCCGGGTTCCCGCACCTTCACAACCTGCTTCCCGTCGGACCGCCCTTCTCAGAGGTCCCGCCCCTTCCGCCGACCTCCCTCCGGAGGTCCTGCCTCTTCCGCCAGCCCCGCCCCTTTCAGCCCACGTGTTGGCCAGAGACACGCGTTGGTTGTCCGCGTGTGTCCTGTTGTCAGGACCCCGGGTGTGTGGATCCCGGTGCGCCCCCGCATTCTCGGCCATGGGGGGCCCCAAGAGGAAGGCCCCGGGCGGCCAGGACGGCGCGGCTCCCCAAGCGGGCGCAGCCAAGCGGCCCCGCACCGAAGAGCTCACGGGCGTGCGCTTCAAGGCTCAGCTGAGGGACCCGCACGGCGCTGCGCCGGGTGAGTGTGGGGCTCGGGGAAGAGAGTGCGAGCGTGCGAGGCTGCCTCCCGGCTTCGGTCTGGGTGGGGCCTCCGTGTGCAGACACAGCCGCTCCTTTCTGCAGAGACCAGTCTCCCGATTTGCAGTCGGGAAACCGAGACCCGGGTGCTTTCGAGTCCAGGGCCCCGACTTGCTTGATTGTGACAGTTCCCTGCGACTGTATGCTTCCCTTTCCTGGACAGCATCCCTCAGCAAGCTCTAAAATTCTTTACTGCCACTGCTAGGAAAGTGAATAACTGTACTGCTCATTCACACAGCGGATTATTTGTGGAGTCCTGCCGGTGAGTCACCTCGGGGCTGTTCAGTGAGCAGGTTTGCTACTACCGTGGCTGTCAGCTCTGTTTTCCGTAGCCCTGATTCTCCAACGCTCATACTGACCCGATAACAGGTAATAAGCTATCACATAAAGCCACCACAGGACTTGTCAGTTGACCCGGATTAGACTAGTGACTGATATAAAGCAGACTCTCTAATTTCATTTTTTGAAAAGTGTGACCACCCATCACAACTCCTTGTAATCCGTTAGAAAATATTTAATTTACAAGGACAAAACACAATTGAATATGCTAGTATGTGGAACACTGGCACTGTGTCAAAATGAAACAGTGACAGTGTTTCTCTCAACTGAAAAATTATTAAGTTAATGGCCAGAATACCCTCAGTTTCCAGTTTGTCGTCCACAGATTTTTTTTTTGTGGTACACGGGCCTCTCGCTGTTGTGGCCTCTCCCATTGCGGAGCACAGGCTCTGGACGCACAGGCTCAGCGGCCATGGCTCACGGGCCCAGCTGCTCCGCAGCATGTGGGATCTTCCCGGACCGGGGCATGAACCCGTGTCCCCTACATCGGCAGGTGGACTCTTCAACCACAGCGCCACCACGGAAGCCCCACAGATTTTGTTTTTAAACGTTTGATACCTGCAACTGCTAGCCAGTCCTAGGAAGATGATACCTGCTGTAGCGCAGAATTATACATTTCATACATTCATTTGTTCATTATTTACAAGGGATTGTTATTTGCTAGGGTAGAGATAAAATGGTGAGTAAGAATCACGTGGGCCCTGCCACCGTGAAGCTTATGAACGATCAAGTGGAAAGGCAGATGTCAATCCGTAAAATCATGTACAGACTGTTCCAGCACAAGTCCTCTAAAGGACAGGGATAGGAGACTTTCTGGTGGAAGAAAGAGCATGTTTAATTATTTGAAGGATTGTAACCTTAGACACGTGCGTGGTTTTGCCCAGAGCTCTGTACTTTTGGGCACTGCATTTGAACTGGTTTCAGAAGGAAACCAGGGTTGACAGGTGCTGGGTGCAGATGAAGGAGTTGGGAGGTGTGGCAGGGCTGAAGGCAGTGGGTGAAAGCGTGAATCCCTTGTGTGAGGCTCTGTTGGATTTGTGTTTGAATCTGGTCTCGGATTCTCCCTCCCTTTTGATATGTTCTCGTAACTTTCTGTGGTAGGATCACCTCACTGGACCATCAGAGAAGTGGATTTGATCAATGTTAGAGGGTTTTGTTTTCATCCAGGTGTTAGGGAAGGTTTTCTTTCTGTTGTGTTTTGTTTTGTTTTTTCCAGCTTTATTAAGATATTATTAACATACAGCATATGTAAGTTTCAGGTGTACAATGTGGTGAGTTGATACACATGTATAGCGTGAAATCATTACCCAAATAAGGTTAGTCAACACTTCCATCCCCTCATATAATTACCACTTTTTTTGTGGTGATAGCATTTAAGATCTACTCTCTTAATAACTTTGAAGTATATGATACAGTGTTGTTAACTATAGTCACAATGCTGTACATTAGATTCGTTGGAACTTATGCGTCTTATAGCTATAAGTTTATACCCTTTGACCAACATCTCCTCATTTTACCCATCCCCCAGTCCCTGGCAACCTCCATTCTACTCTCTATTTCTATGAGTTTGGCTTTTTTAGATTCCACATGTAAGTGAGAACATACAGTGTTCGTCTTTCCCTGTCTGACTTATTTCACTTAATGCCCTCAAGGTCCATACATGTTGTCTCAAAAGGCAGAGTTTCCTTCTTTTTTAAAGGCTGCATAATATTCCATTGTATATATTTCTGTATATAGGTATAGATATCCCACATTTTCTCTATCCATTATATAGTCCCTTCATGGTGGTGGGGGAGGGGTGGGTAGGAGGGGAGAGCAGGGTTAGATTGATAAAGGCCCAGAGGGTGCTCAGGAGTAGATGAGTATCAACATCGGGGAGGATACCTGCATCAGGAAGCGTTCTGCTCTAAACCAGTGCCCTTGAAAGATGTTGCCTATGACTTAGTGGTGATGGAGGAAAGACCGTGTCCTAACTCTTGATCTCCCCGTCTCCTCCCTGCTCCTCTGTTCTCCATCTCAGTAAGTGGCACTTGCAGTCACCTGGATGTTCCTGCTGAAATCTCCCTCTGTTGCAGTAGCGGCTGAGATTGTTTCTAGACTGTCCTCGTTCACATTTGATCCTAACTCTCATTTCAGCCTTGGAAGCCTTTGTTTCTGCGGCCAAGAAGCTGCCACGAGAAGATGTGTATGATGTCGTGGAGGGGTACATAAAGATTTCTGTTGAATGTGCAGAGATTTTCCAGCTCCTGAGTGGGGAGAAGCACCCTGAAAGTGAAGTATGCTATTTCTGACCTGGCCTGATGGAGAGAAGAAAAAGTTAATGCTACTGTTGTTGTAAGCTTGATGAAGAGAAATGTGATATAAATTTCCAGGACATTACCAGCTTCCTACAGAAAATGATGTTCTGTGCCTGTGCTGTAGGGATACATTCATTTTTGCATTATAACCTTTGAAAGCATTTTAGTGGAAAATAGTAACTTGTTATTGGTGAATAATACCAGAAGGAAAGATCATAGATTCTTAATCTAAATCCACTTAGTCTCACCATGGTTTGCTTTAACAAAAGGGAAATAGGTAAAGACTGTGTGTCACAGGTACAGACATATATTGAGCTGTTGTTGCCTGGTTCCAAAGAGGTTCAAAACTTGGGATATTTATGAACCTGTTGAAATCTCAGGATTATTGCTGTAAGGCTGTAGACCTGAATATCCCCAAAGCAGTGAGGCTGAATCAGTAGCAGAAATTTCTCTTTTAATTTCATTTGGTTTAATAGTAAGCAAGCTTATCTCTATTTAGCTAGACTATTGGAACAAGACTGATTCCAGAGCCTGGGGCCTGGCAGATCCCTGTGTTTGGCTTGGGATCTGGGTAGGCGTCATCCTGCAAGTTGAAGGTTTTAAACCTGCAGGTGGCTGTGGCTAAGACTAGAGGAAAACATATGTAGAAGAGGAAAAGAAAGGAGATGGTTCGTAAGCATTTCAGTTCTGTCTTTGCAGATGCTTTTAATATTTCAAGTTTTCGAGGCCATATTATTGCGGACAGCCAGTGACCTTTCCCATTTTCATGTGGTGGGAACCAACATCGTGAAAAAGCTAATGAATAACCACATGAAGCTCATCTGTGAGTCCCTGTATGCTTCGGGTTACAGGTAAGTTGCCCGCCTTTCCGTGGCAGGACTAGCCTTGGGCTTGGTCTGCCTTCCGCGCCCCACAAGTGCCCTTGACCTTTCCTCCACTCACAAACAGAGCGGAGCAGCTTCCGAGGCCATCAAGACTGTGGCTCTGCCCCTCCTCCTCTGACCGGGCCCTCTCCTCCTGCCCTGCTGCTCTCCCTGCTGTCTTGGGAACACTTCAGACCTCCTTCAAGCTGCCTGTTCTTTTGTCCCAACAGCTCTTCCCCGAGGTCCTCACGGGCACCCTCCCTCTCCACCTTCAGGGCTTTGCAGAGGTGTCATCTCAGGGAGGCCCTGTCTGGCCACCGCATCCACAGCTATACGTGTGCCGTAATATCCATATCGACGTCTTGACTCGCTGTCTCCCTCCCCTAGAATTCTGGGTACCTGCAGGTGGAGGCCTTGACCGTCCTATAAAATGCCATCCTCCCAGCACCTAAACGGTGCCTAGTATGTAGTAGGTGCTCAGTAACCGTGAATTTTGGGTAACTGCAGGATGGGAAGGCAGCCAGGAGCTCGCATTTGGGGATGCCCACTGTGCGGAAGTGTTCGCCGTGCCCTGCAAAGGCAGGGGTGATGTGGGTCCAGATACATGACCATTGACTGGACACAGACGCGGCCATCTTCTTCTGACCTTGCCTTTTGTGTTCTTAGATCCTACTCAAACTCAGATTTTTAGCTTTCTTTGAAGATTTCCTGAGGGTTTTTTTTAAAGAAAGAGCGTGTCTGCATGTCTCCTTCCTTCCGTTTTCTGGTTTGGGGGTAGCAGACCACACAGCCGAGTGTGCAGCTGCTTCTCGGGGGCTGGCTTTGTGTTTCTGCTGTCCTGACACTCCTGCTTTCCTTCTTGTCTCCGAACAGGATGGCTCGAGCCTGCCTGAACCTGATGGCCGCCATGGTGACCCAGGGTCCAGAGGCTGCCAGGGACGTCTGCAGCCATTTCGATTTGAATAAAAAGACCTTGTACACGCTGGTGACCAAGAGGGATTCAAAGGTGAGGAGTGCCGAGCGTCCTTTCCCTTTGAGGGGGCCAAAGTGTTTCACGTGTCCTCCTCTCTCTGGCCTTGGTCCTCGCGTAGATGGGGCGGGAGGCCTCCCTCCTGGCTGGCGGTGAGGGTCCGGTCGCCTGCAGAGCCCGAGTGACAGGGACGTCTGACACCAGCTTCTCTGGGGGCTCAGCATCACAGTGCCTTCCTGGCCTGTGAGGGTGATGTAGCTTGTGAGCGTCTTCACAGAGCAGTGGAAACGGTCTCCATGTGCCTCGTGGTGAGGCCCTGGTGGTGGCCTGGTCCTCCCATGCGGGTTCCATCCACTTTGTAGAAAAGCCTTGGGAGGCCAAGGCAGTGACCTCATCAAAGACGACGTTTATGGCTTTTTACTATGTTTCTTGCGTCTCCCAATTATAAGTCTTATAATGAGTAGGGGCTGACTTGTGCCAAAGAGAATGCTTGGTTTTCAGGAGAGCTGTTAAAAAAAAAAGTTTCCTGGTGGCTCCAGAAGTTTCACTTGGGTTTGGAAGGGTTCTTGAGGAAAAAGTACGAGTTTCAGGACTCGTAGGCTGGTGCGAGGGCATCCTCCCGACGTGTGCCAGCTGTAGGCTGCCGAAGCGCCTCTTCCGTTTGTGTGTCCACTCTCCCTGCTGGTGCCCCGGTGGCAGTGCCACAGCCGCCCGGGCTCCGTGCTGCACGCCCCTTTCCTGAGCACCAGGACCAGGCCACAGAGGCCCACCCCTGTCTGCCCAGGTGGAGGAGCCACGTTAGAATAAGTGACCTGCAGCCAGGCGCCACCTTGTTCTCCAGCGCTTCCCGGGGGTTAAGAGTTTCTGCGTTGCCAGGTAGTTGACTGCAGGTTAATCATGGTAACAACAGTGCTGAGGGTTTTCCTCGGTTATGAATAAGGTGTTCTCTGAGGAAAAAATTCCAGGTTTCATGGATACTACGATTAATGTGTCAAAAGTTCCATTTAATGAGTGATGGCTCCTGGCGTCTAAGTGCGTATCTAATAAAAGGAATGTGTGTGCTGTTTGCATGCTAGGGCAGATATCATGGCTCTTTGGTCTTCCCTGGCAATCAGCCTGGCAGTAATTACCTGTCAGAATCCCTTCCCTTTCCCACCCCGTGTCTTGACCTCAGCCAGCCCAGCCATCTAAGTAAAGTACATGTCAGTGGACAGGCCAGTCGCCAGGACACAGTGTGGGAGAACCCGAGCTGGTCTTCCCGGCCTGGATCCAGCTGCAGGAGGGCACATGTGCTGCTTCATCTCAGGGCCTCGCAAGTTATTTTACATCTCTCTTGATCTGTAAAATGGGAGTTGTTGTTGAAATGAAAGTGTTTTTACTTCCTTTAATCATTTATATCAAGTATCTTAGATACTCTGTATATTGTAGGAAATGGTTTCTAGACATTAAAAAATTTTTCTAGTATGAGAAATATCAGGGACATTCAAAAATAGAGAACGGGACACAATGAATTCCCACGTACCTGTCATCCAGCTTCAGACCCTGTCACCCCTCCCACCTTTTGGGTTGTTTTGGGGCAGTCTATTACAGCACATCCCACATATATTTCACCGTCAATATTTCAGTGTGTATCTCTAACAGAAAGAACATTTTAGACAACAAAACCATGGTGCCATCATTGTACCTAACACCATTAATAATTTCTCAACATCATCTAATGCCCAGGGTGGCCTCAGCTTTTCCCCGACTATCTCAGAAACGTCTTTACACTTCGTGGTTCAAGTCAGGGTCCAAACAAGAGTTGCACATTGCGTTGGTTGATATCTTTCTTAAATCTCTTCATTTCTTTGAGTTTTCTGCCTCTTCCCCACCTTTTTTTTTTTTTTTTTTTTAATGCCATTTAGTTATTGAAGAAGCTGGGGGATAAATTTTTTTGAGTGTTTTTAACATTTCGGAGGGACTTATTAAAGCTTCATGAAGAAAGAGGATTAGGAATATTTTTTCGTCCAAAGAAAGCATTGTTAAAAGTCCTGTGCCAAGAACAGTTTGACCAAATATGTTTTGGTCTATTTTAGACAGTGTTTTGCAGAACAAGCCATAGAGTTCAGGATGTTTCCTTCCTGGGATAATAACCCTGTGAATTCACAGGGTAGGAATGAAGAGTAGGCGTGTGGCCTTCTTGCCTTTGATGGAGTTTGCTGGAGGTGGAAGGTGGAGGCTCCGGGGCAGTGAGGGGCTGTGGTCAGGTGGAGAGGCCTGGTGGTGGCTGCTGAGGGGCAGGGGCTATGTCTCGGGGGTTTTGTTCTCCACAATGTCAGGAATCTGAAATTTGGGGTTCTCTGGGATATACAAGATGGATGCCAGCAGGTGAGAACTAACCTCTGTTTCAGTTCAGAATCCATTGCTGGAGGCACCCCTGAGAGGATCTGGTCCAACTCCGCTGTGTTTGTGCAGTATAGAAAGACCTGCAAGGACAGGTTGGGGCCAACATTCCAGGGCCCTGACTCCCAATACTTCAGTGGAGGAAAAAAACCCTAAAACTTTCCCAGAGAGTAGGAACCTTTCCTACTCTCTGGGAAAGGATAAAACCTAATTTAATTTTATAAGGCAAGTTTTAGCATTTTGCCAGAATTCTTTTGAAATGTAAGGTGTACATAGACCAGGATAACAAGTTAACTGTGCTTGAATTAGGTGACACGTTTGTTTGAACGGTGAGACGTCTGGATGGCTTGGGAGCAGTTGTTACTTTACGCTTCCTGAGGACAGGGGCAGTATCTGAGTCACCTTTGCATCCTCTCAGCCTGAGTTATGGCGTCTTGAGTGTAGTTGGTGTTTTATTAACATCGAGTTGGTGAATGAAGCACTGGAGCGTTGCTGACAGCCTGAGGAGTGCAGCTCACTTTCAAGACTTCAGCCGTCATTGTACCCAAACTCCATATTGTGAAGAGGCCCACAGGTTGGTCCCCAGGGCAAGAGGGTAGTTTGGGGCTCTTAGTGTATTTGGAATAAAGCAGCATTGATCTTGTAAGGTCTTGCTGACGTGTGTTCTGTGGCGTGGATGGAGATAAACTCCATCAGTACGAGGAACGAGCAAGGCCTCCACCCAGATGTTACAGACAAGGGGTCGTGTGCTCGTTCTTTTCTCCAGAAGAAACATATCCAATAAAACAAGAC
Source organism: Monodon monoceros (assembly GCF_005190385.1). Lineage (NCBI taxonomy): Eukaryota > Metazoa > Chordata > Mammalia > Artiodactyla > Monodontidae > Monodon > Monodon monoceros. The sequence continues at coordinate 12,552,577 of NW_021703767.1, forward strand.
AGAATTAATTAAATACATAGAGGCCTAAATGGTGCCAACTACGGTCCTTGCACCTTGAGAAAAAGTGGAACAAAAATGCCATGGGAGCCCCGAGAAGAAGGAACTTCTCTGTAGGCAGATGTGAAGTTGGGCATGAAGCAGTGTATTTGTACAGGTATTTCGTATCATTCCAGTTCCAGTAGTTACTCACTTAGTAATTATGTAACCTTAAATGAAGTTTTTAAAACCTCAGTTTTCCCATCTGTAAAATGGGTATTGTGGGCATCTGTACCTCAGATCGTTATAAGGAGTAGATGAGATAACAGATGTGTAGCGTCTGACATAGTGTCTGGCACATAGTAAGTGCTCAGTGAACATTATTGATACCATCATCATCACCACCATCACCACCGTCACCACCATCACCACCATCAGCACCATCATCACTACTGCCCCCACCTCTGCTGCCACTACTAAGTGGAATGGGACTCTTGGAAGGCGGAGACTCCTTAATTTTTTCAGGCATTCAGGACAGTGATTCTCCGTGATGTTCACTTACTTCTTGTCATCAAATTAAAGTACCTTTGGAATAACTGAAATAGGGAAAAGTTTTCGGTGTAAGCAGTGGAGGATCTGAGCATATGTGCTAGTTCTGGTCCAGCTGACGAGACCTGCATGATCATATGCTGTGGGTTCTTTGGATGTAAAAAAGGAATGTGAGGCACAGGTTTGTCTTAAAGTTACTGGGAGGGAAAACTGATCAGGTGGCCCTAGTGGTTTCCCCTGAGGTGTTGTCTGTTGGTCATGGCCTTTGGGCCCTCACTGAGGATGCTCTCCTGGGTAGTGGCTGATGCCTGCGGGACAGTGCAGATTGCAGTCCTGGGAAGGCCACGGTGGGTTTGTAATGAGACAGCATCTGTACTTTGGTGTCTGATGTAAGTTTATAATATAAAAGCCAGACGTCACCTCATTGATGTCTCATCAGAATCAGCACTAGCCTTTCCATTATCTCTGGATTTTCAAAAGCATAGATGTATTGTTTCATTACACAAGAGTAGGTCATATCCAGACAGGCTGAGAGTCTTCTGCTCTATACCAAAGTGATCCATGAACTAAAAATGTGTATATGTTACAGTCGGGGAAGGGGAGACCTATACTTTTGTATTTAGAGAGAGTTTGAAAGAGAAGGAGAAATAGAGTAGAAGATTGAGGGGAAAGAGCAAAGAAAAAAAACCCTTTGTTTACATAAAGAGATGACCAGTGGTTTTAGACTTAGACCTGCTAATGGCACAAGCCCGGGAGGCCTCTGTGATACTGGGACAGGCAGGGCGTGCCTGCTGCGTGTCCCTACTTCCCTGGGGTGTGTGTGTGTGTGTGGATATGCACGTGACATGCGGGTCTCCTTTGCCCCCAGGGAGTGCATGACGTCCGGCTGGCCTACATTCAGTTCGCTCTTTCCTTCTTGATCGCAGGCGATGATAGCACAATCGCACAAGTGCTGGAGTTGAAAGGTAGGTGTGTCTCTTTGTCTCGGGGCACAGCCTGCTTGCGATTGTTTTGAAAAACCTACCACAGAGCATTTTGCAGGTTAATAAAAGTCTGCAGGCTTTGCAGCTGCCGTGTACACTAGGGTAGAGGGTGTGTGTGGCGCAAGACTTCGGTCAGTGCGGTTTTGATACCGCTGGTCAGTGCGGACAAAGATATCCCTGTTTCGCTAGCTGGCTGCTGAGCGGGCCTAACAAAGGAGAAGTGCACACTTCAGAGACTCATGCAGACAGAGGAGTCTTTATGGTTCCAGAAAGTACATGGATTCATAGCCGTGGCTACCCTGCTTTTCTTAGTAATTGTGTTTTAAAAAAATGCCTAGTGTTACCAGAATATTAGTAGTAGAGCTTCAGAGAATTCCAACAGTACCACCTTCTGATGCCAATGTCTCTAGAGCAAGGCTTGGCGTAGTTTAATCTATTAGGGCTACTTGTGTTTTATCAAGACTGTGAATGGCAGTGCGGAGAGGGCAGTTGTCCAGCAAGATCCCCCGGGATCAAGCCCTGTCTGGGATGAGGAGCTGGTGTCCCGGCTGGGACCCAGGCACTTGTCAGGGGAGGGACAGCGTGGGGCCGCCAGCCTTTCCCCCACCTCCCCCAGCGAGGGAGCCCAGAGCCCCCTCCGGAACGAGCTGCAGGGACCATTTACGAGCAGGTGCGGGTACTGCTCCCGGTGTGTCGTCACCCTGGTCTGGGTAGCGGCCCCTTGGAGGTGATGCTTCCTTTGCGTGGTGCAGTGGACACGTCCTGCTCGTTGCCGGGCCCGTGTGGGATGCCCTCTGCAACCAGGGCTGGGCGTTTCTTCAGAATCCTTCAGGGTCTTCTCGGCGTCTGGCCATTTATTAAATAAAGGACACTGATTTGGGGTTATCCATCCATGCTGCTAAAGGGGCAGGGACGCACTTCTGTTAAAGTTTCTGCAGGGCAGTTGGGCTGGTCCAGCCACTCCGCATCTAGTCATTTATACTAAGGAAATAATTAAGGATGTGAGCAGAGGTTTTGTTAGGGGACATTTTTTCTTATTAGCTGAAAATTGGACTCCTCCTAACTACCCACCAGCAAGGGACTGAGCAAATTGAGGACTGGTCACAAGGAGGAATGCAGCTATTAACAATGATGTAGAAATATATATATAGATGTCAGATTTTTTAAGGATATAGGATTGGGTGTAAACTCAGTTATAAAACTGGTAAAGTGTGATCCCGTTTTACTAAAAGTTAAATTGAACAGAATATGGATATGTCAGAAGGTTAGCAGTTAACTGGTAACCCAGACATCAACAGTGTTAACTTTTGGGTAGTGGAGTTATGGTTGATCTTAAATTTCTGTCTGGTATTCTCTGATTTTTTTTTTTGAGAATAATGAATTTGCTTTTGTAGAAATTATGTGTGCCCATTAAGCATGTATGGAGGAAGAGAAATTGTAATTGCTTTGCTGCTTTCCACCAGTATGTTAGTAATGATACAGCTTCAAGCTGTGGAGGCTGAGTCCTTGGTGATCCCAAAAGTATGAAGAGAAAGCAAGTTCCAATCAATAAAGTGACGACCGTCACTTTAAATACATCTCTGAGCAAGTGTAAGCGAAGAGAGAAACTTTGGAAAACTGTAATCGTACCATACATACGTTCTGTTTCAAACCGTCAGTATTAAATTAACTTTACCGAAGTTAATGAGAAAAGGAAAGTAAAACAGAACTAAAGGAACTATTGAACTTTAATGGTTCAGTCATTGTTTTGCCTTCAGATATTTATTTCCTATGTCACAAAAATAGTTTTTCCTACTGTGAATTTGTATAATTAAAAAAGACAAAACTTAAAAAACAAAAAAAAGGCAAGTAAATGGCATTGTTTGCTGTACCATTTTAAGAATGGTACAGCAAACAAACATTTTAAGAAGTAATGTTCTCTCACCGGTTCTCATTCAAAGTATTTTTGAGTCTATCTAATGCTTTGAAACTTTTACTTTCAGAATTTATTCCTTGCATCTTTAGCTCAGGCATGAAGGAAGATAGGATCTCTACTATCAATATTTTGTTATCCACACTGAAAACGAAGGTACGTTTTTGGTGATCAGTGTTCCTATCATTTGTTTGCTCCAGTGTTTTACAGGACTTTAGAGCTATAACATCGTAGGTTATATGGGTTGTTGTATAGGTGGAATGGGAAACCATTTCTTAAGCAGAAACTTGGTGGTGATGAGCCAGTCCTGAAGGGTACAGGCACTGAAGCCACCACTTCAGTTCAGGCGAGGCTGCTGTTTCATCGCAACAGGAGAAAAGCTGCTCCCTGCTCCCCGCTATTTCACAGGAAGCCACTGGGGTAACTGAGCTGTAAATATAACTCTTCTTCATTTACTCACCTGGCAAAATGTTATTTTGTGTCATCTTGCATGTTCTGCCTTTTACATGCATCTTACAGAAATTTTAAAACTTGCTGAAGGGATAACTGTCTTTGATACAGAAGCCCCTTAAATGATCAGTTAGAAAAACTCAATGATCCTCCCAACATAAATAGTTGTCAAAAGGCCGTGAACTGGCAGCCCACGTAAAAATGGTAATCAGCATAGTATTTAGTGCTTCTCAGCCGCGCGCAGTTCTGCCCTCCACGGGCCATTTGGCAATTTTTGGTTGCCATAACTGGAGAAATGCAGCTGACATCTGGTGGGTAGAGACCAGGGATACTGCTCAACATGCTACAGTGCGTAAGACAGCCCTCACAACAGTTACTTGGCCCAAAATGTCAGTAGTGCTGAGGTTGAGAAGCTCTGATTCAAAGCAGTGCAAGTAATGAGGTACAGGTCTTTTCACCCACCAAATTGGCATTGACTTTTCAAAACAATGATATTCAGTGCCAGCAAAGACGCTTTGAGTCAGGTACTTTCCTGGAGGAAGTGTTGCAACCCCTCTGGAAGACAGCAGGTCTAGCAGTATGTGTCAGAGGTTTTAAACATGTTTGTACACCTGGAGTGAGGGATGGGATTGCCACAGAATCACCCAGGGAACGTATTTGAAATACATAAACCCTCAGAGATATGAGCTGGGGGGGTGGGTTTGTGTGGAGCTGAGAACTGATGCCGCAATTCCAAGTCCAGAGTCAGGGATGCAGGGCAGGCTTTGTACAAGGATGCTGCCGATCATAGTCAGAGTTTGGAAGCAACCTAATTATACACATCTGGGAAATGGTTAAATAAGTTATAGTCGCTCATAGGATAGAATGATGTTCAGCCCCCCAAAGTGATGTTCTGAAGGAGTTTTTAATGATGTGGAGGCAGCTCATGCTGCATTAAGTAGAAGCAGGCACAAAACTATAATTAAGTGTATTCTCAAAGAAGCCAGAAAAACCCCACCCCAACAAGAACCTGATACATACGCACGTATGTTTTGTGTGGTTGATGGGGACAGGGAGGCGGAAAGGAAATGTACCCAAATGTGGGCTGTGAGTATCCTAGGGTGGTGGCAATACTGGTGAAATTTTCTCTTTATGTTTTTTCTTTTTCTGGCTAAATATTTTGCCACAGGCCTACATTATTTTTATAACGACGAAATCCAATAAACACGATTTTAAAAATCAACTTCCTTGAAATTCATTTGTTTTTTTGTTTTTAGGTAGTTCACAATAAAAATATCACAAAAACCCAGAAAGTGCGTTTCTTTACCGGGCAAGTACTGAACCACATAGCGTCTCTGTACAGCTGGAAGGGGATTGTCGACGTGAGCCTGGAGAATGTTGAGGTACAGTCGTTTTTGGCTCTCGCTTGGCCTCACTGTTAGTGTGTGATACCCAGAGCCAGGAGACTGAAGAATCTACACATACGCCTGCCTTCAAGAAAGTCCCCCTATTTGATGTTTCTTTTGGCTTGTGGTTATGTTAATTCCCAACTCAGATGCAATATGATTTAAAAAAAAATTTTTTTTTTTACAATAAGATTTTTTTCTAATCTCTGAGGTATCATGATATTAAACTTTTTTTTTTAAATATGAAAACCATCATTCCCTTTAGCTGTGTGGCATCTGAATTTTCCCTACAGCTTGCACGGTAGACGTACAGGGTTGATCCCCTGCTACCTCTCCCGCCTCACTTACCTCTCCTCTCCCATCCATTCTTTTCACACTTTTCCAGCAGTTGGAGTTTCAAGGCCTGTTGCTTCTACTTCAGGATCCTAAGTACCTAGGGAGCCTCAATTTCCTCACCTACTGACATGTGGAGTTGACTTTGTAACAAGTGCTAAATTAGAACAGTTGCTCTCACATGGACCCAAAGCCAGTGAACTTTTTAATTCTCCTCATTTTGAGTTTCCTCAGGGTGTTTCTGAACATGGACTTGGCCAGAGTCATGAAGGCTCAGGCTTCCTGTTAACTCTATGATACTTTACCTCTCAAGAGCCCACTGTTTTGCTTCCTTTTATCTCCACGACTTGCCTATGTCCTCTTGTTTTGGACACATTTTGTACGTTCTATAACCAGGAAGCCTCAGGGGCTTAATAAAAACACTCCCAAATGTGGAATTTTATTCAAAAGAGCAAGAGAAATTAAGTCATTCATAAGCTTGTTTAAAAATACAGGTTTAAACTTGCCCCTCTTAAGAGTTTTTTTTTTGTTTTTTTTTGGCCATGCCACGTGGCTTGTGGGATCTTAGTTCCCCGACCCGGGACGGAAGCCGTGCCCAAGGCAGTGAAAGCGCGGAGTCCTAACCACTGGAGCGCCAGGGAAGTCCCGAGTTTTTTTTTTTTTTAATGGTTCTGTTTTATAGGTGAGGACATTCAGAATCAGGGAATTAAGTGATGCTCTCATTATGGGTTACACTCTGGCATCCAGACCCCATCCTGAAGCTCTCCTGGGGCCCATTAAGAGTTGCCTCATTAGAATGAAAGATGCCCCTATCACCTAGGAGATTCTGAGGGATTTAGGAGCTCTGTGCCAGGAACTGGAGACGATGACCAAATATTTATTTCTTCTGTCGCAGTATCACAATGCAGAAGCAAGAAAAAGCTTAGAAAAAATGTTCTATTTAAAGCATATGCTGTAAACAGAGAATCTTTAGTGCTGGGGATCCTAATACTGATGTGCTGTGTACTTCCTAACTCAGTGATGACTTCAGCTGTCTCATCCACAGTTTGCTCATTCGTGAGATGGGTGTCATCATGTTTGCCCTGCCAGACTCACGGGGCTGCTGTAAGAATTATTGTGAAGTGCTTGGAAACAGTAACAAATGACATAAAATCTCAAGTTATCTGTAGTTTCTTGTTGTTCCAGCAACTCCCTGTTTGTTCAACTTTAAAAAGAACATTTTAAATTCAATTTATTTAAAGTCAAAAACAAACAGAAAACCGCAGTTGACCCGTTTTTCCCACCCCCTTGACCCCCACTTCTGGCAGCCAGTAATCTGCTCTCTGTATCTGTGAGCTTTTTAAAAAAACTGTTATTGTTTTATTTCTTTTGTTTAGATTCCACATATAAGAGTATTTTTAAATTTTGATTGGTGTTTCTGTTTTTTTGTGGGGTTTTTGTCTTTGAATTACACCAGGTGTTCACCTTAAAGTGTTTGCTCAGTTGCCATTAAGCATGTGATATTGTCCAGTTTTTAGCCTGTAGTTGTTCGTAAGGCTCATGACCTTGGGATTTTCACCGAATTTCTTTGAAACCCTCGTAGACTTCTGCTGAAGACGCAGGGAAAACCATGGTGAGGGAGCTTGTTCATAACTTCCTGATGGATCTCTGCTGTTCGCTCAAGCATGGGATTAATTTTTATGACGCGTCTCTTGGTACCTTCGGCAGGTAAAGTGTAATGCCCGTGTGAATCCTGAGGGTGAGTTCTCAGAGGTCATCACGTACGTGACTTACAGTGGAAATCTGTTAAATAACGGAACTGTAGTGGGTTAGAACTAGCATTTTAGGCATTATCTGACTCATTTTAGGGATGAACTCCGAATAGGGCCCAGAGGGCTCCTGTTCGTTGTGTGCCCTCTGGGCAGAGTCTCAGGGTAGCGGTTGACTCAGACACAGAGTGTGAGGTGTCTCACCCAGGAAGGTGCTGTGTGTGTTCACTCGGCAACTACGTGTCAGCTGGATCTGAGCATAATTCTGTTACACCCTCCTCCCCAGAGATGGGGTGCCCTCTCATGCCTCACTGCAGTCCTAGGTGGGCACCATTGCTACCCCGGTTTTACAGATGAGGAAAGTGGGCCCACAGAGGGCAGGTCGCTCACCCTGAAAGTGGCAGAGCTCAGACTGGAACCTAGGAGACCTGGTTCCCAGCCCACACTCATGACAGCTACACAGCCCTTGTCTCCTCGGGCTCAGCTGCTGACGAGTTGGGATTTCACAGTTTTGGTTTTACGTTTTATTTCATGTTTCACCATTATGATAACATTTCATCAGTCAGGAAACAAAGTCCACAGCTAATGATTTCGGTTATGTTCTTTTGGACTTTCTCTTTAGAGTCATAGACCTATAATACATATCCACGTTATTCATATTTAAACCAGAACGGCCTACTGTTAGATATATTGTTCATTAACCTGCTTTTTTCCCATGTGACAATTAAAAACATTGGACATATTTTCTGGTCATTATGAATGACCCTTAGTTTTACCCCCTTGACATTTTATTATAAGGATAGAGACGGTTTGATTCGGTTTCAACCAGTCAGAAAATGACTGATCCCTCATAATGGGATTAATTTGGTGGGAATTTTTTTCCCTGCTTGTGGCTTTGAACTTGTTTTGATTCTGTGATTATTATGAGTTAACTTGCCATGTCATTCCTTTTTCTTTTAATTTTGTTTTGGTGATGTTGTAGCTTTTCTCTCATCAGTGAGAGTAAGCTTGATTTCTTGCTGAAATGTAAGAGCAGACTTTTTGAGTCTTAACGTAATATAACACCATGCTAAAAACGCTCTTTTTCCTTATTAAGGAGACCGATAAAATAGATGATCATTTAATGAGCATATTGAATCAACTAGTGGTTGTGGGTGTGTTTAAATAAGCTATGGTTTATGTAAAATTTTTTCAGCCATGGGCAAAAGACAAATGTTTGTGCTTAGGAGAGAGGAAGGGAGTTTTGTTTGTGGGGTGTTAATGGAAAGCTTTGAGAAAATTGAAATGCCTCCTTTCCCAGTGGTCGTAAAGCTCCCTCGTTCCCTGCAGGTCTCTGTGCAGATGTCGCCACGTCAGAGAGGCCTTCCCTGGCAGCCCTCTTCTGAGATAGTCCTTCCACTGTCACTGTCCTTTCGCCTGGCCCTTGCTTCTGATGGTGACTTATCACCATCTTGCATATTGACTTATTTGCTTGTTTATTACCCAATAGGCAAGAATTGGTGAGAACAGAGACTAGTCTGTTTTGAATCCCTATGTGCCTGCCTGGCACATAGTAGGCATTGAAAGTGAGGCATTACAGTGTAGGCAAGGGTTGGCAAACTTTTTCTCTAAAGGTCCAGATAGTAAGTATTTTAGGGTTAGTGTGCCATACAGCCCCTAGTGTGGCCACTCAGCCGTGCCATTGTGGTACCCAAGCAGCCATGCTATAAATAAACAAATGGGTGTAACTGTGTTCCAATAAAGCTTTATCGACAAAGGCAGGTGGTGGGCCAGAGCTTGCTGAGCCTTACTGTGGAGGTTCAGAGAACAGTTTCTGGAGTGCCTCTAAGACCTCAGCGGGTTACTACTCCTCTCTGCCAATGTTGCCTCATCTGTAAAAAGGAAATACAATTAGTACCCACCTCAGAGAGAGGCAGTGTGTGGTAACTAACTGCCTCGAGCAGTGTCTGGCACGTGTTGCAAACGCTGAATTAAATGCTATTCATTTTATTACATCGTTCATTAAAATTGTGTGTGTGTCTCTAGTATTTTTGGCACTCTCCGCAAATTTTTTTAAGTTTCTAGGTAAACCTTTTTTTTTTTTTAATTTATTTTTGGCTGCATCAGGTCTTAGTTGCGGCATGCAGGATCTTTCATTGTGGCACGCGGGCTTTTCTCTAGTTGCGGCGTCTGGGTTTTCTCTTCTCTAGTTGTGGCACAGGCTCCAGGGCACGTGGGCTCTGTAGTTTGCGGCACGTGAGCTCTCTAGTTGAGGCATGCGAGCTCAGTAGTTGTGGCACATGGGCTTAGTTGCCCCGTGGCGTGTGGGATCTAAGTTCCCTGACCAGGGATCGAACCCATGTCCACTGCACTGTAAGGTGGATTCTTTACCACTGGACCCCCAGGGAAGTCCCACTCTTTGCAAATTTAACATTCCATGCATTTGAAAGCACAAACTATGTTTTGCTCATGATATTTTCCTATTAAGAATTGTAAGCTTTGGGGCTTCCCTGGTGGCGCAGTGGTTGAGAGTCCGCCTGCCGACAAAGGGGACACGGGTTCGTGTCCCGGTCCGGGAGGATCCCACATGCCGCGGAGCGGCTGGGCCCGTGAGCCATGGCCGCTGGGCCTGCGTGTCCGGAGCCTGTGCTCCGCAACGGGAGAGGCCGCAACAGTGAGAGGCCCGCGTACCGCAAAAAAGTAAAAAAAAAAAAAAAAAAGAATTGTAAGCTTTTTAAAGGATAGCTTTCTGATCAAAATTATACTCTAAATTCAATTTTTTTTTCTATTTTTTTTTTTTTTATTTTTTTTTTTGCGGTATGCAGGCCTCTCACTGTTGTGGCCTCTCCCGTTGCGGAGCACAGGCTCCGGACGCGCAGGCTCAGCGGCCATGGCTCACGGGCCCAGCCGCTCCGCGGCATGTGGGATCCTCCCGGACCGGGGCACGAACCCGTGTCCCCTGCATCGGCAGGCGGACTCTCAACCACTGCGCCACCAGGGAAGCCCAACCGTAATCCTTTTAAAAGAAAAATGCGTTCTCTGTATTTTTATACTTAACGCACACATACATCTTTACATATGTGCTTTTTTGTGTGTGGTTGGAGGGAAGTGGTCAGTAAAATCACAAAAGAAAATTTTAAAATTTCCTCTTCTTTAAAAGTCAGCTGGAACTCAAGGGAGGGAAGGAGAGGTGGGGAACAGAACAAGGTAGAGACTTTTTCAGCCACTCAGAAGTAGAGGGGTGAAGTTCAGGCCCTCTGGTGGAGAGTGGGAGCCCTACAGACCATGAAAACATCTCACTTTCTGCTGGGAGGGAAATTCACCAGAAATGAAATTTGCCCATCACTGTGTCACAGCCGTGTTTACTGAGCGGAGCTGCCCCTGTCATCCTGAGCTCTCAGTGCTTTGTGAAGACTCCCTGCTCCCCCCTCTCTCTTCTCTCTCTCCCTGGCAGAGGAGGAAACCTGACTCTTCTGCACTTCCTGCTGGGTTTGAAAACTGCAGCGGACGATGAGCTGGTCGCTGAGCTTGTGGTGAACATCCTGAAAGTGTGCCCGGACTTACTGAACAAGTACTTCAAGGAAGTGACGTTTTCCTTTCTCCCAAGGGTGCAGTCCACTTGGTCCAGTAACATCAAACTGCTAAACAAGGTGAAGGCCATGGGCATTTCGAAGTCTGCTAGATGGGGTCGTGGGCGGGTGGCTGTGAGGAGTTGGTAGCGGTGAGGGGTGAGTGGCGTTCTGATAAGCTCTGCAGGGTGAGGAACTTCTTTCAGCCGTTCTTCGGGGCGTATTTTAGATGATGCTAATTTGGTGTCTTTATCCTCTAAGGACATTTGACTTTTCACTGAGCTGAGTTTTGAGGTTTACGCTTTTGAATCGGTTGAGCCAGTTTCATCTTCTTCAACCAGATTTTGCTCAGAGTGAGATCTTGATGAGTTTCGGCACAGTTGGGCTGGAATTAGTGAAATGTCTGAACTGTACAATAGTTTTTAAAGATTGCCACTTCAAGTACTTAGAACGACTTGAAATAAGCTGTGAATTGGTGGTCTGTTCAAGTGGATATGAATTAATTTCCATCCGATCATGGGTGTCAACCTCCCCTCATCTACCAAAGGAAGTGCCTGCTACAGATTCTTAGGCAGTACTGCCCGGCTCACTTCACCTCTCTCTGTCTCTCTCTCTCTCTCTCTCTGTCTCTGTCTCTCTCTCTGTCTCTCTATGTCTCTCTCTCTCTCTCTCTGATTTATGGACTGCCTAATGGTGACACACCTGGGATTATTTTCTTGTGCTTTGACCTGGGCATGGGGTTACCTGTAAAACAAACTTTTATTCACATATTCCCTCATTTTCCTTGAATGCCTGTGTGTGCGGTGGTCCCAGCATGTATTTGGGTGTTCGCTTTTTTCTTTTTATGGCCACACCACGTGGCTTGCGGGATCTTAGTTCCCTACCAGGGATCGAACCTGCACCCTTGGCAGTGAAAGCGCTGAGTCCTAACCATTGGACCACCAGGGAATTCCCTCCCAGTGTGTATTTGGGACAAGAACGAGGCACTCTGCCCCCCACTTTGGTGACGGTATCCCTGTGGCCACCACCCCTGTCGGGAGCTGCTCTGCCGCTGCTCGCCGGAGGGGCAGGGGCAGGTGCATGGCCGTCACAGGGCAGGATGAGAGTCCTTGCTTCTCTGTCTTCTAGCCTCATGGCCCTAGAGAAATTACTTAGACTCATCGAGGTCCATTTTTGTCATCTGTAAACATGTTTTATCTTGATATAAAACATCCCTACCCCGAAGTGTTGTCATGAAGTGTTGAAAAGATGACATACTTTGTTAGGTGCCTGCCAAGTGCAGTAACTGGTGAGTAGATAATCCGGTTGTGAGTTCTAGCAGTGACTTGTTTGCCATCAGAGGTTTTAAGAGGCTCCCCAGACCACAGACCAGGCTCTCCTTTGAAGGTCGCTGTCCCCAGTAACAGTCTCATGACCCGACTTGTCTCTAACAAGTGGATTTTGGGGTTTATATTCCAGACCTTGTTCCTCGTGGCGAGCCTTGGACCTTTATTACTGTAGTTGTTTCACTGCAGCGGCTTTACTGTTGGGTGCCTACAATTAGACAGACTCAGGCTTGAAAGCTAACCTCTGCCACCAGCTCATTCTCTGTTCTCCCTTCCCCAGATCTACGCCGCCCAGCCAGACATCTCCCGGGCGTTTCAGACCAGAGAGTTCATCCCGCTTCCCCGGCTCCTGGCCATGGTGATGGTGACCACCGTGCCCCTGGTGTGCAATAAGATCATGTTCACCCAAGCACTGAACGTGAGTGGGGACCCTGCCTCCAGACTCTCTCCCGCTTGCCCCACCGGCCGTGCTGGGGACTGTGCTGAGAATACCGGCCTGCATGTACTGGTTCGTGTTTTGTCAGAGCCTCTGAGGCTTTCCATGTGTCCGCTCGCCCGTGGACGGTGCCCTGGGGCCCGAGGCACATGCCTGCCCTGCTCCAGCACAGAGCCGGGACGGCAGGACCCCTCCATGGCTCTGGGCCTTCCCAAGGGTGGGAGGGGAAGTGTGCTCAGCTACAGCCTAATGTCATGTGTTAAAGTCTCACAATTTAGGAGCTCTGGTTAGGGCAGGACTGAAATTTGCCCAGCAAATCCTTTCTTTTGTGGGTTAAATAAATAGTGTTAAGTTTTCTGGGGAACATTTACTTTGAGGACCAGCTGTTGCAGGAGTTTGGGGAGGACATGTTCAAGGAAAAAATTGATACTTCAAGTCCATGTCATTATTTATTATAAAGGTTCCCAAGTCCCATCAGAAACCACACTGTGAGGGACCCTTGCATTTTTCACCATAAATCATGGCCTTAGGTGAACAGCCGTGAATTGTTGGCATACACAGGTCCTAGGCCAGCCAGCCCCTCCTAAACCCAGGTTGCCTCGAGACCCGCCTGGGGGAGACCAGGTGTTCAGAGGAGTGCAGGGCCTGGGCTTTCCTCGGTGTGGGTGGAGTCCCCATCCTTCAGGCAGGCTGGGTTGTTACCTGAACACAGCAGGACCAGGGTCTGCCGTGGTGGGTCGGCTCCGGTGGTGATGGGGCAGTTACCGTAAATTGGCGAAGACTCGTTGGACTGTGCGGTGGGATTGAGCATTTCTTGATACCCATCCAGGGATTGTGCTGAGAGTGGCCAGGGGGCCGTGGGGAGGAGCTGGAGTAAAGAGGAAGAGGCCTGGGTGGGACCAGCCAGGAAGGCCTTTTGCTGTGGTTGCCAAATCATAGAATCAAGGTGAGGACCCAGCTAGCTTGCCCGTCTGTTTTGTGAGAGACATAAGATACCTTATTCCAGGGACTTGCAAAGTAGAATTGAAAGGAAGGTGTCTTCACGGGGAGAAGGTAGTTTCAATCTGGCCGGCTGCATTTACACTCCCCCTTGAGCTGACCCCGGTACATACCCCAGTCTGGGATATAAAAGGCTGTCTCGCTGCCTGTCACGCTGTTTCAGGAGAGAGGGGTTGTGCCCCTAGGGGGTGTTGCATCCGCCGGACGGGGTGGCCATGGGGCGGGGAGAGCACATGGCCTCCTCTCCTGCCGAGGCTGCCGTCCTGTGCAGGCCCAGGGCCAGCGGAGGGGAAGCCACAGCTTCGCCTTCTCGTCACTGGCGCTGTCTGAGCTGTGACAGTGTGTTCGTACAAGTGACACCAGAGACAGGTGTGTCTGGGGGGTGGACTTGGGAGTGCGTGGGGTTTTTTAATGACGTTTTTCTTGTATTCTTTACGGTGTTATCTGCAGAAGTTTAATGGCGTATATTTTAGATCAGAAAGAAAAGAGTGAGCTTGTTTTAGAAACAGGAAACAAGAACGTGTTTGGAGACAGGGTCTCAGGCTGTTGACTGAGCTTTGCGCTCCAAGCTGGTGGGTGTAACACTCGTTTGGGTCCTGCCTTTGAAGTGATGATGGGGTGGGTGTGGTTATTGGTTTAAGACATTTAACATAGTGCTGCTTTAGCGTACAACGTCCATGTAAAATGAGACGCCAGCCAGCTGGAGTGCTGGGGGCCTGGGGTGTTATTACACTGAAGGCCCGTCAGAAAACCTTCTTGTTTCTACCTGACTGTAAAGCTGCAGCATTCCAGCTTGTGCTCCCTGGACTTCTCTGTACTTGGGAGTCACCCGCGGCTGATGGCATTGGGCTGGGCTGGGCCTGAGATCGAACGTGTCTCCCAAGTGCCCAGGGACATACTGCCACCGGCCGGGGCCTAGCCTTCCCCCTTGTGGTGACAGCACAGGTTCTTGAACCTCCTCAGTGAGTGAGGATTTTGAAGGCCCTGCTGGCTGTCTGAATCCAGGTAGAGAGTCTGCATGTGGGAGGCCTGGGGTGGAGGCCGTGCGCCTAGAGGTGGATGGCCGGACTTGGGTGCCTGGTGCCCTTGCCCATCACCTCTCCACCTGACGATAAGTGGAGAGGCCGGTCAGGTCCCGGTGGGATCTCGGCTGTTGTCGAGGCAGGTAATCTGTGGAGCCGAGTGGTGGTCAGGGAAGACTTTACCAAAAACAGACTGTGGAACAGCAGTTAAGAATAACCATCGGACGCCACCTTTAGTAACTGTGCTCCCGGCACCTGCTGAGGTCACATCTGCAGGAGGTGAAGCAGGCAGGGTCCCCAGGCCACCTCTGCACAGCGCAGAGGTCCGGCGGGCTCCTGGGGAGGGCCAGGGCCTGGGCGCTCCGTGTCCACCAGTGCGGCCCGAAGACACTTGTGGATTTACCTGTTTTTCTTCCCAGCTGGACAGCAAATCAGTGAAACACACAGCTTTGTCCCTTATTTCCGTCATTTTGGAGAGAGCCTTAAAGACCATTGACTACTGCCTGAATAAAGGGGCCTGGCAGGAGTCAGGCGTGTACACGGCCGCGATGATGGAGGACTTTGTGCGGCTCTTCAGAGAAGCCCTGAGCAAGGTAGGCCCGGGAGCCAGGCTTGGGCTTTGCTTACAGGGGTCACAGGCGAGCACACCAGAGGGAAGAGGCGAGCTTGGGGGCCCAGAGGGCGGGTGCGAAGTGAAGGGAAGGGGTTGGGGCGCTCCTGGGACTCAGGTCTCATAAGGACTGGGGCTGCAGTGATGGGTGGCCTGCTCCTTCCTCCCTGGGGCTCGGTCTGGTGAGCAGGGAGGCCATGCGTCCGCAGACTGGGTAGCTGCCCGGAAGAGCCAAGGGCTTGCTGGGCTGGGTACCCCCAGCCGGACGTAAGGATGAGTTTCTTGGTTCCCAGGTTCTGGCTCCGGTGAACAAGTCTTCAGGGGTTTGTTTTAATGATTGGTGCTGTGTTTTCACCAGATTCTTACAGTGTTCAGTTCTGGGAATTATACCCCAAACCAGAGCTCCCAGAGGCTGGGACCTCTTTCGGTCACACACACACACTTGTACATGCTGGCCCCTCTCCTCTGTTCTTTGCTTCTCCTTGTTAGTAGGTTCAGTTCATTTGTTTCTCTTCCTTTTAAAGGTGACTGATGTTTTGTTTCTTTGTTTTCCCTTTTAGATTTTACCAGATCTGAATGCCATCGTGTGGGTCTGGCAGTCACTTAGGAAGCAGGAGACAGAACAGGATGACGAGAAAGCAGAGAAAAGGGGCAACAAGACCCCTGCTACCTGCGTGGCTCCCCAGAGCGGTGAGGGGCCTCTTCTGTTTGCAGATACCACTGACACAGGCAGCCTGGGAGCCTCCTGTCCAGAGGGGCTGATCTAGAGGGACTTGTGAAGGCCTCTCTGGCTCTGAATGAATCCTGTGTCCTTCTTTGCTTAGGGAGAAGAATGAGCATGGCATTGTACATTGAGTTTTTTTGTGTTTTGTTTTTGTACATTGAGCTTTAACATCTGTTAGAAATGTGCCCAAGATTTATGCAAGCACTGTGTCTCTCTAAAAACTTGTATGATGAGTGCGATGTGCTCTGGCCTTCCGTGAGGGAGGAGGCCTCTCTTTTGTTCTGCGGATAGCGGTGGGCTACATGGTCCCCCTGGAAACAAGATGTGTTGACTCAGACCTTGTCACTGGTGAAGCGGTGGGCTTCACGTCTTATATCTCTGTCCTGTTTCATCCTTGCGCGGCCCTGTAGGGGTAGGCACTGCTGCGTGTCCCCATTTTTCAGACGAGGACGCTGAAGCACAGAGAGACAGAGTAGCTTTGCCCTGTCCGAGTTCACAGCTGTGAAATCGGGATTTAGACCCAGCCTGTTTGAACAGCTTTGACTCTTACCACGTTGACTCCTTAAATCTCGCTCCATGGGGATCTGTCTGCAGCCTCAGTGTTCCACACACAGTTGACCGTGATGGGTCACGGGTGGTTCGATCGCTCACTGATTGAGGACAGAGAACAGGCGTGTTTCCTGATCCAAGCTGTTTAATTCTGGTTTAGATGACGCAGAAACCATTCTTCTGAAAGCCGCCCTGCTCCAGGTCATCTGCCTCTACCAGAAGGTGGTCCCGCACGTGGTCATGCAGTGCAACTTTGACTTCAGCAAGCTCCTGAAAGGTGCGTCTCGAGGGACGGTGGGCGCCCCTCCGCTGGTCCTGCCAGTGGGGGTGAAGGAAGGAAGTGTGGATAACCTGGAGCAGAGGCTCCGGCGCCGAGGACCGGGAAGGCTGCTGGGCATTGTGGCCGGCGTGTGTGATCCACCAGCCTGGCTGTTTTCATCTGGACCAATGTGTTTTAGATAGCTGGTCTTCCTTAAGGAGATGTCAGATGAACACTTGGCAGCCTCAAGAGAGAAGGGAGAAGCCAGCCAGGCTGAGTTGCCTGCCGTGGGTGATAGACAGATGAGGTTATGTGATGTCAATTCTAAAGCCTCTTTGCAAAGGAAGAGGGGTGCAGAAATGAGAGCCCCTTAGAAGGAGGTCCTGTTCATGCACAGGCACTTCTCACATGGCTACTCGTATTTTACCCAGTGAAGTTCAAACCGCATCTTGTAAAAGTAACATTATGCTTGTCTGGCCATGTTTCCTTGATGGAAAAGTTTGTCTAATAAAACTGACTTCGTATTTGGGCCTACGGAGGAAGACTTGCGGAAATAGCATTCTTGGAATTTATATAAGCTACTGAAATAATCCTATTCAAAAAGCTGTAGTTAACTTTTTGATGGTTTAAAGGCAAAAAGTTCTCTTGCTGTGAGAATATGAGATTTACTATAAAGTGGCCATTTAACATTTGGTACCACGTCCTTCCCGAGCAAAGGATTAACCCAGAAATCAGGCCAGAGGCTGAGGACCCTGTCTGAGACCCAGGCGGCCGTAGGCTGTGCACAAGATGCTTGCCGTCTAGGGAGCAAGGCCTGTGCCCCGCACCAGGGGTCACACTCACGAGAGACTGTACCTGGAGGGCAGTGTGCACTGGGGGCTTTGAGATGTAGGAAGAGGTCAATGTGGGCCGAGTGCAGGGAAGGGCATGCAGCACCCCCACTCTTCGGTGAAGGATTTGGATAGACCTTGGGACGGGGGAGATGTGTCAGTGAGGTGTGTGGGCAGGAGAGTGGGCACAGCCTGTGTGAGGGTGACCGCAGGACAAGGATGGGCGGAACCCCCACGTCTTCTGCCTAGTTCTCTGGAAAGTTCCCTGTCCCGTCCTCGTGGCCAGGGCGGCAGTAGCTGGGCCCCCGCGCCCGCCCCCCACCCCCGGACGTCTCGTCTGTCTTCCTCTTTCCCACCCACAGGCGTCATCTCAGAGGAGGGCCTGCGTGAGGAGGTGCCTGTCACCCTGCAGCACCTTGTTCTCAAGGTGGCCCTGGCACTGCCCGCCAGCAAGTTTCTGTGGTTAAAGGCCCAGGTAGGAGGCCGTGACCCTGCCTTTGTTGTTAGCTCACCTGCAGGCTTGTTGGCTTTCTGGCCTGGGAATTTCTAGCTGCATCAGAACCCTGACTGCTGGTTGCGAAGGAAGACGTTGACGGTTCTCCTTTTAGAGAGAAGCCTCTAGAGCGGAGGCCAGGTCCTGATTTGTGAACCAGGAATCTCTTTGCTTTGCAAAGTAAGGTGCTTAGCTATCCTTACTGAAAATATATTATTGCTGGGTGTTGGGAGTTTTTTTTTTTTTTTACTTTTTTTCTCTTGACTCTTTTACATTCTTCTTGTCCTTTAAAAACCCTTTTGGAAATAAACAAAATACATTTCCTTCTCCTTTGTCCTCGTCCTGGAAGGACTTAAGACAGAGAGGGGAATAGACACCAAGCCACGAGAGAGTTGAGGCTGGTGGAAAAATCAGTAAAGATTGCTGGCGTTGTTTTCTGTGTCTTTGATAACGTCTTCTAGGATTTCTGGAGAACATAATGTTGAATCGTAAAGGGAACTCAAGATGTAACAGATATTTACCTCTGTATTTAAACACAGGACGCCATGTCACTTCTATCCAAAGAGGGAAAATGACCAGGCCAAATTAAGCCTTGTCTGAGTGTGTTTCTGAGTAGCTCAGATGACTTGTTTTAATGACTTAACGTCTTCTTTGAGTTCTTGTATGGAGCCAGTAGTGCGGAAACGTACCCTGGCACTTTCAGAGGTGATATTTCCAGAAGGGTGGAAGAACACCGTGGCACTGGGATCTCTGTGTTCCCCGAAGTCCTCTTTCCGAGGTTCACCTGCCTCATAGTTGAGGATGGTTCTCACTGAGAACTTACCGAATGCCAGGCTCGGCACGAGTGTGCTATGTATCGTCTCACTTATCACCGCTTACAGACGAGACAGCTGGAGCGCAGAGTGTTAGGAGACTTCCGTGGGGTCCCGGCCGTAAGTAGGGGATCCAGGATTGGACCCAGGCAGCGTTGCCCAGACCCTGCTCTCAACTTCACAACCCCCGTGAGGTCGCTGCCAGGACCCCAGTGAGATGACGGATGAGTCTGGGGTGTTTAGTTTTTTACCCCAGCTGAACTGGGCCACTGGGGTCTTGACGATTTAGTTGGAAAGGGAACAGAGGCCTCTTACCTTGAAAGAACTGGTATTAACATATTAGTTTATATCCCATGCTTCATTTTTTGCTCATAAGATGGGTCTGCTGGGCTTTGGGAACAGTAGCCCTCATGTGCTCAGATCGGGGCTGCGGGGACGCTCCAGGGAGACACAGATGCATTGGAGTCTGGGCTGGGAATCTGGAGCTCCATGTGTTCAAAGCCCAGAAGCCTTTGTTAAGAGGCTTGCTTACGTGTAAGGAACCGATTATATCCGCGCCGGCATCTTGCTGAAATGCAGCAAGCATGGCGTTGGACGGAGTCAGGCAGCCCTGGGTGGTGTGTTTTCCCGCCAGCCACCCGCCGCCAGCCAGTGCTGTGTCTGCGCCAGGGCTCCTGGGCTTGAGTTCCACCTCGGTCATTAAACGGCCATTACCTCCTTGTGCCTCAGTGTCTGCACATGTGAAATGGGGGGGACGGTTGTCCCCACCGCAGGCTTGTTGGGAGGACAAAGTGAGTCAGTGTATGTGAAGCACCTGAAGGGCCCCCGTGCTTCCTGCTGTGACTGTTGTTAACTACAGCTGCTCTCGGGGGTGTGGGAGGAGCTCCTAACTCCTGAGGTTCCTCGTGTATAGCATCCCGGCAGGCTTGCCGAGTGGTGGTTAAAATGAGATGAGATGAGAGGCCGGGGAGAACACTGGGCATGCAGTACCTGTTCGCTCAGCAAGCAGTGGCCTTTGTTACATTTATAATATTCTATTGTTCAAACTCCAGGAAGGCCCAGATGCAGAAATTATTGGAGGAAAGCGATCCGTGTTTTACTTACTGATGAAGATGTTTGTGACCAGTAGCCATTCGCATCTCAAGTCATCAACCAAACTTCTGATCGTGAAGGTGAGCCTTTCTACCAGCTCCTAGTTCTAGAAGCGTTTTGTACAATCTTGCGTATAGTAGATGCTTAGTCAACAGTTGTGGAATTAAGGCTATATTAAGACTGTGACAATTTAAAAACAGAAGGCTTTACGGCAGTTTTAATGTATTCTGTCTTAACCTGGCTGTGTTCCCAAGAGGCAACCTGGTGAAATGGGAAAAGCGGGCACTTTGAAGTCCTGTTCCAAGATTTGAGTCCTGGTTCTGCCGTTCCTGGGTGGCACTGGACAAATTGCTTAACCTCTCTGAACTTAGCTTTTTCGTGGTGAACGGGAATAACAAAACCGTAGGATTGCAAGGGAGGTTACGTGTGATCAAATAGTAGGCCATGCCTGGCACATTCTAGACTCAGCAAACATTAGGTTTCGGCCCTCTGGGGAACAATTTAATAGGCGATGCCTCTTCCCTCAGCTCCAGACTCAGCCTCCTCCAGGGCCCTGGCGATTGACCGCAGCCGTCACCCACAGCACAGGTGTCGCCAGAGTCAGTGGAAGGGAATGAGGAGTTTGTTGGCGTCTCTTCTTCCTTACACTTGAACTCATTTTCCAGGGCTACGTCAGGTCTTGCTGCAGCGCTAGGAAATCTAGTTCCTTGGTTCCACTGGGCAGCAGACATCCTGGTCAGGGCCGGGGCCGGGCGGGTTGCTAGAAAAATCACATTCATTGTATTTAGGGTACAGAGATTTTACTTTTGAAGTGCCAGTAGTCTTGCCACCCTTCAACCTCGCCTGAGCTGCTTGGAGGACGCGAAAGTCTAGGTCGTGACCTCTGCAAGGTTGTGCAGGTGTGATTTCATGATCACTCCCTGCATGTGGGTGGAATGGCACGTCAGGCTCTCCCTCGGAGCGCTCTGTGCAGGGCTCGTGCCGAGGGGCTGCTGAGACCCCGAGTTCTGTCGTCGGGCCATTTGGGGATGTCATTTAACCAAGTCCTGCCTCGTAACAAGTTCTGCTCCCTTAGAACAGAAGTAAGGTGGTGCTTCTGGCCCAGGCCTGGGTCTTGAGAAGCCACATTGAGATGATTCGGCCTGACTGGGTCACTGTCTTGGAGAATTTCATGCAGGCTGAGGGTTGAGTGGCTGGGAGGAGTCAAGTCCCAGGTTGAAAAGCAGACTTTCAAGTAGCAGCGGGATATTTTCCCTTTTTATTATTTAGGAGTTGAAGGAGAGGAATAAGCAGCAGTGAGACGAGGGGCTGTGTTCTCCTTGATCGAGCCCAGAGTGACCTCTTTTCCTCGTTTCCCTCAACAGTGGGGGTTGTTCTGAAGCGTAGCTTTTAGGATAAAACTGGATGGAACTTTTACCCCCTCTGTGCTCCGTGGGTCTCAGAGGACGCACGGAAAGCGGGTTCTTCCCTGATTTTTCAGATCCTGCGGGACACAGGGGTGTTTGAGCACACCTGGCAGGAGCTGGAGCTGTGGCTGGAACACCTGGATGACACCGAGCAGGAGAACAAGGAGGCCGTGATTCAGTTTTTGGAACGCGTGAGCACGTATTTCCCACGTAAAGAAAGCACGTTCAGGATGGCGTACTAAGTGATCCTCAGTATGATTAAGGCATTTCTGATGTGCCAGAGCCCAGAGGCCTCTCCTCCTGACTCACTTCCTAATTCTTGCTGAGATGTCAGAACGATTTAGTTTTAGAATCTGTAAAATGGGACTATATCACTGTGTGCTGTTAACTTCCTTTTGGGCGTTTGGTTTTGTAGGAGGGATTAGTGGTACGCTAAGAGCGGTATTAAAAGCAATAGTCTGACGTGAAAAGGAGATATTTTTTAAAAATCTACAACAAAAAGTTTTTTTCAAAAAACTTTGCAGAAAAACTATTGTTCTTTGAAGGCCTGTTAAGATTTTTGCTCTTCCCTTTATTTTACTTGCGACATTTGGGGGCATTTTTCATTTCACGTGTGACCATCTAAATATTTCCCACTTGACTCTTTAATGCTCAGGTTCTCCTGACATTGGTGGCGAATCCCTATTCATACACGGACAAAGCGTCTGACTTTGTCCAGGAAGCCAGCGCCCTGCAGGCCTCCGTGACGCGGCAGGACACCGATGATGCCAGCATTCCCATCTCCCACATTGACGGTGGGTGCTGCTCCCTGCGCTCCTTGGGCTTCTGAAGAGCCAGCCACGGTGGTGTATTAGAGACAAAGCAGAATTGCACTGAAGCCTTGTGCAGAGGGCAGACATCCCGTTTCTTTGCATCAGAGATCAACCACCTCTGGAATTGGAAATCCCCTTATTTGTTTATGTAACAGGAAGTAGGTGCAGGGCTTATTTGCTGCGTTGTTTTTATTTGTGCAGTGTTTACTTTGTGCCAGGTGATGCTCTAAGCTCTTAATAAATCCTAACTCATGTAACCTCATAAACAACCCCAAGCTGGGGGGGTGGGTTATCCTCATTTTATGTATTGACAAGGCAGCTGAGGCACAGAGAGGTTAAGCAATCTGCTCAGCCTCACACAGCGAGGATGTAGCAAAGTCAGGATTTGACTTCAGACACTCTGGCCCTAGTCTGTGCGTCAACCCTTATGCTCTGTGGCTTCTCAGATTTTGGCTTATTTCCATGACTATCCAGGTTAAAGTTTCTGGGCTTCTCAGTGTCACGCGAGGAAACTTCAACCTGTTACTACCTGAGCTGGATAGTCCTGCATTTTGTCTGGCAGAGGTCTTAAGATTTTATAGATAATGCCCTTATTTGTTTAGAATCAAACATTACACTAAGCATTTTCCCGCAAGAGAAGTTTAGCTTTTATTTTTTCCTCTTTTTGCAAACGCTCTCTCGCTTGCCCTACCTGTGGGATTCTTGCAGTAGACTCCTTTGCCACCTCTTGCCTGGCCCTGATTCCCATCTTTCTGCCTCAGATGTTCTCGACATGGTGGATGTCCTGGTGGAGGGCAGCGAAGGCTTGGATGAGGAGGTTGGATTCTTACTGAATGAAGACATGATCGTGCTCACGTTCCCGTTCAGTGCTGTGGTCCCTGCTGCCCTGGAAGCCAGGAATAAGTTGCTCCTTGGAACAGAAAGTGAAGCAGGTACCTGTGTGCAGTGAGAATGTTGTGGCTGCATCAGGCCAGCTGGGCCTCTGTGGGGTAGGAGGTGGGATTCCGAGGGCTTTGGAAATAATTGCTGAAAACCCAAGGCAGCAGGGGTTCAGACCCACCAAAGTGATAGCTGCACAGCTGGTAGAACTAAGTGTACAGGGGTAGGAATCTAGAGGCTGGCTAGGCTGTTGGGAAATGGGTCGTTTGACGGATGAGTCTGAAATAATGTGTTTGCATGGCTGCACAGACACCTGCTGTAACACCGGTATTTTCTCTTCAGTATTTATTCTTGATATCTTGATGCTGAGGTACAAGTCCTTCACCCTTACTGGGTATCCAGGCAACATAGACCCAAGAAAGCACTCACAGATCGCAGTGGTATAATTAGTCAGGATTGCTCAGGCTTTGCTGCAGTAACACATGCGCCACAACGCGTCGGTGGTTTAAGGAACAAAGGTCTCTCTCGACCGTGTCATGGTCCAGGACAGGTCAGGTGCTCTCCTGGGTGGCTGTTGTCCAGGAGGTAGCTCAGGGATCCTGGCTGCTCCCATCCTGTAGCTGTGCCATCTCAGCATGTGGCTTCCAAGGTCACTGTGGAAGAGGAAGAGAGAGTGGACAGTCAAGCAGAGGTGTTCTGGCCAGGCCTGGAAGTGGCTAAGCGAGTCGTGTGGTCCCAGCCTAACTGCAAGGGAGGCTTGTGTGCCAAGGAAGTGGAAATGGATTGGTTTGCACCAAGCAAGTCCCTGTCCCGGGTGGCCCTGGCCTCACCTCTTCAGTGCCTGGGTCTCCACTTCTGGGCCTCAGCACCCGAAGTCTGACTGTGTGCTGTATGTTTAATAAAAGTCTGGCATGGTCTGCAGTGGTAGCATCTGCCTTCCAGCGTGGTTGTGTGATCGCTTGCAGAATGGTTACGACTCTTTCTGGGTCTTGAATATGGGTGGGAGTTGGTGTTATTGATGGGTCACAGAAGGGCGGTCCCAGCAAGCCTCTCCCTGCTGTGTCTCCCTCCTTTGCAGGAGAAAGCATCGTGGCGTATCTGACAGGGGTGTTGACGGACCTCCTCCACACCCAGAGAGACCCGCTGGCTCTGTGTCTTCTGCTTCAGTCTTATGACAAGCTGGAGCCTCCGCTCCCACCTTGCTGCCGTCAGCTGTCCAGGTTCAACAGATACTACAGCCTCTGGATCCCGGAGCCAACCCGAGAGGCCTTGGTGAGCTGCGCCAGCCACCACTCCTGCGTAAACCTAGAAGCCCCCGGAGGTTCCTCCCTGTGGGCCGCAGCGGGCTGTACCCCAGCTGTGTAGCTTTCACAGCTTAACAGGGTGAACGCTCTTCACCTTCTCGTTTCCCCAGAGTAGGAGAGGAAGGCACGTGTTATCTCTGCCGCTCAGCTAATGTGACGAGACCCCGAGGGGCTCCGCGATGCAGCAGAACTGAATTTGCTGCTGGCTGCACGTTTGGGCTTTGAGGCTGGGGTTGGGGGCGGGATCTCCTGTGCGCACTCGCCTCACGGCCCCCGTCTGCACACCTCAGCGGCCCCTAGACTTGGCATGCTCAGCGGTTAGACCTGAAGGCCGCTAGCAGGCTATGCTCTGCTAGACGGGAAAGTGAAAAAAGAAAGAAAGAAATGGTTTTCTCCTGGTGGGGACTGCATTCTTAAAAGGGATGCCGCAGGTCTGGCTCTGATGCAGCGTGCTTAGGACTGCTGGGTGGAGCAAGAAATTCACTTTGTGTTGTGTGCTTTTGTGTGTTCGCTCAGTTGTGGCTGCGCTTGAAAAAGCAGGCAGCTAAGGAGGACCTCTTCCTCTTATGAACTTGGTAGCAGGAGCCTGTGTTGATTGCATGTTCACGGTTTGTTAGGGCCTCATCCCTAAGTGCATCACACGTATTTTACGCCATTTAATCCTCACAACTCAGAGAGGGGTCTGGACTTAACTATCCTCCTTGTACACATGGGGAAACTGAGGTTCAGAGCAGTTCCGCCCCCAGGCAGTGGTAGACTCAGGATCCAGGCAGGCCTCTGGGCTCCAGAGCCCAGGCCCATCACAGCTATCGCCGCCTTCCCCACCTGACAGGCCGTGGTCAGGAGGTGGTCAGAGCCACACAGCAGCTTCCGCGGGTGTTAGCAGTCCGTTCTGTGCTGCACGGTGCTCCAAGTGTAGGCATCCACTCCGTGGAGTCAGGCACTCGGCGGTTCTCACCCATGAGGGCGCGTCAGGATCCCCCAAACGCTCATTCAGACGTGGTCGCTGGGCGTGTGATTCAGCAGGTCTGGGGCGGGCCCGGGAATTTGCATTTCTAACAAGTTCCCGGATCATGCTGTTGCTGGTCCAGGGTCGAGCCCCACTGAGTTTCAGGGCACCATGCGGCCTAGTTGTACTGGCCTTAGGAAACAGTGTTTGGAGTTATAACAAGAAAAGCCATGTGGGGTGAATAAAGAAGGCAGTTTGGGAACTAAGTTAGAAAAAATGACCCACTTGGAGACGGAATGACTTCAGGAACGTATCTTCCGTCCGGCCATGTCCTCTCATCCTCCCGTCCTCCCGGGGGAGGCCTTTGAAAGGCATGCAGCTCACCCAGCCGGCTCCTTCCCAGGGTGGCATTTCCCAGTTTCCAGGGATTAATCACAGTGACTCCTGTGAGTAAAATCCTGTCTCTGTGCCACGTGACTCCTGTTCTCCAGAGCGTGTAAATACCTCCCCGGCTCAGTGCCCTCACGTGGACACACGCTAGGAAAATACGTGTAACTGAGCGTGTTGGGACTTTACTTGAATAAAATGCCACAGGGTCACATAGATTTAGTATCAGTAGGTGATTTTTGTGAAACGTCCCTCTGTGTGCGTGTCGCCCTGTCCCTGTTTTAGCACCCTGTGCCCTTTGCCCCTGGTGCTGATCTGTCTTTTCTCTTTCCTCCCCTGCTGTCTCCCAGGCGCTGCAGACGTTGGGCAGCCCTGCTCCGCTGGACCCCCCAGCCTCCTCTTTCAGTGCCCTGCTGCAGATGGCCTACACGGGCCAGGGCCAAGGTCAGGGCCAGGGCCCGGGCGTATTCCCGCTCCTGGACGAGGGGGTCCAGGGGCGGCTGCGGGCTGCCCTCCTGCACCTCCCGACGCACCAGGCCCTGCGCTCCGCCAGACACCTGCTGCTGTACATCAAGAGCACCGTGGAGAACTTCGGCCAGGTCAGCGCTGCCCCCGCTCCCTGGCTTCGCCACCTGCAGAGAGTGTGGCCTTCTGCCGGTCGGGCCCACACTGAGTGACAGTGTGGATGGAGGCCTGGGGCCCCACTGTCGCCCCGTTTGTCCGCACACGGGGAGGGCAGGGGCCAGTGTGCAGGGCCCCGAGCGGGCCACGGTTTGGGAGCCTCGGCTCCGGGTGCTGTGCCCTCTCCCTGGAGCAGAGGCACAGATCTCAGACTGGGAGCCACGCGCAGCTGAACGTGGTCGCTGGGGCAGCTGAGGCCGGGCGGGGCCCTTCCCACGGCTGAGCGGGTCCGCGGCACGACCAGGTGTCCCCTCTGCCTTTGTAAGTTTTAATTCGGTGGCTCATTGTTGGGCCTTCTGTCCCTGAGGTGGTTTACAGATTTTTAGTTTAGGTTTGTTGCTGTTGTTGTTTTAATATTTATTTATTTGGCTGCTTCGGGTCTTAGTTGCCGCATGCGGGATCTTTTTTACTTGCGGCAGATGAACTCTTAGGTGCGGCATGTGGGATCTAGTTCCCTGACCAGGGATTGTACCCAGCACCCCTGCATTGGGAGTGCAGAGTCTTAGCCACTGGACCACCAGGGAAGTCCCTTAGTTTAGGTTCTGAGGTGGGCTTTTCCCCCTTATCTTGGTCAAAATAAATCTGTGTGTTTCGTCAAGATTTAGGAGGACATGTCTTGTTAAGAAGTGACTTTGAGGGCTTCCCTGGTGGCGCAGTGGTTAAGAATCCGCCTGCCAGTGCAGGGGACACGGGTTTGAGCCCTGGTCCGGGAAGATCCCACGTGCCGCAGAGCAACTAAGCCCGTGCGCCACAACTACTGAGCCTGCGCTCTAGAGCCTGCGAGCCACAACTACTGAGCCCACGTGCCACACCTACTGAACCCATGTGCCACAACTACTGAGCCCATGCGCCTAGAGCCCGCGCTCCGCAACAAGAGAAGCCAGCGCAATGAGAAGCCCGCGCACTGCAACAAAGAGTAGCCCTCGCTCGCCGCAACTAGAGAAAGCCCATGCGCAGCAATGAAGGCCGAACGCAGCCAAAAATAAATAAATAAATTTTAGAAACTTTTATAAGAAAAAAAGAAAAAGAAATGACTTTGAGGTTGTTCGCAGCTTACCGCGAGCTTCCATTTAAGCCTGCTTCCCTCCTTGATTCTTGTTTCTGGCAACTCTCCCCTTCTGGCCCTGGGGGGAGGCGGCAGTCAGTGTTCTGGTGACTGTCAGCCCTTCCTGGGCCTGAGGGTCGTGTGTGTCTGGTCCTCACAGCTGGGCAGGAGGACGGGGCCTCCCCTGCTGCAGTTCCTCCTGGACCTCCTCAGGCGCCTGGTCATCCACTGTCAGCAGCTGGACGCCCAGAACCAGCAGAAGCGCCAGGCCGCCCAGGCTGAGTCTGACCTCTTTTTGGACGTGGAGTCCATGGCCTCGCTGGAGTTGGCCGATGACAAGGTACCGCCGCCCTTCCTCCCTGGGTCTCCTTCTGGTTCGCCTTTGCCTGTGAGGTCACAGCCACTGGCTTTCCCTCCATTCTGGTTAAAAGCAAGTACGTGTTCATTGCAGGGAAGTAGGGAGATGCAGAGAACTCCAAAGGAGGCCCTAAGCACCATCCCCCGCCCACCCCGAGAGAAGCACGGTTTACTTGGGGCGTTCATCTTTCCAGTCACTTCTCTGCTCACACTTGCCCTGCTGCGAGCACTTTCCCTCCCACTGTGCCGTGAGCGTCCTGAGAACTCGGACTGCGTATTTTCCTCTTAAAGGGTTGCAACCTGTGTTGAGCGAAGGCTGGGCAGTGGGTGGGGCCCTTCCTCGTGAACACACACAGCGACCACACTGCCTGGGGAAGAGTGAGCCTTCCTCTCCTGCTGGCAGTCTCGTGAGTCAGCTTTTGAACTGGGGCCAGGCCGAATCTTTCTCACCATTTGCCATTTGACCTGTTGTACTGGGTTTGGGTGCAGGCGTGTTCCTCAGTTCACAGTCGAACGCATGGCTCCCTTCCTTTGATCTCCAAGCGGGCTTTCTTGGGGCGGCATTTGTTGGTGCAAGACCACCTGTTAGCCAGTCGTTGGGCAAAGCACTCCTGACGTGTGCTTTTCTGTTTTTCTTTCTGTTTGGGAAAGCTCAGTTGGAAAGTGTGGTAGGCTCCTCCTTCCTTCCTGAAGAGTAAATAAGGAAAAAAATTTCTGTCCCCGGGGAGTGGGTGACTTCATTGACTAGGAATCGTGTTCAGCGAGGCTGCGTCAAGGCATCATCTAATCCAGCAAAGTGCACTCAGCTGCCCTCGGCTCAGTGGTTTACACTAGTCTTGGGGTCAGAGCTAGTTCCTCAGGGGGTCACTCGAGGCCCAGCCTCCTTCTGGAAGTGGACGCAGTTTCACCTTCAGTTCTGGATCGTTTAACCCCTACCCATCTTCCCCAGCCACAGAGCCTCTCCGAAGCCAGGGTAGCCCTGCCCTGGTGGTCGGGTGGTACCCACATCCCTCAACCAGATTTATTTAGGAGGGCAGGGCTGCTAGGGAGAAACCAGGAGACAATTGATCGTCATCCCATCTTGGCATTTCTCCGTGGCCCGGCCCTGCCTGAGTGACTGTGGAGAGCAGTTTTACTGCACGGTAAATTCATTCAGGCTGCATTCATCCGCTTCCTGCTGGTCTGGGGGTCACTGACCGAGTCACAGTCCAGGCCCCGTCGTTGTACAGGGGAGGAGGTGTGTTATGATGGGGTAAGAGCTTTGGGCTTGGGTTGGGGTGCTGCGGGCACCCCTGAGAGGGGCCCTGGGACTTGGGCTTGAGGGTGGAGTGGCTTAGCAAAGCTGCTTTCTGCTCTCCGTCCTCCTCAGTGGCAGCCGCTGGCAGGGCCGTGGGTGAGGTCTGTGCCCTGTCACTGTGTTTCAGACGCTGGAGGAGGTGCTCGTGGCCATCCTCAAGCATCCCACGCTGGAGGGCTGGTACCTGGCCCTGGAGCAGCAGGCGCTCCCCCCGCACACCCTCAGTCCCGTCCTCGTGAAGCTCCTGGCGGCCCACCTCAGCGCGGGGGTCCTTCCGCTGCTGGTGGCGAGTGCCCCCGTCCTCCAGAGCCTTGGTCAGCTGGGGCTCCTGGCCAGGTACTCAGAGGCCATCACCCAGAGCGTCCTGAAAGAGCTGCGGAACCAGAGGGCCCGCGCAGCCACGCCGATGCCGAAGACCCTTCCTCAGCTTGAAGCCCTGCAGGGGCTGCACCCGTACATGGAGGGCACCCAGCTCCGGGAGGTCACCCTGGCCCTGCTGAGCCTGCCCGAGGCCCACCTGGTGGCCCAACGACCCACTAAGTCCCGCCAGAAGGAGAGACACCTGAACGCTCTCGGGGAGACCCTGGTCCAGCTGCTGACCAGCCGCCCCCAGGAGCAGCTGCAGAGCGGTGAGCTCCTCCAGGCCTCTGAGTACGTGAGAGGCCTGGGGGCTTTGCTGCCCGCGCTGGCCGTGGACGAGCTGGACGCCGTGCTCCTCCAGGCTCTGCAGAGAGAGCCGGCTCTGGCCCCCGCAGTCGGGGTCACTCTGCTCGACTACTGCCTGGCCCGGCGGACGCCGGTGGCCCTGGGCACCGCGGCCTTGCTCCTGCAGCACAGCTGTCCCCACCTGCTGCGCTTTGAGCGGTGGTGCAGGCGGGCCAGCCTGGGGCTCTGCCTGCAGGAGGCCCTGGACGACTTCCTCCCTGTCATCCGCATGTACCTCCAGTGCAGGACCCGGGAACACTTCACGCGCCCCGCAGCAGGTACAGGAAGGGTGGGTTTGGGCAGCCAGGAGGGCTGAGAACTGTGTGTCCACCCTTAAGCCCTGGGACTTCACATTCTGGAGGTATCGTTTAGTTCTGTTTCTCCTCAGATGTCTGACCCAGGTCTGAGGATGGAGCTCCCATCGACCCCGAGTTACCCACGGGAAGCTGGGGCCAGTGGTGGGCGGTAGCTATGGCCATTGGGGGCCAAGGAAGGAGCGGCCCCGGCTGGGTCTTATTAGGTTGAGAGAGTGGCGTGGGTGATGGTCCTTTGCCCCGTCCCCCTCTCCCCACCGTTGGGAGCGTTGGTGAGTCCGTGCTGAGCCGAGGCACTCGGCTGGGCCCTGCGCTCTCTTCTCTCTCCACCCATTGGGTTTCAGGTCCAAGGCACTTCCTGATCACCTCCAATTCAATTTAATTCATTTTTATCGTGTGTACGAATGATTTTTCACTCACTGCTTTGCCTCTGTGCTGCATAGCTTCATATCATCAATAACAGATGTTTTTAAAAAATAAGAGCGCCCCTGCAGGAGGGCGTCTTCCGGCCAGTGGTTCTCAATGCTCTTCTCGTTCCCAAGTGAGTTCAGGACCTGGGTGCTCACTGTCTCGTCATGACCCTCGAGCCGGGGCTATGCCCAGGGCCTGCGGGACTGTTAGGGTTGAGTGATGAGAGGTGACCGGTGGCGTGCTGGTAAATGTTTTAACCACTGGCTCTTGGGGGAGACTGATTTGTAGCATTTGCCGATTTCCGTGGCGTCACAGCTCCTGCCGTGGTCAGTCTCGTGCTACCAGTGTGACATCACCCAGGTCACAGGTTTCCTGAAACAGAGCCACCAGCCCTTGTGAGCCGGTTGTCGTGCTCCACGGTGCTCACCTCTCTCCCCTGCTTGTCTCTGCCCCAGTACCCTCTGCTGTCATGCCTGTCCTGAGGAAGGCCCTGTGGAGGCCGCTGCAGACCAGGCTTCTCAGTGCTGACGGGCCCCTAGAGTCTGGGCTGCATCAGGAGATCCTGGCCCAGCTGGTCCCATTTGCAAGAGCCAAGGACCTCCGTGTCCTCATGGACCGATTGCCCCGCTTGCTTCAGACTCCAGGCAGTCACAAGAGGTGTGAAGGCTCAGATTGTTTAATGGCTCTCCCTGTCTCGGCTTCCCTTTTCGCTGTAGTGGTTATAAAGCAGTGGAAATCTCTGCATTGCTGTTGTGCAGTTGGGGAGAACGCAGTTCCTCCGAGAACTCTACTTCATCCTGGCTGGAGCAAGTTCATCTCCATAAGTGGGCGGTTCTGATTCCCTTAGAGCCGTGGTTATCAACCAGGGGTGATTTTGCCCGCTCCAGGGAACATTTGGCAACGCCTGACACCTTTTACTGTCACGATAGGGGTATGGGGGGCTTGTTGCTTCTGGCTGCTAGAGGGTGGAGGCCAAGGGTGCTGCTAAATATGCTGTAATGCATAGGACAGGCCCCCTCCCCTCCCCCCAAAGAGAGGATTCTCTGGCCCACAATGCCAGTAGTGCTGAGGCTGAGATGGCCTGATTTAGACAAAGTCTGGACAATATATCCTTTTCCTGGTGTGCTAATAGTGTTTCCCCTAGTCGTAAAAGTTCTGGTACGTCTTTGAAGTTTGCGTAAGGGGCAGGGGAAGCCTGTGATCTCTGTGCTTGGGTAGTTAGTGTAGGGACCAGGGCTCAGGGCATCTGCCTCATATGGCCCATTGTGATGTTGGATTATATATACTTAAAGCTAGAGGGATTTGGGCCATGCCTGTAACTCTGGGTTTTGTCTTCTGCTGCAGTTGGGTCGTGGCTGACTCTGTCTTGGCTGTCCTGGAAGGGTCGGCAGAAGAGCTGCGTGCTTGGAAAAAGACTCTGCTGGAGGCCTGTGTACAGTGGCTGATCGCATCCTTTAGCGGCGGCCAGCGAGATGATGGTACCCAGGATCGAGAGAAGCAGATGCTGCTAAGATTAAACGAACTGTTGGTAGGTGTCTCTTATTAGAGCCCCTGGTTAAATTTTTAAGGGAAAGAGTGAGATAGACAAACCCAGGTTTGCAGATACATTCAAGCCAGGTGGCGTGAATTCGACCTGGTGGGGGATGAGAGGAGCCATGTCTAGGAGGCGACGGGCAGGTGGAGGGCAAACTTTGAAATAATGAGCCATCTTTTATCAGGAATGGTTGCAGGAATTTGTCAGAATGCTTTTTGGTTGCATCTCCTGAGATGGTTATATGGTATTGTTTTTTGTTTTGACTGTTAATGGGGTGAATTATATTAACTGATTTTTGAACGTTAAACCAGCCTTGCATTCCTAGAATAAACCTACTTGGTCATGATATGTTCTCATTTTTATATAGTGTTGGATTTGATTTGCTGACATTTTACCAAGAAATTTTGTATCTGTGTGCATGAGGGGTATTAGCTTATAATTGTATTTTCTTGCAGTGTCCTTGTCTGGCTTTAGGATCAGGTAATACTGGCCTCAGGTTGAGTTAGGAAGAGTTTCACTGGGTACAAAATTCCAGGCTAACAGTTTTAATTTTTTTCAGGCATTTCAAAGATGTTGCTTTACTGTCTTCTGGTGTGCATTGGTTCTGATAAGAAATCTCTCATTGTTATCTGTATTTCTCTTTACATGATGCCTTTTTTCTCCAGCTGCTTTGAGGATTTTTTTCTTTACATTGCTTAAACAACATGATTGCGATATGCCTGAGCGTCGTTTCTTCAGGTTTTCTGTGCTTTGGGTTCAACGAGCTTCCTGGCTCTGTGAGTTTAGAGCTTTCATAAAATTTGGAAATATTTAGCTGTTTTGGGGCCTTTATTTTCTTTTGTTTTTAATGTTACATTTTTGCACAGAGATCATTAGCTTCCTGAAGAACTTAATGTGTTGTGTTACAGGATTGTGAACTTAAGGCATGTAGGAACCTGACCCAGTAGAGCTAGGAAAGAGGAGGAGAAGCATTCCTGGGATGTAAGGGAGTCGAGCTATGGAGCCGGGGGTGCTGGGCTCTGCTCTTCTAGGGATTTGTGTTCTTGGGACAGGCCTCCCTCCTTACCCCACTTGGCTGTTTTCTTTCTCTCTCTCTCTTGCTCTTGCTTCCCCCACCCCTTTTTAACAGACTTAACTTTTTAGAGCAGTTTTAGGTTCACAGCAAAGTTGGGCGGAAACTCAGAGTTTCCTTCCTTCCTCCTTGCCCCCTTCTCCCACACGTGCACAGCTTCCTCACCGTCAGCATCTCCATCAGCCCTTTCCTTGTAATTGAGGTGTGGTTTTCATCTCGTGGAATATGAGGTCTTAAGTGTGTAGTTTAGTGCTGACAGATACACGTACCCCTGTGCCCACACTGCTATCCAAGATTTTCATCATTCCAGAAAGCTCTCTTGTGCTTTCTCCCAGTTGGTCCCCTTCCCCCCAGAGCAGCCACTCTTCCGATGTAACATAATGCACCACGTTTGGAGATTTTTCTCCACGTCAGGGACTGTGGACCTACATTGGCCCTGTTAGGGCGCAGTGGTCTTGCCCTGGGTAGATGTTCTCTCGTGTGTTTAAACAGTCACATGTGGCTGCACCTCTGTGTGTTGCAGATCAGTCAGTGCTCTTCAGAATGGTGGACAAAGGGGAAAGTTACACAACTACTTGGGAATTTTCTTTTGGTCATTTGGTGATCATAGGTATGCTAAGACAGAGCAACTAGTGGAAATAACAAAACAATTAAAAAAAATCAAAGTAAGAAGCAACTACAAGCTTTTGCGAATTGCTTGGATAACTATATTCCATATTTACTGTAGGGCTGTAATTTAAATTCTGTGTCCTCTATTTTAAATTAATTCGGATATTCCATATATATTTCTTGCTTTCTTTATTCCTAGAATTCACTTAATGAAGTTGATCCTGGTGATTGGCAGAAATTTGTGAAGACTGGACTCAAGTAAGTTGAATTTATTTTCTTGGTGCTGTTCAGTAAGGCGGTGAGTGTCTTTGCTGGTGCGGGGCCAGTGGTGTAGCTTGTTATTAGCGTAAAGAACGTGGAGGAGCAGTTGCTGCTCCCATTTTGGGCAGACGAGACGAGACAGCAGTGTTGGGGAGGGAAAATGATTTGCCCGTTGACATGTGTGTACTTCTAACAGCGATGAGAGAAGCAGCCTTTAAAAAATGAAATATTTTTTGGGAATTCCCTGGTGGTCCAGTGGTTAGGACTCTGCGCTCCCACTGCCAAGGACCCGGGTTTGATCCCTGGTCAGGGAACTAAGATCCCACAAGCCACGCAGCACGGCCAAAAATAATAATAATAAATAAATTTTTTTTACTGAAATATTTTTTAAAAGCCAGAAATGTGCAGAGAACAATACAGGAGCACCCAGATTTAATAAATGCTGACAGTTTTCTCTATTTGCCCTAATTGCGTCCTTTCCTTCCCTTGCCCCAAAGTGTCACTCTTCTGAGGTTGAGTTTTGTCATGGCCCTGTGCGTTTAACACTTTGGTTGCATGTCAGTATGTCTCTAAACAATAAACCACAGTGTTTATTGAGTTTGACACTGTATACAGATGTATCACTTTATTGTCCCTCTTTTGCACTCAGAAGTTTTTGAGTTACCCATGTTGATACATGGAGATCCCCAGTTCATATAGCCAGTGTCCTACTGGTGGACAGGACCTCCCTTCTTTCCTTCCTTCCTCCCTCCCAACCCTGCAGTGAACATTGCATGTCTCTTTGTGCCCAGGTGCCAGATTTTCTGGGGGAGGGGTCACTTGCTGGCTCTTAATGTGGGCACAACTCCAGTTTTACTAGATTTTTGGATTTGTTCTCCAAGCTGACGTAACATGGTGTGGAAGTTCGTTGTGTCCTCGCTTCCTCACCAGCAGTTGATGTGGTCAGACTCTTTCTTTTCGGCAGTCAGGTAGTCATGGAACGGTATTTCATTGCACCTGTAATTTTCATCGCCCTGATTATTCATCAGTTTGAAACAGAGAAAAACACCCAAGAGAGAGAAATAAGTGAAGGTGAGCCAGAGGGAAATGGCAGCCGAGGGTCACCTTCGTGACATGACGACATTCTTTGAGCCTTTGGTTAATTTGCGTTTCTAGAATGTTCCCTGTGTGCTAAGTGATTCTTAACAATATTCACATATGACTAAAAACTTTTTTCTCCGGAGCATGATGCTTTCATTTCTTTAGTGGGTTCTAAAGGGATTTAAGATGAGAAGGCTTCTGGGGTGTTAGAGGGGCGTTTTGAGTAGCTGAAAGGAAGGAAGGAGGGAAGCTGACCTGGCAGGTAGGCCAGGTCAGAAGTGCTCCCTGTGATGGCTAGGCGACTAGGTATGTGATGCTGCAGGTGTGCTGCAGCAGCATGGGTAGTTTGGGTGATGGGTGTGCGACTGTGCGCTCTAGGATTCTCACCTGTGTGGCATGTTGGAAGTTTTCCTTGATAAAATGTCGAGAAAAAAGGTTTTCTATTGTTTATGAAGCTAGTTTTTCCCTTTGATTCTTGCCTCCCAGATTTCGGTATCAGGACCATGCATTTTTAAAGGCCCTTCGTGCTGCCGTCCAGCTCCTGTATCTTCCGGAAAGCGCCGCACGCTCGCGGCTCACTCAGCTCTCGGTGGTCCACGTGATGCTCACCCAGCACTCCCTGTTCCTGCCCACATTGCTGACGGCTGGAGAGGAGGAAACCCCAGGCAGTCCCATCAGAGGTGATTCTTTACCCCACCTCCCACTTCAGACACGGAGCTTATTCCTGGATTTCATGTGTTCTCAGAGCTAAGGAAGCATTACCCAAACGGTATCCGAATATTTCATGTCTGTCAAATCCAAGCTCAAGAAATGTTTCCTCTGACTTGGGGTCACACAGCAAACGCAGACCTCTCTTCAGAGCCTATTCTGGCCTGCAGAAGCCAGATTTAAGGTTTTCTGCTGTATCGTGGGCAAGCGTTAAAACCTGGGAGTTAGGGGGAGTTAGGAGGGGGGGTTTCTCACCTGGGAGAAATTGTTTAGTTGCGTTAAATGTCTTAATGGGGTGATTGAAACTTTTATCAAGGGCGAAGGGTTCGAAGGTCCCTGTTGGTGGGTCCCTGCTAGGGACTCGTACGGCCCAGGCTTCTTCCCTAGTCGGTTCGGTGAGCGTTTACGTTAGCATGGCGAAGACTGTGGGAGATGGCAGAGGTCTGAGGGGTCCTGCCCTCCCGAAGCCATACCGTGTTTAGAGACAAAATTGGCATCCCCAAACTGTTAGGAATCACTGCAGAGCTGGTCTGTAATAAACTGCTAAACTGGAGAGAACCCTTACCCAAGTTCCTGGTACAGGCAGTAGAAAAAGTAGAAAGGCTCCCCGCTTTCAGGCAGGAGTAGAAATATTAGAGATTTTGGGAACATAATCATGGAGAGAAATGCTTAGGTTTAAAAATCTTTGTTGCCTTAAAGTTTGGGAGGGGGCTTGGAGAGGCTGATGGCAGCCTCGTCAAAGTTGTGTTTATTTTAAAAAAGGAAAAAGCAGGGAAGGGACCAGGTACAGTCCTCAGACCAGTGTTGTCTAGAGAAGGATATCTCAAGCATTTGTGTTTGCTGCAGTGCTTCCTTCTCCACTTTTACTCTGCATGTGCCCATCCCCCTGTATTGCCGGACATGTCAGTGTTCTTTTCTTCCAGAAGCGCTGGTGGACCTAATGTCGGTGGCAATGAGGTTGTGCCCCTCTGTCTGCGAGAGCAGTCACTTCGCGGTGCTCCTCGGGGCCTACGGAGCCTCTCTCAGCGTCCTGGGTGAGGGTGCGGGGACCGGGCGGTGTGATCAGAGCATATGAGGTCTCGGGGGTCACCAGGAAGCTTTCTAAACTGACCCTCAACTGACTTTAGACCAGAAGATCTTACTTCTCCTGCGGGCCTACGAACAGAACAGCCATAGCCTGGTCAACTTCAGGTGAGTGCTGGGCCTGGAGGTGAGAACGGCAGGTCTTGAAGGCCCCACCCAGTGAGCTCCCCCAGGGAAAAGGGGGGCTGGGTGGACCCCTCGGCTCACACACCATTGCCAGCGTGGGCTGCTCTGACCTCTCACTGTGAGGATGGTCCCCGATGGCCAGGCCTGTCTGGGCTGGGCCACCTCACTGGTTGACAGTGTGTGTCTGTCACAGACCTGCCCTCGGACTCACTTCTGACCTGGGGGTCATTTAGTTGATTCTTCTGAAAACCTTTCTCTTGGTGCCTTCCTTTAGGTGGGAGTGACTTAGGTGGGGATCTGTGAAAAGACTGAGGAGCGCTGGCTGGATGTTAATTCCGCCCTCTTCCTTGTCTGTGCGTGCGTGCGTGTGTGTGCACGCGCGCGCGGTGTCTGTCCCTGGATTTGTCTCTTTCCTGTCTGTCTGTCTCTGT
This sequence comes from Monodon monoceros, assembly GCF_005190385.1. Classification (NCBI taxonomy): domain Eukaryota; kingdom Metazoa; phylum Chordata; class Mammalia; order Artiodactyla; family Monodontidae; genus Monodon; species Monodon monoceros. Next base: position 12,590,063 of record NW_021703767.1, read on the forward strand.
GTCTGTCTGTCTCTCCTGGGTTCCCAGGGGCCGCTTGCTCCTTGGCCAGCATGGCTTTGGGCCCTGAGGGGCTGGGCTGATGCCTCTCCCTTTGGGCCCTGCCTGAGCTCTGCAAGGGCCGGGGTTAAGCTATTCATAGACAGCATCTGAGATTCTCTTTGCTGCCCTAGTTTCTTTTCTCCTTAATTTGGGACCAGCACCCCAGCATCTACCCAGTACATAAGAAGAGCTTTGTGTGCTGAGACAGGAAGTAAGCTTACTGGGCCAAGAAAAATAGTTCAGGAGAACTCTGCAGGGAAGGGAAAAATATATTTCCCTTGTAGAATTCTTTTTTTTTTTTTAAAGATTAAAGATGTATTAGCCTAGAAGGCCCCCGCCCCCCTCCCCAAAAAAAACAGTAAAGAGAACCATTTTCTGCCTCTTAAAAGAGTCCAGGTCATGAATAAACATTGTCTCTCCCTTCCCCTCGTGGCCTCACCCACTTACTGCCTTGGAGGTGGTGCTGTGTCAGTTGTATTCTTTCTGGAATAAACAGCCCCTGTGTACACGAGGGAGAGGAGAGAAAACAGAAGCAGTCTCCCTCACAGTGAAGAGCGAGCCGTCCTACCCAACCCCCGCAGCCTCAGAACCCCCTCTCCGGTTAATGGAAGTCACACAAGGGTGCCCTGGGCGCGGACGGGTTCAGTCGCTTTCCAGGAGGAAGGCAAGGTGACCTCTCTGGGCGGCTGCCATGGGGACTGGTGGTGCGAAAGGTAGAGCTGGGGACGGCGCCAAGGCTGTGCACTGGACCTGGTCTGCTCACGGCCCCGTGGCAACGAGGAAAGGTTTGTATCAGTAGAGCATCATTGAGCTGCCAGGGTTCTGCCGCTGTGCCCAGCACACACTCTGGAGCCAGACTCCCCAAATTTGAATTCCTGTTCTGCCACTTACCAGCTGGGCAGGGGACCAGCTGAGCAGCGTTCCAGATCCTCTCTGTGTCTCTCTTCCCGCATTTGCAAAATAAGGATGACGCTAGTACGTACCTTATGGGATAGCCGTGCAGATTAAGTGAAATGAATACACCTGAAAGGTTTACAATAGTGCCTGGCACATCATAAACTCTCTGTAAGTGTTGGCCTGCATCATCCCCGACACTGTCACACCACCCTCATCATTGTCAACCTCTCCGTCACTCCCACCTTCCCCCTAAGTTATGATGGGGATTAAATGATACAACACAGGACATGTGCTCAGTGCCTGGCGTGCTAGCTGCTCGACAAAGCTACCTGCAGTGCCATCATCACCATTGTCACCCCTGTTCCCGATGGGGCCCTGTGACCAGTCTGCTCTCCCATCCGGCTCTAGGCTGCTAGCCTGGGGCCCAGCGGCCGTGGAGCATCAGAAGACGTGCCAGAGCCTGGGCAAGTCACTGTGGCAGCAGCCGAGCGTCGGGGACATCCTCCGCCTGCTGGATCCGGACCGCATGATGAAGACTGTCCTCCACTTCCCCCAGAACCGGAGACTGCTGCCCCCCGAGGTGCGGGGGGCCCAGGGGGGAGCTGTCAGGTTTTAGCTGCTATAAAATACAAGCACTGCTTTTCTTGTGATTTGTTAACTTTTTATAAGTAAAATTCCAACCATATGCAAAGGTACAGAGACAGGACCCATATACCCACCACCCAGCTTCAAAACTTATCAGCACTGACCATACTTGTTTCTCTTACAACTTCTTTCCACAAAAGCAAATATCAAAGGTATAATTTCATGTACAAGCACTGTTGTTGTTGTTTTTTAATAGAACCATTTTTTAATGGGCTTGGATATTCATAATAATTTGAACTCTAGGTAATAGTGGGTAAACATTCACATGGTGTTACGCTTACGCAGTTGAACCACACGTTTCTGTTTGTCTCGGGCTATTTCAGGACACACAGGAACCGATATTTAAAGACAGGAGCACGATGGATCTCAGTGACCTTTATGACCCCTGTTTCCTCCTTCATCTCTTCAGTGAATTGACCAGGCCAGGTAATTGCAGCCTTCCGGGTGGGTTGAGGGGGCATGATTATTACCGTAATTACCAAATTAGGACCTTAATCTTGAAAATAATTCTTGAAGGATCTTCAGCTGCCTTCTCACCTTTCCATTCCAGTGATTTTCAGCAAAGTAACAGTTAATGTTTTGAATACACAGTGATTTTTTTTTTAATTATAATTTTAAAATCTGGGAGTGTCCCTTTGTCTTTGATGTTTTCCTAATTTTAATGACAAGAGCATTTTCTGAATTTTCACTGAATAGTGGTCACATACCAGCAGAAATGAGAGACTTTGTCTTTGACAATGAGTGAGAGCCTGCTAAGGTTGGCTTTTTCTTGGTTTAAGTATATTTTTGAAATTGTATTTTGTGTCTACTACCCTGAGGGTGGGAATCTTTGTGGGTGAATGCTTCGGAGAGATAGAAAGAACAGAAACGTGTATCAATACACGCTGGTAAAGGCCAGCGTCTGATTCCCAGGCTGGTCAGGTCTGTTGGTTTGGGGCATTTTGTCGGTGATTGGTGTGTATTTTTTTTGTGGTACGCGGGCCTCTCACTGCTGTGGCCTCTCCCGTTGCGGAGCACAGGCTCCGGACGCACAGGCTCAGTGGCCATGGCTCACGGGCCCAGCCGCTTCGCGGCATGCGGGATCTTCCCGGACCGGGGCACGAACCCGTGTCCCCCGCACCGGCAGGCGGACTCTCAACCACCGCGCCACCGGGGAAGCCCTGAATTTGCGTTTTCTTAATGGCTAATGATGATGAACATCTTGTGGCTTATGTACCATCTGTAATCCTCTTTGGTAAAGCATCAGTTCATGTCTTTTGCCCTTTTATTCTAATGGGTTTTGTTTGTTTGTTTGTTTTTACTGTTGAGCTTTGAGGGTTATTTATATATTGTAGCTATTAGTCCTTTGTTTGATATGTGATTTGCAAATATTTTCTCCCACTGTGTAGCTTATCTTTTCACCTTCTTAACAGAGTTTTTCAAAGAGCAGCAGTTTTCAATTTTGATGAAGTCCAGTTTATCAGTTCTTCCTTTTATGGGTCATGCTTTGGTGTCAAGTCTTAAGAACTCTTTGCCCATCGCTCCATCCTAAAGAATTTCTCCCATGTTTATTTCTGAAAGTTTTATAGTTGTAGGTTTTACATTTAAGTCTGTGGCCTATTTTGAGTTAATTTTTGTATAAGGTGTGAAGTTTAGGTCCAGCTTCATTTTTTCGCCTGTGGGTGTTCCGATCCCGTCCCCACTTGTCGGTCCTCCATCTGTCCTCCTCGCCCTTCCTCCTGGTTACTGCCAGGCTGGGGAGTCCCGGCGCCCCTGCACTGACACTTCCTGGCTGGGAGGGCAGGAGTGGCCATTACTGCTCCTCACGTGGCCTCCACTGGCACCAAGCGGGAGCCTCGTCCTTCCTCTGTATTAGGGTCCCTCCGATGCCCAGTGGGGACCAGCCAGCGTGAAGCCTGAGGGGCTCCCTCACTTCTCCCTCCTGGTTGTAATGGCCGTGTAGATTAGGTGCACCAGGAAACCATGCCTCACTGATTGCCCCGTTTTCTCCCCTTTTAAACTTGATGGTCTTTTTATACTCAAATGCTCTTCCTTATGGATTTGCTGATCCTCTACCACTGCCCTTAGTTCCTAACAGAAAGATGAGAGGGCTGTGTTCTCAGAGACTAGCCTCTCCATGAACACTGGGTTCTGTGGCTGAGCTAGAGTTTCTTTGCAAGAGAGCAGGGGCATTTCATTGCATGCACATGTCAGATGGTGATGATGGCCAGCAGATATCTTAACTGCCCTGGTGGCTATTAGCAGCGGCCAAGTAAGGCACATCTACTACGCTCTTTGATTCCCCCCAGGTCTTGGCAGTGCTGGCTAAGTCTGTTTCTCATCAAACATGAAAACAGATTTTCCACAGTCTAAAAATATGATGCAACTTGAGTGAATTATAACAAATCATTTAGTCTGTTGCTCTTTCAGGAGAGCTTTTAGGAGACAGAAGGCAAAGGCTTGGAAAACAGTAGAGAAATAGTAAAAATCAGGGCAGTGTTTTTCCCAGAATCTTGGATAGTGGGGGTAAGAGGGAAGGACAGGATCTGGAAGGCCTTTTGTGAAGAGAGGTAACTAGTAAATGCTCTTTCAAGTTAGGGAAATCTCCAAATACAGCCGCTTTTACATTTTATTGGTATAATATAGGTAGAAAAATTTGCAGAGCATGTCTACCCAGAAAGGACTTGCAGTAGCTTAAAATACTGCTTATACCAAAATCATTCATGTTGACGTAGAAAATTTTAAAAAGCATATAAGTGGATAGGGAAATAGTTATGCAACACAAATAAGCAAACCAAGAAAAACTAGGTTCATTAAATTTTGCTCTGGGCTACTTATAATCCAGAACAACAAAAAAATGGAAGCATAATATTTTTAAACAAATTTCATCATCTGATAAAAGGAAGTAATACCAGTTCAACAGGAGAGGAAAATTCCTAGCAGTAAAATGATAAGTTGAACAGAACAGAAATCTGTGAACAGTATAATGGCCAAAGGTTTACTATGGTTGAATTGTCAGTGAATCTGTTTTTCATTTTACTATTTTTTAAAAAGTTTCTATTCCATTTACTGTTGCCCTGGTGGATAACTAAACATGAACAATGTTTTAAGTAAACTTTTATTGAAGTGTGATATATAGACACCAGTGCAAATCTTATATGTGTGGCTCAAGTTTTGGTGAAACCACTGGCCAGATAGGAACAGAACATAATCGGCAGCTCCTCCTCAGGCCCCTTCCTGGCCAGGGCCCCTTCCTCCCCAGTAGGGACCAGTGTCCTGTATTTGAACTTTATGTAAATGGCATTAAACACTTTCTATTCTTTTGTATGAGCTTCATTTATCTACATTATATTTGTGAGATTCATCCATGCTGTGTGTAGCACAAGTTCTCCACAGCATGTTTTTACTTCCTGCAGTGGCACCTGGGTCCAAGTGTTGCTAAACATTCTACAGTCCTAAACTGGGTCACCTCCTCCTACCTCCTGCCTCTGGTGACCACAAATCTGATTAGTTTGTATGCGTGGTGGCCAGCCTTCAAAGAAACTCGTCTCACTGCCTTTGCTGAAAGTGGAACCTGTTTTCTTAACCTTACTGCTTCTTTTCTTTGAGTCCTTGGCTGAAAAGCAGGGCCAGCCAAGGCTGTTAGCAATGGCAGTGACAAATGCTTTTTCCACAGCAAATTCTTGTCCTCAAGAGAACCGGGCTGAACTCTTTGGCTCCTAATTCACAGAACAGGGAGGCCCACGTGCGGTTCTCACCAGACTACTGGACACAGGCTCCATGGACCGCTCCCTGTGATGAGCCTTCCTGGCCAGGCCGCCTCTAGGAGATGGTGTGGGAGGAGGCGTGATGAACAGCTCTTTATGCTCCGACAGCACAGCTGCACTGCCACCAAAGCCCATAAAACGTGGGGTGCTTTTTCTTTTAATCCTTGATAATTGTCCTGGTTAAGCCATTTTGGTTTGAAAATCTGTTATCACAAGGCCGAATCTCTATTTATGAAGTTCTTAAAACAAAGAGAATGGTATTTATAACAGTTTTTTGATAGCCTATTATGTTTTCAACACTCAAGGGAAGCTCTTTTCCATACATGTTACAAAGCCAAGACTTCCGGAGAATAACAGAGATGACCACAGAACATGAAGTTGACTTTTCCTCATGGACACGTGGAAAATCCTTTTGTCTTAGAGAGTGTTAGTGATTACTAAAAATATCCCTGCTGAGTACTAGCTATTTTTGGTAAGTGTAATATTAAATGTTTAGAGTGTTCTCTTTTCCAGATTTATTCCACTTATGTCTGTTTGTTATGTAGGTATGGAGGTATCTTAAACATATCTCATCTTTTCCAAAACAATATAATTTTATCCCTCAGTTTGATGCTTTGTAAAGCATTTGGCATTTTTTTCCCCCTCCCATCAAAAGTAGTCACTTGTTAGAAATGAGAAAATTTAGTCCATAAGCTGTTAGAGCCCAAGAGTCTTCTAATTATTCTTTTTCCATCCTTTTACTTTTTCTTTCCTTCCAGTTTTATTGAGATATAATTGGCATACAGCACTGTATAAGTTTAAGATGTACAACATAGTGACTTTACTTAACATACATCATGCAGCGATTACGACAGTAAGTTTAGTGAACATCCGTCATCTCATATACATATAAAATTAAAGAAATATAAAAAATTTTTTTCCTTGTGATGAGAACTCAGCATTTCCTCTCTTAACAACTTTCATATATAACATACGGCAGTGTTAATTATATTTACCATGTTGTACATTGCATCCCTCGTACTTATTTATCTTATAACTGGAAGTTTGTGCCTTTTGACTGCCTTCATCCATTTTCCCTCCTCCTACCTCCTGCCTCTGGTGACCACAAATCTGATCTCTTTTCCTGTGGGTTTGTTTGTTTGTTGTTTTCAAGTATAGTTGACCTACAGCACTGTTAGTTCCTGGTGCGTAACATAGTGATTACCTATTTCTCTACATTTCAAAATAATCACCACTCTATCCTTTTACTTAAAATCTGCATCTTGAGGTTAAAAGTGGTTTCTTGTAGACAGCGTATACTTGGGTTTTGTTTTTATATCCAGTCTGACCGTCTCTGCCTTTTAATTGGAATGTATACACCATTTACATTTAATGTGATTATCAATCTGATTCCACTTTATCTTCTTTTTTTTGGCTTTTAGCTATAATTTGTGTGTGTGCTTGTCAGCATATGTACGTGTGTGTGTGTGTGTGTGTGTGTGTATATGTGTTTTTGTGTGCATGTGTGTGTTGGTTGCTTTAGGGTTTATGGTATACATCTTCAATTTATTGTGGTTTACTTTCAAGTGAGATTATACCACTTCATGGATAGTAGAAGCACCTTACAATAATATATATCTCTCCCCTCCTGGCTTTGCGCTATAATTATCATACATTTTCCATCTGTTGATAAATGTTAAAAAGCCTACAATACGTGGTTGTTTTTGCTTCAGACTGTCATTTACCTTTTCAAGGGATTTAAATATTTTGTTTACCCCATAGTTATCATCCCTTGTTCTCTTCATTCCTTTGTGTAGGTTCAGATTTCCATCTTCTATCATTTTCCTTCTCATCAAAATACTTTTAAGAATTCTTATAGTTCAAGGCTGTTGGTGATCAATTCTTTCAGCTTTTAGTCTTAACTTTTGAAAGATTTTCATGGGGTAGGAAATTCTCGGTTGACAGGTTTTTTTCTCATTGTACTTTAAAGATGTTGTCACCTTGATTCTGGATTGCATTGTTTCTAACAAGAAACAGTGTTCTTATCTTTGTTCCGCTCTATGTTTTGTGACCACTTTTAAGATTTTTTTAATCACCAGTTTCAAGCAATTCGATTATGATAAGGCTGGGTGTAATTTTCTTTATGTTTTTTGTGTTTGGGGTGTTCATTGAGCTTCTTGGGCCTGTAGGTCTGTGGTTTTGTCAAATTTGGAAACGTTTTGGCCATTATTTCTTCATTTTTAGGGACTCCAGTTATACATGCATTAGCCTGCTTGAAATTGCCCCACAGCTCAGTGATGCTCATGCTTTTAAAATTCTTTCTCTCTGTGTTTCAGTTTGGTTAGATTCTGTTGCTGTCTTCAGGTTCACTGTTCTTTTTTTCTTCGATGTCTAATCTGATCAGCCCATCTAGTGCATTTTTCTTTTTTGTTTGTTTGGTCTTTTGTTTGTTTTATTGAAGTATAGTTGATTTACAGTGTACTTATGTCAAACCTAATCTCCCAATTCATCTCACCCTCCCCAGGTGACCTATCCCTGTTCTGAGGTTTTTCTTGACAATGTTTATATTGTAAAAAGGCCTGGGTTTTTGTTAAAGAGGATTTGAAGTGTCCTGAATTGCAGGTGTGATCAAGTGGGTCCCCTCATGTATCCGACCTTCTCTCCCATCACATCCTCTCCTGGAGTAACGTGAGTTTTTCAGGGCCTCACAGGTGATGAGAGAATATCAGCCAGCCAGCTCTGGGCTGTAGCTTTTGTTCAGGCTTGGTGAGCCGCTCTTCTGTGAGATTTCTGTCACATGTTTGAAGAAAGAACTAGGGTTGCAGAGTGGATATAAGTTAATCCTTCGTAAAATCGATAGTCCAGCTCAGACCAGTTCACCTTGGCTGTATCTCCCAGCATCGCCGCCTTACGTATTTTCCTTGGCCGTGTTTGTAGGTGGGAACTCAGAGGCCGAGGGCTGAACACGGTAGACCCGAGAGCCGGCTTTCTCTGCTGACCCTCCGGTTGTGTCCCCCAGGCCTCCGCATGCTGGGATCTCAGTGGTGGGTCCGAATGTCACCTCTGATCTCTGGTTCACTGGGTATCTGTGAGAAGTAAGGAAAGATTCCTGGGATTCTTGGGATTTACAAGCATCTTAGAAACTGAAGGCATGTGGTTATTGCCACGGAAGGGGAGAGAGTCTTTTACCCGGCTTCAGCAGAAGTTAAGGAGTGCAGGAGGAAGACTTGCATTTCTTGTACCTAGCGCGCACACGTAGCTGATGGTGGTAAGACGCGAGAGCAAATGGAATTCTCTGTGTTGCACGAGCGTCACGGAATCATAGCATGTGTGTGTGTGTGTGTGTGTGTGTGTGTGTGTGTGTGTGTGTGTAGTTAATGCTGTATTTTATTTCCCTCAGAATTTGTGGTGGATTGTCGGAAATTTGTGGATTCAAATGCTCTGGGCCTAACTGTCACAGCCCTCAGCAGCTACGACTCCCTGATGCGAGCTGCGGCCTACTCCGTGCTGGCAGCCTACTACTCACAGCTGGAGGGGGCACGCTTCCGGGAGCAGCCCCAGGTGAGCGGGGCTGCGGGGATGGCTCTCCGCCCGGCCTGGTGGAAGGATTTCCTAAGGAGATCAGAGGTGTTGCCGGGAGACTGATACAGGACAAAGTCTGTCCCCTGCTGGGGGAGGACGGGTGATGCCTGAGGCTGTCTCGGGTCCTCAGCCCCGGGAGATGGAGACAGGTCTCCCCTTACAAGTGGTCTTCTTGTGTTGTGGTGGGCAGAGCAGTTCTAATTTCTGTTGAACTCAGGGGTGATGGCAGCTGTCACCCAGGACACACAGAGCCTCAGAAGCTGCGCCCTGAGGTGGTGGGGACAGGCGTCACCTTGGGTGGTCCCTGGGGTGCGAGGAGCAGGCCACTCTGCAAAGCCGTGGTTTAGGCTGTACAAGATAAGGCTGATCACAGACGTTCTGCAAATTCTCTTTTTTTTCCGCCCCTTTTTCCTGGTTTGAAGGTACTGTACCTGTTGGACGTAGTCCGGAACGGGATCCGAACTAAGAACATGAGACTCACCTTCACCTTGACTCTCTTCATCGCCAAAGCAGCCTTGCAAATTTTGAAACCAGGTACCACTGACAGGATCAGGTTGGGGTGAGGTGGAAAGTTTGAGGCTGAGCAAGGCCACTTGGAGGCGTTCATCCCGCAGGCGTAACCAGTCCATCACACGTGTGAGGGAGACGGATCAGGGTCACACGTGCACAGCACAGAAGAGTGTGTGTGATGGGGGAGATTACGTGTTCCTGTTTGCCTGTAGGGGTATAAAGCTGTGGTAAAGCAAATCACAGCTCCCACCAAAGGGGCTGCTCGGGGGCGTCACGGATCCATACGCGAGCGCTTAGAGGGACCTGACACGGAGGCCCGTCCGTGGTGGCAGCTGCCGCTCTGAGCTCGGGGGTCAGCATCAGTGTAGCTCACCAGCTAGAGGACAAGCGGCCTGTGGGTCCCGTGCAGGTGTCACCCAGGGCATGGAACACGAAACACTCCACTTTGTTCCTCACAGCAGGGCAGCGCCGAGGCAGTGTGAGCATAAGTCAGTCTATCATAGGACCTTTTTTTTTTTTGGTAATTAGTGAAAAGTCGTAGAATGTTGATAACGTTAGGGACCACAGGGTTCTTTGGAGGTAACACGGTTGTTTTTAGATGAGGAGATAGCCTCCCAGCTGGGGCCCCCAAGGTTAAATAGCTTGTTCAAGGCCCCACAATCAACCTGTAGTCAAGTTGCTGTTAGAATTCAGATTTGATTTTCATGTCCTCCGTATCTTTATTTTTGGCTGCGTTGGGTCTTTGTTGCTGCGCACGGGCTTTCTCTAGTTGTGGCGAGCGGGGGCTGCTCTTCGTTGCGGTGCGTGGGCTTCTCATTGCGGTGGCTTCTCCTGTTTCAGAGCACGGGCTCTAGGCACTCGGGCTTCAGTAGTTGTGGCTCAGGGGCTCCAGAGCGCAGGCTCAGTAGTTGTGGCGCACGGGCTTAGTTGCTCTGCGGCATGTGGGATCTTCCCGGACCAGGGCTTGAACCTGTGTCCCCTGTGTTGGCAGGCGGATTCTTAACCACTGTGCCGCCAGGGAAGTTCCCCCGTATCATTTTTATTACATGTTTTTTTCTTTACCTTAGAAATTACGGGAGGAAAGAAGGTAATTAGCCATTTAGACTCCAAAGGAACAAACTCTTCTGTGAAAATACCCCAGCAGAGGTCACGGTGGATGGTCTTGGCCTCCCATCCAGCCTGTGCCCCCCAGGCAAGCTGTCCCACATCAGACCTGCTGTCGGTGTTGGAGCACAGGGCAACATCAGTGGTCCAGGGTTGGGACCGGGGGAGGAGGTGTCGGCCCCGCTGCATTCAAGGGCCAAGTGACCCAGGGCGCGTGTGAGCCCCCTTTGCTGTGGCAGTTTCCTCAGTGGGAGGCCGGTGGGCTGGGTGTTAGCCCTGTGCTGTCTGAGGTGTGGCCAGGCCCCACTCTCCCCACCAGCTGATTAGAGTTTAGGCAGTGGGCTCATGCCTGGGGAGGGGTGACGTCTCCGAAGGACTGGACATCCTCACGTGGTTCCTGGGCCGCAAGAGAAGCCCGTGTGCTGTGTAGAGCTAAGGTGTCTTAACTGCGTTTTAATTCTTGAGAACTAATAACCTGGATAAGGATTGGAAAGCCCCGAGGGGGCAGGGATTTATGTCTGACCGCCCCCCAGGGCCCTGCTCCCCTACTCCAGCCGGCCACGGGGTGTCCTCTTGGCACTATGGTGAGTGACTGTCTGCTTGTGTTCACAGAGGAGCACATGTATTTGAAGGTCAACAAGTTCCTGCTGTCCCATGAGTACCTGAACATGAACAAAGTTCCAGGCTTCTACCAGTTCTTCTACAGCTCGGACTTCGAGGTAATGCTCTGAGGTCTCGGGGTCCTGGAAAGACTCCTAAATGGGATGCTCAGCCACTGCGCTGACGTTTCCCCGAGGAGACTGTCAGCTACAGAGCACAGGCTGGGGTGGAGCTCGGGGCCAGGTGGGCCTATGTGTGGAAACGCTTCCCATTCCACACCTTGATTCTTGGGTGGCTTCTCAGACCTCGCAGACTGCTCCAGAGGCCTCGAGTCGTGGCCTCCTCGTTCTGTTTTCTTGGTGAAGCCCTGGCTTGAATACTAGTGTGCTTTTACAGAACACCCCCTGTGAGTAAGCACAGTCTACTGTGTAAACTTGACCTGGTCCCTCATTCCTGACCTGGAGAAATGGAAGCAGAGGAGATGGAGGGTTTTTAATAACATACCCAGAAACGGAGGGTGGGGGCGGCTGTGCTGCAGCCTTTGCCCCCAGTTGAAAGTACTGGCGTTCGAAGAGTTTTCAGGGGAAAAGGCCTTCACTTATTTAACGATAGTTTCTTGGTTGCTTGGGTTACAGCAGAAGACGGAGCGGGAGTGGATGTTTGGGCTTCTGCGCCAGGGGATGCGGGACAAGTACTGCTACGAGCTCTGCGCCAGGCGGGGCGTCCTCCACGTCATCCTGTCCTTCTTCAGCAGCCCGCTCTGCGACGACGTGGCCCAGGTAGGCGGCCAGCGCTCCTGGGGGGCTGAGGCCTGGGCCCTTGCACGGGGTTCCATCTGCCAGCCAAGTCCCCGTGGAGTCCCACCCAGCCTGGCCTCCCGATTCTACATTAGCTTCCGCTGCCCTGGCCTGGGGGCAGGGCCTGTGGAGAGGGAGGGAGGTAATGAGTACCCAGGTGGCTCTGGAACGGCTGAAAGCTCTAGAAACTCGTCACCCCATAAATGACTGAGGTGCTTGGAGACACGCCCGAGCCACCAGGATGTCTCACGATGCACAGAAGCTGCAGGTTATCAAAACTCGGCTGGGAAAATGAGTCGGGAGTCGAACCTGCCTGCCTCACAGCTGACGAGGGAGTCTGCCCATTAGCTCTGCCCCTGGAGCCAGAGCTCATGTCGCACGAGATGTAACTGGGAGAATTCATCAGTATTTTGATTAATTTCTAGCCCGGTCAGCTTCTGCTTGTGGTATCATGTAAAATGTGGGTAAATAGGAGTGAGTTTGAATAAACGGAATTCGAGTACGGTAGATTTCCATTTTTTACAGCATGTGAGAACTCTAAAGCACCCAGTTAACAGTTCCAGCAGGAGTCCCATCTTTCTGTCCCCTCCAGGTGGTAAAATCAAGGCAATGAATGAGCCGCCCGCAGTTCATGGCTGGGCTAGAAATGGGTCCGCCCTCCTCCCCACTCAGATGCAGGCCGTGTGGCTTCCGTGCTGTGTCTCTGCTTGTGGTGGATTAGCGGGTGGGCATCCCCGGGCCCGAGCTCGCTGTGGCCGTCTGTGTGCTCTGGCTGTCACTGTGGGGAAGGGTGGTCTCACATGGCCACCACCTTTGCGGACTTAGCAGATGGCACGCGCAGCCCCCGCCTGTAACTGGAACATAGCATTCGATTTTTTAAAGTGTTCCCTGGATCAAGTAAGTCAGGTTTTCCCACTGAAGAGTAACTTTCTGTTCTGGGTTTGCAGAATTGGGTTTTGGAAATTCTGCAGAATGCTGCCCGGGATGCCAAATCTGCCTATGAGATCCTGCGGGATTACAGCCTCTTAACGTGGATCCTCCACATCCTGGAGAGCAAGTAAGCACCGTGTGTGTGTGTGTCTGTGTCTGTGTATGTGTGTCTGTGTGTGTGTGTGACTGTGTCTGTGTGTGTGTCTGTGTCTCTGTGTGTGTGTGTGTGAGAGCGAGAGAGTGTGTGTGCTGTGCGTCAAGCAGAAGGAGGTGACACGGAGACCGTGGCACCTCCTGCCATCTCTCGTGTCTGCTGGAAGTGTCCCGGAGAATCTGTGTTCCCGAAACAGCATCCTCTACAACACCTTTCTGTCTCTTGTGCCAGGTCCAGGCTCCTCCCCTGGAGTGGGGTCCCCCATCTGAGGTTTCAAGGTCTCTGCCCTTCCTGAGGCAGAAACAGGGAGCTCCTGTTTCAGGAACGCTCATGCGGTGATGTGGGCTCGCACTCCACTCCCGCCCAGGGTCAAGGTGCTCGGCGAAGAGCCGGTGCCGGAGCAGCGTCGAGGGCTGGAGTGGGTGTTTGTCTTGTTACTGGGGCTGCTGTCACCGGGTGGCTCAAACGACACAGTTTCATTTTCTCGCCTTCTGGAGGCTGGAAGTCTGAGATCAGGGGGCCAGCATGGTTGGGTTTGGTGGGAGCTCGTTTCCTGGCAAACACACTGCCGACTATGTCCTCACATGACCAGGGAGAGAGAATGAGAGAGCTCTGGTCTCTTTCTCTTCTTACAGGACATTAATCCCATCATGGGGGCTCCATCCTCATGACTTCTAAACCTAATGGCTTCCCAAAGGCCCCACCTCCAAATATAGTCCCATTGGGGTTAGGGCTTCAGCATCTGAATGGGGCGGGGGACACGGTTCAGTCCATAGTGTGATCTGTTTTGATTCCTAACACTCTCCTAAGTTTGAGGCTGTGTGAAAAGATGAAGACCTTGTCTCAGCAGACAGCTCTTGGTGGCAGGGATCTTTCTTTCAAACAGCTACCTATGATGATAAGCCTGGGGATATCCAGGCTCTTTCATGCATTTTTTTTTCCTTTTGTGCATTTTTTAAAAAGAATTAAAAGATTTTTCTCTGAAAGAAAGTAATGTCTTATATCTAAAGGCAGCACTGGCTGATTATCTGTTCCTGGCTGTTACCTTCATGCTTTAGGGTTGAGTTGTTCTCGTGGGCGGGAAGGCTCTTCTTACGGTGCCGCAGCGGCTCCAGAATGTCCCTTTAGTGGGGACTGAGGTGGTTGGCTGTCTAGAAAGGAGGGTTGGGGCCTCGCCCTGGGGTGGAGCTTCATTTCTGTAGCAGACATCCTGTGTTCACTTAGATGCTGTGTCCCCCTCTTTGGGGGCTGCAGCGGGAGGTGCGAGGATAGATGGTTGGGGGAGAGGGGAGGAGTCTGCCACTTGGGATGGTCACCACCGTCGCAGTCTCTTCCATGGTTGCCGCCCACTCCCTCCAGGAGATGTCACTGGGAGGAGAGGATGTGACAGACAGTGGACTTTCCCACATTTGATTTCAGGTTCCTGGAGACTCAGCTGCTCTCCAACCTCATCTCCCTGCTGCACACGCTGTGGGTGACCACCCTGGGGGACAGAGGCGTGGAGGCAGGGGAGCAGCCTCCTTGCAAGCCTGGGTCCCAGGAGCCCCCGAAGCTGCTCGCCCTGCACTTGGTCGACGAGTTCCTCTACGTTCTCCTTGTGCTCACGAAGCACCTGAGGTAAGCCCCTCCCCACTGGCCATGACCCCTTGGAGGTCACGGCTCCACAGGTAGGCTCTGGGCGGGGGCTGCCATCCCTTCGGTGACGTCAGGAAACCTACTTCAGCTGCTCTTCTTTCCACGTCAACTTCAGGAGGTTCCTTTCAAGGCCCTGAGAACTTAGCACACTTGAAAAACCTAAAGCCTGTCATTCCAGATCATTTTTAGCAGCAAACCATCTAGTGGACTTTTGGATCCAAGCACTCAAAATGCTTTATAGAAAGAACATATTTTCCATGATCTAAGCCTAGGAAAGTTAAGCTGTTCCCAAACTCGCCTCCGCTTTCATTAGCCTATGGGCTCCCTTATCCATGAATTCCTTGAAAATTTCAGTATTTTCCCCTCGGAATTATACTCTTGGTTTCCTCAGGAGAGCTCAGTTCTTCTCAGATTCTACTGTGTTAGAGAAAATACACTGTGTGCCCTCAGATTTCTGATTTGGGAACAGGGGTATGCTGATTGAAACCAGAGGATCGATAGCCAATGGATTGTCATCTCGGAATGAAACTTTCTTGATAAAGAACCGGGCGTTTGGTTTTCTGTTGTTTGGAATTCAATTGTTGGATTCATACCAGAGCGCCCGTTTCTTATTTTGGGGTTGTCCCAAGACACGTTGGTCTCTGAGAACCGATTGTTATTCAGAATACTGATTGTAAATGTTAAAATTGTGGAAGGCAGATGGTTTTGAATTTTAAATTCCTTAGAACTCGGAGGGAAGTGCGTCCCCACAGTGCCCACCGTCAGGTTTGGCCGTGGGTGGTGCCGTCCCCGGGCTTTGCCGAGCCTTTTCCCTCGAGGCTGAGAGTTCCTGAGTCGGAGAGGAACTGGCGGTCCTGGAGCTGTTTAGCGTGGCAGCGGGCACCCTCACCGCAGGCTCTGCCCAGCTCTCCCGGTTTCCAGAGCGCTTTCTGTGCCTCCAGGGTGGAGCTCAGACTCCGGGCCCCAATTCTGCCTCCCCTGGAGGGGCTCCCTGTTTCCTGCGCTGTGCGCTGGGCTCCACGCTCTTGTCTGTTGTGAAGGGTCGCCCGGGCTGTGAGTGGACGGTGTGCTGAGCTGCAGGACGAGGTCCTGGGCTGCCAGACAAGGAGGTGGCCCTGGCTCAGTCCGTGGCGTTGGCTCCCGCAGGCCCGCCTTGGCCTCCACCCAGCTCACCAGCTTCTTTGGGGCACTCGACTCCGTGCTGAGGTACCGGGCCACCGTGCTGCAGGCCTTCAGGGACATGAACCGCTTCACCGTGAACGAGACTGTGCTGTCCACCAGGGATGCCCTCGTCCTCCTGCACCAGTGGAGCCTCGTCGAGAGAGACGTCAGGCTCCAGGAGGACCTGAGAGCAGCCGCGGAGAGATGCCAAGTCAGGGAGCTGCTGAGTGAGTGTCGGACCCGCTCCCCAAGCTGTGCTCGCTGCCCCGCGGAGCAGCCGGAGTCTTACCGTCCCTGAGCTGCATGTCTGCAGCTTAGAGACAGGGCCTGTCCGTCTTCATAGCCCGAGAGGGAGCGGAGGGCCGGCTTTGAGTCCCAGCTCTGCCGCTAACCAGCGCTCAGCACGGGTCACAGGGAAGCACTGAGCACTCGCTGTGCTCCAAGTGTGGGGACGCGTCCCGGGAGGGCACAGCCCGTGGGCCGCCCCACCATCTGCATCTGTGTGTGTGTTAGTTGGTGGGCGGAACACCAGTCTCACCGCTTTTTCTCTTTCCTGTGTGTGTGTGTGTGTGTGTGTGCGCGCGTGCGTATGTGTGTGTGTGTTGTGTGTGTGTGTGTGTGTATGTGTGTGTGCGTGTGTGTGTGTGTGAGACAGAAATGCTCAAGGATAAGAACAAGCCAGTTGGGCCAGCCCGAGCCAAAGGCCTCCGGGGCCGGAAGCGGAGGCCTGGGGAGGCCGAGGAGGCGGTGGACCCCGAGCTGCCGGCGTCCACCTTGGAGGCGTGCAGGGGCCTCCTGAGGTCCATCCTGACCCACTGGGGGCCCACGTTTCCTGACCCCGAACCTGAGAGCGAAGGCCTGGGCCCCGTGGGCGCTGTCACCGTCCTGGTGGCCGGCTGGGTGCTGCGCTCCGCGGCCATGAGCCCGCTCGGCCGGGTGGAGATGGCGGGCCTCCTGGGCTGGCTCAGGAGCTGCATCTTGCCGCGGCCAGCGGTAGTGGCCGACCTCCTTCAGGACAGCGCCGTGGCGAGCGGCATGTTCAGGCTGTACAGCAGGTTCTGCGGCGCCGAGGGGCTGGCGGGGCCCGAGCAGAGCGTGGCCAGCCTCTTCAACGCCGTCATGCTGCAGCTGGGGGCGGCCCGCGGCCCCGCCGGGAGTCCCTACCGGCAGATACTCGAGGCCGTCCACCTCTCTTCTCTGAACGCGGAGGATGCAGCCACGCGAGGTAAGCCTGGTGCTCAGGTCGGAGGCTGAAGAAACGCGGGAGTGGGCCTGTGGTGGGGAGCATCTCCTGTCCCTTAGAGCCTGTCGTAAGCCTTTGGGGGCCCCTCTCCACGGTTCTGAGCATCGCGGAGAGGGCCACGGGGCCCTGAGTGTAGGGGGAGAGGAAATCTCTGCCTTTGCCTTCAGGTGAAAGAAACCTTTAGTGATGGTTTTGCTTACAGTGGAGAAAGATGCTCACGTCACAACCTTGTGTCCCACCGGGACGCTCTACTGCAGAGCAGCGGCTTCCCTAAGTTTCTATCGTTATTACCCACGTGAAGAGTTACGTTTCATGTCATGGCCAGGTGTGTGTGTGTGTGTGTGTGTGTGTACACTCGAGCACACATGTGCACAAGAGCACACACGTGCGCACACAAACACACAAGTCACACAATTTATGTGCTTGGCGCTTAGCAGGTTCTTAATAAAGGTGTGACTGCACAGACGAGGGAACAGCAAAGGCTGTAGGAGGACAGGAGGGAGGCTGTGACCATGTGCAGGTGGCTCCTCCATCCGGGAGGGTGGACCCTTCACTGGGGGATGAGGGACACGAGGGGGAGCAGGGAAGGGGGCGGGCCCACAGCACAGCAGGTGAGCTCACCTGGTAGCCGGGGTGCCCTGCCCTCTCCTGTGGCCGCAGTCGGGGAATTGAATCTGGGCCTGTAAACCTTCTCACCTGTGCCACTGAGGGGATGATGGGAAGTGACTCCGGGCCGCTCCTCCCTAACTTCGGTTGTGGCTCTTGGCCTGGGTGGTCAGCACCAAGGAAGAGACTTGACTTGTAGTAACTTTTTTTTACATTTCACACACATTCATTCATTGCATGAAAAGATAATTTTAAAATGAACAAGAAAGGTTGACTTATAGTCAAGCAAAGGTGGAATTAATTTATGGCAGTGCGTGCTCACTGCCGTCTGGGGCTTCGCACAGCCCCGGGCCCCTGTGCATGTGGGCGGGTGACTTGTTTTCTGACTGACCGGATTGCGTTCTAATGGCCTTGTCCCTTTCCTCAGCCACTGCTGCATTCCTGGTGTCTCTGTACATTAAGGACATCTGGCTGGGGGCCCAGCGGCCAGACACCCTCTTGACCCACGTCCGGATGGTCCTCGACGCCTCGGAGGACGTGGAAGGTGGTGACGAGGAGGCCGTCGTCAGGCTCTGCAAGGACATCGCGGCCGCGATCCCTGACACTTAACCCCGTGCGGCTGGCGCTTCCGGCTCCAGGCTCTAGGAGTCAGGTTGAATCAAGGGTTTCCATGGAAGGCCTGCGAGATGACAAGCTCTGAATGTTGACCAGGTGTCCTGACAGGAAAAGTTGGCTTCATTTAACTGACTGATAAATAATAAGCTCAAGGGACCACGTGTGCGAAGCGGTCAGGGTTACAGTGGGCTTGGGGACCTTCGGGCCGTGAGCCCCAGTCAGCCAAGACCCTTCCTCTTAGGGGCTCATTGTTCCTCAAAGAAATACCACAAATCGAGGTGGCGCTTCTGAGTGCTTAAGGGATTCATGGACTTTAAAGCCGAAGTGTCCAGAGATATGTCAGGCAGAAGAGCAAGAAGAGAGACATGTAAAGTTTGCCTTAAGGCTTTAAAACAAAGCTCTGTGGAACTTCTTGAATAAATAAGCCCTGCCAGTGCTGTGTTATTTTAGTACATAAGAAGGGCGTCGCCCTAAATCCTTAAAGCGTGAGATTGTTTTGACTTCTGCTTTGGAAAGACAGCCTATATTTTTAAAAATTCTGCTTCAAAGGGGGATTTAGAATTTTATAACTTGTTAATAAATGTCTATTTTTGTTAGGTTTTTGTGTTTTGTTTAATTGATTTAATCACAGGCTCTTTTTATTCTACAGAGACCTGCATTTCAGAGGTCAGGATTTGACTTTTAAGATTTCTACATTAATTGATATTGTAGCTGACGAACGTTGAATATGAAGTTTCATGGGTTTCCCAGATAAAATTTGGTCCTGATCATTTAAAGCTCTGCATGTACCCTCCTGCACACCCAGGTAGGTGCCCAGGGGTCTGCTGGGCCCTCGTGCCACGTCAGCACACGCATTCCCTGTCTGCCACCTGGGAGGTGGCTGTTTATTTGCCCATTGCACTGGCAATGGCTTGGTTTCAGCTTAAACATTTACACTTTTGTCTCCTTCCAGTGTTGTTTAGACTCTTTTCAGGTTTGTTTGTTTCTTTTTGCGGTACGCGGGCCTCTCACTGCTGTGGCCTTTCCCGTTGCAGAGCACGGGCTCCGGACGCGCAGGCTCAGCGGCCATGGCTCACGGGCCCAGCCGCTCCGCAGCATGTGGGATCCTCCTGGACCGGGGCACAAACCCGTGTCCCCTGCATCGGCAGGCAGACTGTCAACCACTGCGCCACCAGGGAAGCCCTTTTCTGGTTTTTTTAATGACTTAAGATTTTTACCAAGTCAAGAGTAACGCTTCTGTGCATTTGTCCCCTTCCCACAAGTGGGGCTCATCGTCTAGAAGACAAGGAGCATTTACCTCCCCTATTCCCTCGCCTGCAAAACACCCACAACCATATTCTTAGAATGTCGTGAAGCCAGAATCCTACGTTTAGATTCAAGTTGGAAAGCCCATGTGGTCCTTTCTGCCCTCTTTCTGCATCTCTGGAGCCCATCAGTCTCCCTTCCCCCATCTTCCCTTCTAACCCACTGTCCCCCGGGCTGGGGAGGCCAGGCCTGGCCCTCACCTTACAGGATTATTTTTCAGTCACCTGGGATGGAGGGGGGGGTGAGGTTTATGGGCTTTGTGGTATGGTGCTGGCACCCTGCCAGGGGCAGGCTGTCAGGCACTAGAGAACTAGGTCCATCGGGGGTCTCAGATCAGACGTCACACGAAATCACACAGCACGGGATCCTCCTGCCACTTGGGCTTAAGCCTTGCCTGCTGCACCCGACTGCCCTGTCCGGGGAGACGCCTCCCTGGGCTCTGTCTGTGAAAGGCCTTGGGGAGGTGGGAGGTGTGGCTCAGGTCCCCTGACCACAGTCAGCGAGTCTGGCTGGGCACACACTGCCCCATCTTAGTGACAGTGGGTGTCAGTGGGGGATGGAGGGGGACCTGGCAGGCACCCCCTGGGCGTCCTAAAGAAGGTGCAGATCAGCCAAGCGAACTCAGAGTTGATAAAAAAAACATTGCAGAAGTAATAGCGGAAACTATGAAGTGACATAGTAGAGATCAGTGAATATTTTTTAATCTTAATTCATACATATTTTACTTTTCTATCCTTCCTAAAGCAGCATGAGCAGTAAGTAGGCAGGTTAAGTGCACTAAAGGAAATGAGCACTATTTGGGGCCTCCTCCCTCGGCCAGATGGGCTGTTGCCAGCCTTGGGTAAATGCACACATGCGCCCCCTTGTACAGTCATTCCTGACCTAGTTGCACATCGTGCTACCTGTAACCAGGCTTTCAGAGGGCACGTGTGTGTCCAGGTTGGTTTGAGTTCCCTGGCTCACTCAGCAATGGCCCTGGTTTGGGTTGTTGGTTCTACTGTCGAGAGGTTCTGTCTGCAGGGGAGGCTCACTGGGCTTGAAGTTCCTGACGTCGGCTGGTACCGTGCGGGTCCCCATCGAGGGCCAGTTCCCAGAGAGCAGGGTGGCTCTGGGGGGTGGAAGGGGGCCGAGGTGGAGGGACTCTCCTGCTGCAGCTGCTGGACGGGGCCCGACGCTCTGCCACCTGGTTCCTCGACCGAGCTCGGTAGAGGCAGCGGGGTCCCCTGGGGGGCCCCGTGGTGCTGGGGTTGCTTCCAGACACAGAAGGGGAGGTTGAGGCCGAGACTCCAGGGGCACGTTGGGTGGTGCTGGGCATTGTTCCTGCGGACAAAGCAGAGGGAAGGAAGCGTCCAAGCTGCCCAGAGAACTGTCCTTCCCCGGGTTGGGGAGGGGACTCCCTGCTGCACCCTCCTGCCTGGCCAAAGCCTGCAGGGGAGAGTCACAGGGCGAGAGCCCCTCTGCCAGGGAAGCAGGCCCAGGGCTGGGGGGCAGGCTCAGCCTGGCTCACCAAGGCTACCACAGTGGAGAAATGGAAGAGAAGAGGAAGTGCTCGATGGTGACCCTGACCTTGGGGCTTTCCCTCTGACCTCATGTCACAGATTCACAGCTGGTGGAGGCAGGGGTGGGGGGATGGGAGGGGGGGAGGTTGACCTTCCGTCCATCCACATGTTTGAGTGTAGTTCATCTCGTGTCCGTACCTCATGCCAACTTGTATCTGAGCCAGAAATCCATCCTCCCTGGATGGACCCTCCTGCACTCGAGGTGCTGGGGGCACAGGACACATCCCGCCTGCCTTTAGTTTCATCAGTGAAGTGGGATGATAACTGCCTTGTGGGTATCAGGATGAGATGAGGCCATGTACCGATAGCTGTCTAAGCTAGAGAACTAGTTCAAATGTGGTTATAATTGGAACGTGAATGAAGAAGGCCAGGAAGGGAGCGCGAGGGAGCTAAGCCCTCCTTCCAGATGACTCAGATGATGCTAGCACAATCTTTTTTTTTTTTCCATCATGGAAAGAACGACTCTTTGGGAAGCAGCTCAGCATTCTCTTTCCTAAATCTAACTAAGGATCTATTTGGCCGCCCTGAGCATTCCTTGTCACAAAGTTCCTGGAGAGCATTTTCTGTAGTAAGCCATGCGGCCAGTCAGGACAAAGAGCGTCATTATTTTGCCCTGTGGTAAAACTGTAGCCCAGAAGATGCGCAAAACCCCTGTGTGCCCACCAGGCTGGGGAACCTTCCGCCGGGAGGTAGCTGAGTATCCTCACAAACTGTCCCTAGCACAGGGCTTGCTCCAAGTCTCCACCGCAGGGGAGTAGAAAAGAAAGTCCATTTCAGTAGTTTGTTCCTCGGGGATCTCTTGGGGGTAAAAATCTGCTTAGCGTCAACGTGAGTTCTGAAAACTGAAAGAATGGATTTCTTCATTGCTCGAAAGCTGGTCCCCGCCTCCCACATGTGACCAAGGGAACCAGAATGACCTGGTGTGTGTAGACCCGGTGCATGAGACACTATGGACAGGGCGGGTGGACGAGGGGGTAGGAGAGACAGAGGCCCCTCCAGGCAGGTCTGTGAATCCGCAGATCCACAGGCCTTTGGGGAACTGGCAGGGGGACCCCCTCAGGCAGGGGGGCTGCCCTCTGGTTCTTTCAGGGACTTGGAGGCTCCTCTTCCCCTCCTCTCAGAACAGCTCTGCCCACCTCTCCCTGCTCCCAGCTGCCTGTGCTGACCCACGGTTCCCACATCCCAGGAGTTCTTGGTCCATAATGGTACCCAGCCACCATCTTCCTCTGGCCCCCTCAGTGCCTCGTGGCCCCAGCTCCCCTGCCAGGCCATATGTTTCTAGGTGCAGTGGCCAGCCCTGGACCAGCCCTCTCCGGGTTGGTTGCCCACCCCTGGTCCCATGAGCTATGGCAGGGAGAGAGGTGGTATAGGGCCCCTTGTAAGCATTGTCCTTAGGACAGCGGTGGCTGTGTTGGGCGGATTCAGCTGGAAGGGAAAGTTGGATGCGGGAGGCCAATTGCGTAGCACAGGAGAATTAACATACAACGAGCTCGGCTCTAGTTACTACTTGGAACGCATGGATTGTACCTCCAATTTAACTTCCGCTTCATGGTCTGCAACAGCTTAACTGAGTTATGGTCTACACACCGCAAAGTTCACCCGTTTAAAGTTTATAATTCAATGGTCTTTAGTACGTTCCCTGAGTTGTGCGACCATCACCCCAATCTATGTTGGAATAGTTACCTCGTGCCCCAAAGAAACCCTGTGCCCCTTAGCAGTCAGCCCCACTTACTCTGCCTTCTCCCAGCCCTGGGCAACCGCTAATCTGCTTCCTGTCTGTGGCTTTGCCTCTTCTAGACATTTCACATCCAGGGAATCACACCGCGTGTGGTCTTCGGTGCCTTACCTCTTTCACGTAGCACAGTGTTTCCAGGGGTCATCCATGTTGCGGCATGAAATCAGGGCTTTATTCCTTTTTATGGCCAAATAATATTCCACCTGGGACATACGGGTACCCCCTATTTAGCCCCTCACGTGGCCACTTACCACATACCTCCGCCTGTCCTTACTTTCCTCGTCTGCGGGGAGGCTGGCCAGGACATGGACAGCAGCAGCAGGAACAGGAAGACCACGAAAGCTGCCAGGCTCACCCAGAAGGCGATGACGATCGAATCTGTGGGAGGCGGACACGCGTCTCCACGTCAGTGTGATGTCACAGGGCCCATGGCTGGGAAGCGAGAGCCCCCATGTGCTGTGGGGATGGGGCTCTGGGGCTAAGTCTTCTCGGCTGTGATGGGGGATGGAGGTACGGGGGCAGATTTTTCCATTAATGATAACCTTGGGAAGGAAACGGGCAGCAGCAGGGACCTGGCGTTTTTCCCAGGGCCACGGGCCTCTGGGTGAGTTTAGGGGGCTTATTGAGGGGAAAAAACAGTAAATGAAGTTGGGTGGCACCTCATGGGTTTGCTTTTTCAGCTGCTACTGATGATCAGAGAATGGATTTCCCCTCTTCCCTTCCTCTCGGGAGGGAGAAGAAAGAGCTGTGAGCAACTTCTCGTGGCAAGACGGCCTCCCCTCCCCTGTGAGGGCTGCAGCCCCTACCAGCCTGGTTAGGGACAGCTTCAAAGACCCCAAGATCAGAGACTTAGAAAAAAAGATGTGCGCTAGGCAACTGTGCCAGCCTGCCGCAGGAAGGGCCAGGCCCTTCCCGCTGTGGAGTTGTCACCCGAGGCCTGCCACGGCCAGCCTGCTAGAGGTGGAAAGAGCCGGTCCCTTTCTTTCCGAGGGACAGGCCCAGCTGCGGGGCAGTGGCAGGAGGAAAAAGCACTATTGCAGCCACTACTCTGGCTGTATCTGTGGCCGGAGGTGAAAGGACGCAGGGAAAACGGGAAAGATGCTTAGTCTCTTCTGGGCCCTGGGTAGATCCTGGCAGGTCAGGAGGTTCCTTTCTCTGAGACTCCGGGTCTGGAACTTTCGGCAAGTTGCTAGGGAACTGCAGGGGTATAGTTTCCCTTGGGGGTTGTCTTTGGCTCTGGGCACAGAGGACCAGGTTCATAATTAGTGTCTGCAAGTATCTTCTCCCATACACACTCATGCCCCCAGGACAAGATGCCCCAGACCAGGATATGCTAGGCACCTACATGTGTGACCAAAGGAAGCCACTGAAGGATAGTAATCAACAGGCATGTATTAAGCACGTACAGGAGCCAGGCTTTGCTGGGGGCTGTTAAGGATTCAGAGGGGGCCAACCTAGCCCACCAGAAATCGCTGACCCCCTTCAGGATGCTGCATCTCTCCCCCAGCCTCCTCGGCACTCCTGCACTGCCTGTGCCAGCCGTGCCCTGCCTTCTGTTGGGTTCTGTTCAAACAAAAGATGTTTTTGTGATGGATTCAAATGAAAAGATGTTTATAAATGGGTGAACAAATGAACAAATAACTGAATGGAGGATTAGAGATCTATGAGTCATTTGTGGGGTAAATAATAGTAATTTAGTAAAGATCATTACCACTGCCCTCTATGATCCAAGACAGGTAGAGGGAGAAACTGAGACCTTGGAAGAGTTGATTTTAGGTCCTAAAAGTGTCAAAAACAGGTAATAAGGAAAAGATGCAGTATTTGCAAAAGGAATCATGGGCCTCCACCACCTAGTAATACATCAGCAACTTGGCAACCACACTGAAGAGAGGCAAGGACAGCAAAGCCCCACAGGCTGACTCTCACATCCTCTCGGCTTTCTGTCCCTGACCTGAGAAACCGATGGGGGTGCCCTAGAGCAACAAACTGTTGTAGGGGACGTATGGGCTCCCGGGAAATAGGAAATGAGGTTGTTGCCATCTGTCTTAAGCTTAAGGACTTTTTTTTAAAATTTTTATTGGAGTGTAGTTGATTTACAATGTTGTGTTAGTTTCAGGTATACAACAAAGCGAAGCAGTTATACGTATACATATATCCACTCTTTTTTTTAGATTCTTTTCCCATATAGGCCATTACAGAGTATTGAGTAGAGTTTCCTGTGCTGTACGGTAGGTTCTTATTAGTTATCTATTTCATATACAGTAGTGTGTATACGTCAATCAAAAGAAGCCTCTGACTTTCTTAGTGTTCCTTGCCTGCTCACTCTGTATTATTCCACAATACCTGCTTCGGTTCAGCTCTGTCCCAAAGAGTCCCAATTTATTGTATAACCCTCAAAGTATAAGAGTATGTATGTTTTCAGAAAATATGGTTTGGGATTTTTATTGTATAAGGAAGTTTCAGATTTCTGCAGACACTAACGCTCTTTTACTTTCATAAAAATAATGCAGGATTTGAGGTCTTTGGCACCTATGTAAGTTCCGTCAGAGCCTCTAAGAAAACAGCCCCCAAAGCTGAGCAGTTGAGACGCCCCCTCCCCTCCCCCAGGCTCCCCTCCCCCAGGCTCACGCTGTCTGTCCCAGCCCTTGGTCATTATCTCCAGATGCTGAGCAGGAAATGAGATGTTACCGCTCCCAGAACACAGCGTCTTCAGAGAAGTGAAATTTTCATTTCGCCAGACCAAAAAGGCGAACAGTAGCCACTAGCTGTTTCCTGTACTATATTCTATTTCATCGTGTTCTTTTGAAAAAGGCAACCAAGAAAATAGGGTTTTTTCCTCTTCTTCCTGAAGGTTCAGCCTAAGTGCTTGAGAGGACGTTTTGTACCAAGGGTGAGAGCTGTCATTCCCCAGTGTTGGAAATGTTTAAACATCCGTGGGCTTGTCTTTACAACAAGGAGCACCAGGCTGGCTTGACAATGAAACTGGTCCAGCCACGGAAAACCCCCCTTCCCTTCCCTCTTCTCCAAGGCCCTAGAATAAAATTAACCCCAAGGTTTTTCCCTTCTTGGGGAATAATAACGGGGTTAAGGGCCTAGGCTCTGGAGGCTAACAAATTCTGACTTGGTCATTTCCTAGCTGTTTGATCTCAGGCAATCTTTTACATCTCTAAATTTATTAACAGATAAACTCCTTATCTGTTAAATGGGGATAATAGTATGTGTTTTTTGGCTGTTAGGCAAATTAAATAAAATAATATGTATATGCAATGTACATGGCACAATTCCTTGTTTAATGGTCGTGAACCAATGTATAAATAGAACTAATATTATTTCAGCTACGAGGGCTTTGTGGCAAGTAATATCACGGTATCCTTCAAGCTCTCACTAAAATGTAAGCTATGAGTGAAGGTAATTGTAGCATAGACTGCTGGCTGTCAATCCTAATGTTTGCTTTCACATGCTTCCATAGTAATAGAACCCCTCCTTTAGCAGGTCACATGGCTTCCTGGCATGAAGACTACATTTCCCAGCCTCCCTTTCAGTTAGTAGGGTCATGAGACAAGGTTCTGGCTAATGAGATGTGAGTGGAGCAGTTACAGGACAGCTTCTAGGAGTCCTTCTGCAGAGATGGCTGGATTTCTAAAACCCATGTCCCTTCTTATGCCCTTACTCCATTTTGTTGCCCAGAACATGGATGTGATGGCTAGAGCCAGGCTTGGATGGCAGGGATGGCAGAGATATGAGCTAGAACAAAGCCACTTCTTGAAGATTTCATGGAGCTGACCTACCATCCCATCCTTCAAACTTGTACATGAAAGAGAAATCAACATCTGTTTTATCTGGAACTCTGTTAATTTAACCAATTTTCTCTATTGAATCTGTAAAAAAATTGACTTTTTAAATGAACATATCAAAACTGACAAATCCAAATGAATGCGGACCTTCAAAATAATCGTCTGCTCTCTTCCACAGTCATCTAAATTTTCCTAAAATACATGCGATGATCAAACATTTATAAACTCTTCTTTTGCAGTTACCTTGAAGGACACACACACACACACACACACACACACACACCCCAATTTTGCTACTTTATGAGATATTTTATTTTTGACACCCAGCTGGTATCAATCAGCTTAAGTCCATCCACCTGATTGGTTTCTGGGTGATTCTTAACTATTTCCCAGAAGCAAATCCACTCTCCAAAGCAATACATAATTTATCTCTGTGGACATTTCATAGAATGTGTCATGGCCACCAAAGTCATTTCCAAAGTAAGAGTTCCAAGCAGTTTTTGTGCAATGACAGACTCATTCGAGTTTGGCAGCTCCACATGGGGCTAGCTAGATGGGAAATTTGTTCCAAGGTAAACATATTCGTATCTTTGTTTAAAAATCACTTTCACTGCTTACGTCATGTCCATGGGACTGACCATTTGCTGAAGACTTAAACATCCTAATTAAAGTGGTAACCTGAACTTGATCCCTCTGACCAAAAGAGAAGAGTTATATAGAGGTCCTTTGTATTATTATTTATTTTTTAACCTCTTTATTGGAGTAGAATTGCTTTACAATGGTGTGTTAGTTTCTTCTGTATAACAAAGTGAATCAGCTATACATATACATATATCCCCATATGTCCTCCCTCTTGCGTCTCTCTCCCACCCTCCCTATCCCACCCCTCTAGGTGGTCACAAAGCACCGAGCTGATCTCCCTCTGCTGTGAGGCTGCTTCCCACTAGCTACCTGTTTTACATTTGGTGATGTCTATATGTCCATGCCACTCTCTCACTTCATCCCAGCTTACCAGACTGCCTTATTATTGAAGCCGCCAGAAGCAGTGCATCAGCAGAAGTCAATACGGGCCATGACGAATTCTTCCTAACCTCTAATTAAAGGAAGAAGACATATTGACCTGAGAGGTAAATAATACAGCCGTAAAGCCAGACACTACCGAAGGAAAATCAACTCATCTCACTACTCCCTGCAAGGCAGTACTTGAGTAGCATCTGGAGACTCATGGTATTAAAATAATCTGTATGGTTGCTATAAGACTGGAATACGGGACTGTTTTTTTCTCCTAAGCTTAGCCGCTGAAAAGGGAACAAATAGAAGATCAAACATGTAATCAGTCTGTTCAGGAAGGGTCTCAGGAAACAGATTTGTATTTTCCACCTTTCTGACCGTGCTGGGAAGATTCTTAAACTTTCCGTGAAACAGAAGCCACGTCTGAAAAATCACAAGGGTAACAATCCTTGTGACGTCCCTGTAACAGAATCACACCAGATTTTAAGCCATCCTGGGAAAGGGCAACCCACAGCCTTCAAGTCAGCACTGAATGCTCATAAAAATATATCTAAATCCCTAGACATTTCCAATTATCTGCCCAACCATGATGGAATAAATTGCACTGTCTGGGCATGAACACAAAAATCTTAAAATCCTTCCTGCTTGTTAGGTTAACACATGAGCTCGGGGATTTTTTCTTCTATTTTTGTCTTCTCTACTTGACATAGGAGTTGAACCCAGCCTGGACTTCACCATGTCTACCAGCTGCCCTAGGTGACCTTCTAGTGAGACGATCTGAGCGAGAGCTTTGCCTCTTTGCCCAAAGCATTCCCAGCATCTTTCTTTCTTTGATGCGCGCCCCTGCAGAGACCTGGGATATGATGCTTTCTGATTTGTTTGACTGGGTTGGCGATCCAGCCCAGAGGAACTGGCAGGGAGAGAAAGTCACATTTGTCAGTAAAGGAGGTCACCTGCTTGCTGTGGCTGACCTCTGTCCACCCTCACCTGGACTCACGCTTACCTTACCGTACCTTCGAAGCCAAGTAACAGAGCATCCCTGAGACTGCCCAATGCTGCCTTTTGCTGATCATCACAGAAAACAAAAGTGACACAGTGATAACGGGAGCACAGAGATTGGATGAGGGAGATTGCTGCTTTTGCATTTTTTAGGCTTTTTCTTTTTTAGTGAACTTTTTTGAATTCAAGTACTAAGGACAGAAATAGGTGAGACATCTTTACTTAACACACAACAGTGGAAGATGTTCTTCCCTCCCCAAGGCCACTGCTTATAAGAGCAAAATTCTGGAAACATTCTATATGTTCAAAGATACATATTTCTAGAACACCATGCAGCTATTTGCAAAATTTTTGTGAAAGAATATTTAACGACATGGGAAAAGAAAATACTGTGAGGTCAGTAAGAGCAGGGTACAAAATAGCATACACAGCCAGATCTGATTTGAAATATATCTAGGAGACAGGATGTGCATAGTGAATTCTCTCTGTCTGCTTCAGCTGATGGCCAAGACAAAGGTGCCACTATAGACTGAATGTTTGTGTCTCCTACCCACCATTCATATGTGGAAGCCCTAATCCCCAGTGTGATGATTTTTGGACGTGGGGACTTTGAGAGGTAATTAGGGTTAGATGAGGTCATGAGGGTGGAGCCCTCATTAGGATTAGTGACCTCATGAGAAGAGAAAGAGACACACATACACTCTTTCACCATTTGCGCCGAGGAAAGGCCTTGTGAGCAGACACAGAGAAGGTGGCCATCTACAAGCCAGGAAGCAAGTGCTCACCAGACAGAGAATCTACTGCCACATTGATCTTGGACTTCCAGCCTCCAGAACTGTGAGAAATAAATACCTGTTATTTAAGCCACCCAGCCTGTGATGTTTTGTTATAGCAGCCCAAGGAGACTAAGACAGGGCTTGACTACTTAAAATCTGACTTGGTGATGCTTAGCTCTAAGGAATTTTCTTTAGAGACAGTAGATAGTATTAGGAGTCCCCCAAGACCCTCATCTTGTAGGAGAGGGTGCCCTGCCCTCGAGTCCATGGGGACAACCCAGGGCATTCCCTATGTGTCTGTTGCATACTTCCCAGCCTGCAGATCTGTGGGAAATAAATTTCTTTTGTTTATAATCCACCCAGTCTCTAGTATTTTGTTATAGCAGACTGAAAGGACTAATACAGGCTGCTGTAACAAAGTACCATGTCTGGGGTAACTTAAACTACAGAAATTAATTTTCTCACAGTTCCGGAGGTTGGAGGTCCAAGACCAAAGTGTCAGCAGGGTCAGTTTCTTCTGGGGCCTCTCTCCTTGGCCTGTCTTTCACTGGGTCCTCTCATGGTCATCCCCCTGTGTGTGTCTGTGTTCTAATCTCTTCTTACAAGGGCACCAGTCGCTCTGGATTACGGCCCAGCCTAATGACCTCATTTTAACTTAATCACCTCTGTAAAGGTCTTATCTCCAAATACAGTCACCTTCTGGGGTACTGGGAGTTAGAATCTCAACATAAGAATTTGGTGGGGGGCCGGGGGACACAATTCAGCCTATAACATCCAGGAAGGAAAAACTTGGAAGGGGTTCAGACCTCCCTGGAGGAGATGTGGTTTGGCCACTGGATGGCAGAGGGGTTGGGTCATTCAGCCAGGCCTGAGTTTGCCTGGAGCTGCTGGACAAACCATGGAGAGCCCTCTGGAGGCCTGGTGGGTGGGTGAGGGTGTTGAGGGGGAAGAGAGGAAGATGGAGGAGTTGTGGCACCTCCCCCACTGACCACAGTTTGCCCGGGGGCTTTGGTTTCTTTGTCTACATGGCTGCAGAGAGGTTATTGCCACACCAAGGCTGCAAGATCTCAGGGAGACGGTGTTCTGGGCCAGGGACCGGGGCTAGTTCCCCCAGATGTCCCCACGCCCTCACTGCTGAACCCCCAACCCCGGTGCTCCAGCGGTGCCCTCCAGAGCCCTCTCCTGAGAAAGCCTAACACGTGCTCACTTTAAAGAAAATACCATCGTTGATCACAGAGCCTATTTTGAAGGGCGCATTCAGAGCTGAGAGGCAATAAATTGATAATTGGTGCAAATATTCATCATAAAAATTAATAATGTGTGCAAGAGCAGCCTACTTCACATTAGTTTATTCATTCATTCAGCAAACAGCTATTGTGTGCCTACTGTGTGCTAGGCACTATTTAGGAGCTCGAGGGGTAGAGAGAGAGAGAGAGAGAGAGGTAGACAAAGGTTCCTGCTCTGCTGGATCTGACATCCTGGTGAGAATCTGCCCCCTGATCATGAAAAGTGTCCTGGGAAGAGTCCTGAGGCATCAGAGCTGGAATTTAGGTCCTGGCTCTGTGACTAGTCAGCTGCGTGACATTAAGTCACTTGGCCTCTCTGAGCCTCACATACTTCTATTCCCATGGCTGTAACACCGGAGCATGCTCATTCGTTCATTTATGCGGCCGCTCCCTCCTATACTGTGAACTCCTAAGGGTAGGGATCTTTTCAACTTTATGCTTCCAGCCCCAGCACATGGCTGTTTCCTGCCCACGTGTCACCACTACCCTACTGACCCTCACATTTATATGTTCACCAGAGCCATTTTCTTAGCAAGCAAATCGGCCCTTGTCTCTTCCCTGCTTACAATTTTAAATGACTCCCTGCAGTTTACAGGGATCCTCCAAGGCTGGCCTGCAAGAACCTGGCCCCCGGGGATCTGGAGCTCATCCTTTGTCACCCTTCCCGAAACACCGTCCCGGAAACACATCTTTTACCTACAGGAGTGTAACTGTTCTCTACCCTGCGCCAGCCCCCTGAGTAGCAGGCAAATTCTAATCGATTTTTTGGACTCAGCTTTGCCACATCTTCCCTGGGAAGCCTTCCTTCACCTCTTACTTCTCCCCAGGGGTGTCCTTCTCTGTGCTCTGTGGGCAACTTTCGCAAATCTCCAGCCTAACACCATTAACTGAATAAACGTTTATTACTGATCAGTATCTCCCACTTGACGGGACAGTTGAGGATAAACAGAGTGACCTGCTTGATCTCTTCCTCGAGCCAGTGTCATCTACAAAAAGGGTCTGGTCTAGACTAAGAGAGACTCCAGGGACCAGACGCAGCTTATCAGCATGGAGCGGACAAAATAGCTCTCATGCACATTTGGGGGGAACTGGGAAAATCTGAACATAGACCGGAGATTAGACGATACTAAGAAATAATTGTTGAAGAGTTTAGATGTACTGTGATGTACTAACTTTTAATAGTTTCCTAAATTTGCTGGAGGAGTGTCATGAGGTCTGTAACCTATTTGGAAATACAACATCACAAGATAGATCAATATGGTAATGAAATAAAATAGTTGTTGGGCTTCCCTGGTGGCGCAGTGGTTGAGAGTCCGCCTGCCGACAAAGGGGACACGGGTTCGTGCCCCGGTCCGGGAAGATCCCACATGGCGCGGAGCGGCTGGGCCCGTGAGCCATGGCCGCTGAGCCTGTGCGTCCGGAGCCTATGCTCCGCAACGGGAAAGGCCACAACAGTGAGAGGCCTGTGTACCGGAAAAAAAAAAAAAAAAAAAGAAGTTGTTAAATAAAAAATCGAGGGCACGGATTTAGTCCATTTGCTTTTATACCTCCAGCTCCCAGTGCAACCGTCTGACGCGTAATGGATTGTACAGAATTTTGATTGTTGAATTAATCATGAGCAGTGGCCAGAAGGTGGGAAAAGGTATGGAGTGTTTCTGATGTGGAAGTGGATGTCTTTGAAAAGATTGAAAACAAAATTGACAGCTCCTAATTTCAGAGGGACTACCAGGAGGAAAAGGGGGCTTAGACCTATTGGGGAGGGCAGGGGCAGGGAAATGAGCAGAGGGCACGTGGTTGAGCCTGGAGTCCCTCTTATGCAGGGACGCCGTGAACAGTTACACAGGCTGCACACTGCTCAAGGGACCCCACCTGAATGGGTTGTGATTAGCTGTGTGCCCAAAGGAGGAGGCTTTTTTCTAATTTTTCTCTACCATGGGGGTTAGTGGCAGCCCTGTTCCTATGTTTGTGGGGCTTGAGGAAGGAGAGGAGAATTAAGGTGACCATCCGATGTGCCTGGGTTTCTCAATATGCATCCATGGGACAGTCCTGGGCAAACCTAGAAGGTTGGTTGCCCTCAGTATAGGGGAGCAAGAGAAAGAAGAGATTGAGGAGATGGAAGTGAAGATGGAGAGAGACTGAAACCAGGGGGCAGAAGGAGATAAGCTTGTGGGCTGATGTTTTCCAAAGGGACCAGAAAATGGAGTCATTGTCACCAGCTCATAACACAACTTCCTGCAAGCTCAGCAACCTGTCCTCCCCACCTGGGCTCTGCTGAGCATCCATAGGACAGGATGTCCACTTTCCCACCCACTGGACCCAGCCTCATACAGTTACAGACAGGCCCAGGGAGGAGAGAGGGCACCCAAGGGAGTTCTCAGTTTCCCCTCAGCAGCTCCAGGCAGGAGTTATTACAAAACAGCACACAAAGTAGGAGTGCAATTGTATGTGGGTGTATAGGTGTCTGTGTATGTCCATGCATGCACATGTGTATGTGCCTGTGTGCACATGAGGATACAGACACAGAACAACCCTAATTGGCTAGGCACCAAAACGTTAACACTGATTTTTTTCTGACTGGTAGAGTGAAGTAATTTACTAAGGAGCATATCAAACTTTAAAAAAGATATTTAAAAAATGTGGTCAGGGCTTCCCTGGTGGCGCAGTGGTTGGGAATCCACCTGCAAACAGGAATAAAGGATCCCCGAAGGAGCACCTCTCCCTGTGGGTGTCAAAGATTCCTGATATCTAGGGGTTGGGTATAAAATGGTATCTGATATCCATTGTAATAAATCTGGAGTTAACTTTCTAAGACACTAGGATACTTTTGAGACAGAATATTCTTTTAAGATGGATTTTTAAAAAAATAAATGAGATTTAACATTTTTCTTATTTTATTTTTTTAATTAGTTAATTAATTTTTGACCACACCACCACATGGCTTGTGGGATCTTAGTTCCCCGACCAGGGATCGAACCTGGCGCCCTCGGCAGTGAAAGCACCGAGTCCTAACCACTGGACCGCCAGGGAATTTCCTTAAGATGGATTTCTTGATAGAGTTTAATTTATTTGTTTGGGGTTCCAATAAGCTGGGTGAGTTTCTTCAAATTGTAGATATCATGTTTTCTATTGTCTGTATGCAGATATGGGAGAGTTATTTTGTCAGTCCCCTAAGATGCATAACTTGAATCCTTGCCATGAAAATACCAATTGATGTTTACTCTTCATGGGAGAGATGACCCAGCAACTGGCTTCCCCCTGTAGGAGTCAAAAGCCCCCAACATCTAGCTTGTCTGGGGGGTGGCAAGGCGGTGACTTGTCTCTCTGGTGAGATTCCTCACTGAGATAATCTTTACTGGGTTTGGGAGTTTGAGGAGGAATTTCTTATTTGATCTCATTTCTAGCTCCCCAGGTTGTAAACTTCCAACTCTAGTTCAAGTGTGCAAGAAAGAACATCTCAAACCTCATACACAATTTAGAGAACACCAGCCGTTTTCGTCAGAAATAGAAGTGGTTTGTGGGTAAGGGGGGGAAGGGCAGAGGACTGAGATCATGGGTTCTAAGATTCTAGAGCTGCAAATGGTCCTCCCACCCAAAAAAAAAAAAAAAGCAGCTGGGAGACTCTTTGGAGCCCAGGTGGTGGCTGAGAGGGGTGTCTGGCACATGAAAAGACAGGAGTGTCTGAAGCTGAGCCAGAATTTTATTTAATTCGTGTTAATTTTTAAAAGTCTTTCCTGAATGCAGATCTACATGTTGTCCAGATCAATATGTATCCCGAAGTTCTGAACTTTTGATAATATACTTATGTGGGCTTTTATTTCAAATCTGCCACTTTCTCCCTATTACTATATGTCTTCCTTATTGTGAGTCGTAGGTGAAAAAAATCTGCATTTTAATGTCATAACTATAGACCTTGTATCAGAAAACACACGCCAAATCATTTTCCCCCCAAAGGTTTTGCTACAGTGCCAGGGATACAGGAAGTCCTCAGCAAACATGAAACAGAAGTCCTCAGCTTTTGCAAGTTGTAAATGAAACAGGAAACAGGAACACTTCCTAACCAGACATTCTATAGGACTTCCCCCAAGGGCCCTGCCAGGGATCTGCCTCCTTTTATTAAATGACACCATCCGAGTGAATTTCAGTTTTGAGCTGGTGTGTAACAGACTATCTTTCTTTTCATAGGAGAAGCATCCGGTTCCTTCGAAGGACTGCGTTCTTTTTTTGAAGGACATAGTGTGTGATGGTAGTGAAATCCCAAGGAACCCAAGGGACTTCAGAATAAGCAGAGAGGATGGGCTCCTGAAACTGAGACTTTGTTTTTGTTTTGTTTTGTTTTTCATGTTCATTCACTCAGTCAACTCATTATCTTGACTGACTAGCTGGAATAATCAGAGGAGATCGCTGACAAAGTACCAAGTTACGCAAGAGATAAAGGCTGGGCAGGGGCAAGGAGGAAAAGGATGTTTACTTGTCTGGTTGTCCTTCCTGAGACTGTGAAGATGAAGCACTGGCGGGTATTTTAATAAGAATTAGTAAGTCACACATCTTAGGAGTGGACACAGTAACTCTCTCCCACATCTGTATAGAGACAACAGAAAACGTGAAATCTGCAATTTGAAGAAACTCATCTAGCTTATTGGAACCCCAGACAAATCTAACTCTATCAAGAAATCTATCTTACCAGTAGCTTATGCTCCCAAAGTGTCTTAGTTTCTCAGGAGGTTAGTTCCAAACTTATTACAGAAGATAACAGGTACCCCCCCCACCCCCCGCCATTCCCTTATATCCACGAGCTCAAGTCATGTTCTGGCTTCCCGGTGGCATCTGCTGTAGTTCTTGAGTGAATGGAGAAAAGTCATGTGGGCCAACCCCCAGCCTCTGCCCGGCCAGCTTTCCCAGTTCGGGACTCACCCCCAGCCTCTGCCCGGCCAGCTTTCCCAGTTCGGGACTCACGTTTGCTGGCCTTCAGCTTCTTCTCATCCACGGGAATGAGGTCCAAGTAGTCCAGGTAGTATTCGTAGCTGTCGTATGCAGTAGAGGCATTGGTCCGGTTGGCCATGCCTGCGGCGCTGGCAGGTGGCCCCTCCGGAGCTGCTCAGAGCTCTACCAGGAGGTTGCCCGGCTGATTTCTGTAAAATCATCCAAGTGTGTCTGTGGGTCTCCAGGCTCAAGGCCTGCCCACTTATCAGAGCCGTTGGGCTCAGAGGAAGGTCAGAGGGGTGGGCCTGACATCTTCAGTGTTCAAGTAGAGCATTCCATCCTGCCCTGCTTGACGGAACTCCAAAACAAACAGAGCTACAAGGCTGGAGCCTGCAGTCCCAGTGCAGTTCCAGGTTGGCCCTCAGCGTCAGGACAGGAAAACAGATCCCCCAGGGCCCCTTGAAAGGCAAGATGTGGTCTACGATTGGAAAGGACAGTCACTTTCTACCTTAAGTACCTAAAAAGTTAATCAGCAAATCAAAAGCCTGTCGGTGCCCTTGACTTGCATTAAGGCAGTGCCTGGTGCTATTAAGCAACCAGCAAATCACTGGCTTACATTCCTTATCCGAGGGCCTGAGTGATGTCAACCCTGAACTTGCAACCTGTCGTGTCCACATCAGCAATTAATTAAACCAAAAGGACACTCCTCTCCAATTGAGCACACTTCCCAGCTTTCATCTGAGCCCCCAAGAAACAGTCAGTCAGTTGCCTCTGTTCAGACAGGCTGTTTTTCGTGTCAAGATCCCACATGGACTGCGCTCTTGGGAAATAGGGCCCCAGGGTGAATAGGGTTCACCAGCCCTCTGCTGACGACACATGGGACAAGGATTCTGCTGGTCAGGGCCTGACTCCAAGTTGTACACTCACTTTTCTAGGAGCACAGATGCAATCAAGAGGAACATTCCAAGTACTGGGAATGAGAAGCTCTAAATGTGAGAGGATCCCTAGAATTAGTTACGAAATCAAAATGCACAGAATGATGGGGACTTTCCCTCCAATATATGAACTTTCCAGTCTTCTTGATTCAGGTCTACACTGCCAGAGGAAAGCTGGGCACTGATGGTGTAGACAGTGAACCCGGATAACTTCAGGCCCACCTGGGGGGCCTGCAGCATTCCACGGGGACCCCTCCTCCTGAACTGAACCTCGGTGGTTCAGTCGATTAGAAAGGGAGAAGTGAGCTCCTGCGTTTCCAAAGTGAGGAGATGAAAGATCCACTTGAAAAGACACTCCGTACAGCATGCACATCCCTGTGCACGTACGTCCAGCTGCTGCTGTGCACGTGCCTCCTGGGAGTCCTTGGTTAAAGGGGCAGTAGAGTGTAGGGGACACAAGCATGGATTCTGGAGCCAGGCTGCCCACTTTGCATCCTAGCTCTAGCTCTTCCCAGCAGTGTGGCCCTGGACAAGTGACTTAACCTCTCTGCAGCTGGCTTTCCTCATCCGTGAAATGGGCATGACCACAGCATGTGTCTCCCGGGCAGGGGGCGGCGGCGGGGGGCGGGCGGGGCTGGGAAGTATGAATGGGCACAGCCAGGCATGGGACTTACAGCAGCCTTGTCGGTAGGAGGCGCCCGTAAATATAAGCTGTTGTTGTCACCTGCCAGCGAATGTGGCCTTTCCTCCCACCCCACCATGCTTCTTTTCTCATTTCTCATCCTCCATCGAGTCCATCTCCTCTTCATCTCTACTCTCACCCTCCCTCTCTCATAATCCATCCATCTCCTTCTTTGTACAACACCAACCTTGGATACAGATGAACTCCTTCTATTTCTTGCCTTAACTACCCACGTTCTCCAGCACCCTGCCTGTCCTTTAGGAGAACCTCTAGTAAAAAGTTTCCCAACCTCAGGTTACCATCATCATCCACCAGCATGCACCCAGGTGCACGTGTGCACACGCACACACACACACACACATAGTATTTTCCAGAAACTTAAATGACATGTTCAGGCTTACCCAGCTGATTAGTGATTGAGTCCAGATAAGAACCTGAGTCTCCCGACTCCCAGTCTGCTGAGCGCCCCTTGGCACTAGACAGTCTTCATGGACGTGACTTACAAAAAGCAACTGACAAAGAACGTCATGCTCTTAAGACACAGGCATGGATACAGGGAGGGAGAAGAGACAGGGACTCCTTCTCTGCTGGGAATTGAAGGTCAAATGAGGTGACCTAGGCTATTAAAAGCAAAGAAATGTGACCAAAGAGTGGTTCAATTTCAAGGCTGAGTGAGATCTTGTTGATAAAAAGATAAAGGATCTCTGACTTTTTTTTAAATTACTTTTTTATTGCAGTATAGTTGCTTTACAATATTGTGCTAGTTTCTACTGTACAGCAAAGTGAATCAGCTATATGTGCACATATATCCCCTCTTTTTTGGATTTCATTCTCATTTAGGCCACCACAGAGCACTGAGTAGAGTTCCCTGTGCTGTACAGTAGGTTCTCATTAGTGATCTTTTTTTTTTGTAAATTTATTTATTTGTTTGTTTATTTATTTATGGCTGCCTTGGGTCTTTGTTGTGGCACGGGGGCTTCTCATTGCGGTGGCTTCTCTTGTTGTGGAGCACGGGCTCTAGGCACGTGGGCTTCAGTAGTTGCAGCACGTGGGCTCAGTAGTCGTGGCTCACGGGCTCTAGAGCGCAGGCTCAGTAGTTGTGGTGCACGGGCTTAGTTGCTCCACGGCATGTGGGATTTTCCCGGACCAGGGCTTGAACCCGTGTCCTCTGCATTGGCAGGCGGATTCTTAACCACTGCGCCACCAGGGAAGTCCAGTGATCTATTTTATACATAGTATCAATAGTGTATATATGTCACTCCTAATCTCCCAATTCATCCCACCCCCACCTTTCCCCTTTGGTATCCATACGTTTGTTCTCTATGTCTGTGTCTCTATTTCTGCTTTGTAAATAAGAGGATCTCTGACTTTTAAGGATGTGCTGAAACAAACAATTATGCTACCAGATCTACCTTAATTGGGGTCGTACATGTTTTTACACTTTTAAGCAATTTAACACGTACCTGTCCAAGTCACTATAATTTTTTCTTTTCTCATTTTAAACTGAGGAGGTTGGAAGGTTGGAGCCAAGGGGATTTGCAAAACTGGCAGGCGGACTGACGCAGAGTGTGAGGATAGCTGAGTCAAGAGGGAGCCCTTGCCCCTTTCTCAGCCAATCAATCCCTGGATCTTCCTCCTATTCGGTTCCTTCAAGTGCAAGTTCCCCACGGCCCAAGACAACTTCTCTGATCCTGCCGGGCCCCAGTGACTTTCCCTCCCCTCAACGCTAATCACATGTATTTGGCATCACTACCACCCTTTAAAAGACTATTTTAAAATTGATGTATAATTAAATGCAAACACCTTATGTATATATCTTGATGACTATTACACACACAGAAACATACACACACGTGAGCATCCTCTAGATCAAGATACAGAACGTTTCCAGTGCCCCAGCAGGTTCCCTCGGGATCCTTCCTGGTGGATAACCAGCCTCCACTCTTCATACACACCAAGGAAACTGCTATTCTGATTTCTATCATCACAGATTAGTTTTGCTTAATTTCAAACCTCATATAAATCTAATCGTGCACTACAATATGTACTCTTTTGTATCTCACTTCTTTTATTCACCATGTTCTTTTTTTTCCTCTGTGGTATTCCATTGTATGAATATTCTGTAATTTATTTATCCATTCTCCTCTTGATGAACATTTGAGTTCTTTTCACTTTTTTGGCTATTATGAATAAATGGGCTATGAACATTCCTTTTTTAAAAAAATATTTTATTTATTTATTTTATTTGATTGCACCGGGTCTTAGTTGCAGGAGGGGGGCTCCTTAGTTGAAGCTCACCGGCTCCTTAGTTGCGGCATGCAGTCTCCTTGCTTGTGGCAATGGAAATCTTAGTTGCAGCCTGCACATGGGATCTAGTACCCTGACCAGGGATCGAACCTGGGGCCCCTGCATTGGGAGCGTGGAGTCTTATCCAGTTCACCACCAGGGAAAGCCCCGAACATTTCTTTTCACATATGTGGTGGACATAAGTACTAATTTATATATCAGGTATATATCAGGAGTGGAACTGATGGGGATAGCTTTACTAGGTATAGCTAAACAGTTTTCAAAAGTGTCAATACCAGTTTACACGCTCACAAGTATATATATGGAGTATTGCAAAAATGCCTACAATCCTCTTCCTTATACACCCAGTGACTTTATATTCTCTTCACATCAAAAAATGAAGCACATTTCTCCATTTTTTGATTTTGTGACTTGTTTTGGCTTTTACTAATAAGTAGGACTATTACGTTTTGTAAGTTTCAGGCCAACATATTAAGGCCTTAAGGTCATGTGCCCACTGTCTCGGACCCCTGCCCAGTTACTCTGTGAATATTTAATTTTTTATTGACGCATAGTTAATTTACAATGTTGTGTAGTTTCAGGTGTACAGAAATGTGATTCAGTTATACATATATATGTATATAACTTTATATAAAAAATACATGTATTTTTCAGGTTCTTTTCCATTATAGGTTATTACAAGATATTGAATATAATTCCCTGTACTATAGAGTAGGTCCTTGTAGTTTATGTATTTTATATAGATAGTGTGTATCTGTTAATCCCAAACTTCTAATTTATCCCTCTCCTCCCACCCCTTTCCCTTTTGGTAACCATAAGTGAATGGTTGTTCTTTTAAGCCTTTAATTTCGGGGTGATTTGTTACACAGAAAAAGGTAACTGATAAAATATGAGATTTCCAGTTGCTCCACATCTTCACCAACCTTTGTTAGTGTCAAATGCTTAAATACTCTGGTAAGGACCTACCACATTTTAAAATTCACTTCCGTACATGTCCTTACTTGCTTAACTGCTTTTTAAAGTTTTTGAAGACAAAGACTATGCTTTACACAGTAACTATAATATCAGTATTTGTTGGTAGCATCAATCATACTAAAAGCTTTTCATGAGATAAACAAAACTTATTCCTAACAACCAGAAATCTTAAGGCTGCAAAGAATGATGTAACAGCTGTCAGCTAATTCAGGTTCTTGCAGTAGGAAATTATGAAATTAAAAACCAATCAAATAGGGCTTCCCTGGTGGCGCAGTGGTTGAGAGTCCGCCTGCCGATGCAGGGGACGTGGGTTCGTGCCCCAGTCCGGGAAGATCCCACATGCCGCGGAGCAGCTGGGCCCGTGAGCCATGGCCGCTGAGCCTGCGCGTCCGGAGCCTGTGGTCCGCAACGGGAGAGGCCACAACGGTGAGAGGCCCGTGTACCACAAA
Organism: Monodon monoceros; assembly: GCF_005190385.1. Lineage (NCBI taxonomy): Eukaryota > Metazoa > Chordata > Mammalia > Artiodactyla > Monodontidae > Monodon > Monodon monoceros. Next base: position 12,631,039 of record NW_021703767.1, read on the forward strand.
ACAAACAAACAAACAAAAAAAACCAATCAAATAGTTTTCAATAATTGTGGAATGGTGTGTATCACACTAACCAGCCCACAGATAACAATTATAAAATCTGGATAAGATATGATAAAGCAACTATTGGGAGGCACTGGAGAGTGACTGAAAGCAGGCAGAAACTGAAAGGAAGCCAACTCTTGAAAAAGGGAACTGCACTGGGTGACATTTGTATTTATACAGCAGTTTCTCTGCTTGTATGTTTCCTCATTCCTCATAGCATGGAACAGCTTGAACTCAAACAGAAAACTAAAGTTTCATTGGCTCGAGGAGTCAGAGGACAGAGCTTGGGGCAATAGACTGAGTAATTGGAAAGTGGTAAGCTGTGACAAAGCAAGAGAGTAGCATGGACATATATACACTACCAAACGTAAAATAGATAGCTAGTGGGAAGCAGCCGCATAGCACAGGGAGATCAGCTCGGTGCTTTGTGACCACCTGGAGGGGTGGGATAGGGAGGGTGGGAGGGAGGGAGACGCAAGAGGGAAGAGATATGGGAACATATGTATATGTATAACTGATTCACTTTGTTATAAAGCAGAAACTAACACACCATTGTAAAGCAATTGTACTCCAATGAAGATGTAAAAAAAAAAAATTACAGAAAGTGGGAGGAGGGGAGTCCTGGAAGGTACAGGGTCACAGAAGAATAAACCCTCAAATCTGTGTGTAAACGTTGCTCATATCCTTGGCTATGGTACAGAACCAACGTGGAAGCGATCATGATAGCCAAATCTGGAACAACTTGAGCAAAATATATATTTAACAGCAGTGTTGGATTATAGCCCATAGGATAAACTAAATATCCATGAACCCACACGGATATAAATAAATGACTAAATAAATGGTGGAGAAAGAATGGCCCTTCCTAACAGAAGAATTATAATAAATAAATGGAGAAGTAAGGATGGAAATAGAAAACCACCAGTAGAACACCATGGTAGTAATTGTTGGCAGGCAAGATCCACTGATGGATGCTGAAGTTAGCGGGTGAAAGTATTTGAAGAAAAACTACAGTTGCATAGTTTAAAACATATGTACTCCAAATTATTTATTAGTTACATAGATAAAAACGATAACTTTACAATGAGAAATCCAGCAGATAACACCTTACACAAGTGATCAAGTTACCATCATCAGTTATAAGATATAGTGACATCATGTACCCACTGAGGAGAGCACATCACCTGTGCAGTATTCTTGCTAAAATGCATAACCTCAATCTAATCATGATAAAACAACAGGAAACACCACATTGAGGGACATTCTACAAAATAACTGACCAGTCTTCTTCAAAACGGTCAAGGTGATGAAGATCAAGGAGAAATTGAGGAACTATCACAAATTGGTGCAGACTAAAGAAACGTAACAAGTAATGCGACGTAACAAGTAATGCGACGTAACAAGTAATGCGACGTAACAAGTAATGTGACGTAACATTCTGAATTGGCTCCTGGATCAGAAAAAAGACATTATTATGTTGTACCCCTTAAATGTACACATGTTGTATGTCAAATATATCTTAGTAAAACTGGAAAAAAATATTTTAAAAATTAAAAAGGACATTAGTGGGAAATCTGGTGAGATCAATATAAAATCTATAGCTTAGTTAATAGTATTCCACCAATGTTAATTTCTTGGTTTTGCTGATGCTGGGAGCTCTTTGTACTATTTTTGAACACCTCTGTATGTCTTACATTATTTCAAAATATAAATTAACAAAAAATCCTTGGGTCACTCCTGAGCTGTATATGTGCAAGGGGAGAGTCAAAGGAGCCCGGTGGAAAGTAACAACTGAAAAGCTGAAAGAACGGAATGGAGATTTCAGCTACCTCTCATTTCAGGAGAAGCAGAGTCTGGAGTGTGAATCCAGCAAAGTTAACTGCCTGTAGATAAAAAAAATCAACACTGCAGAGTTTGATAATAGAATCCAGAGTCTCCGTAACATGTCATCCACAATGTTCGGTATACAATAGAAAAACTAGAATTACAAAGACATAGGAAAGACGTAACTTTTCTCTAGTCTGAAGAAAAGGAAGTCAATTGAAACCAACACTGAGATCATCTAGATATTGGAATTAGCAGGTAGGGAACCTTAAAGCAACTATTATAAATATGTCCAAATGTCTAAAAAGAAAATATAACCAAAATGAATGAACAAATGGGGGAATCTGAGCAAAGAAAGGGAAACTGAAATCAAAAACAAAACACAAATGGAAAGTCCAGACCTGAAAAAGTACGGCATGTGTAATGAAAAATTCTCTGGATGGGCTTAACGCAGAATGGAGATGGTAGTGGGCACGGCTGGGGAACTTGAGGAATGATAATCAGAACTTTTTCTATCTGAAAAACAAAGAGAAAAGAGATTTAGAAAATAGACTCTGTGATATGTAGGATAGTATAAAGCATTCTTGCATATGGGTAAATGGTACCCCAAAAAGCAAGAATGAGAGAATGGGACAGAAAAAAAAATGTTGACAATGTAATGGCTGAAAATTCCCTAAATCAAGTAAAAAGCATAAATTTAGGGATTTAAGTTAGGGTCTTTAAAGAGGTAATTAAATTCAAATGAGGCCGTTAAAATGGGCCCTAGTCCAATGTGCTGGTGACCTCATAAAAAGAGGACAGTAAGACAGACACACACAGAGGAAAGACCACGTGAGGATACAGCGAGAAGGTGGTTGTCTACAGCCAAGGAGAGAGGCCCCAGAATGAAACCAACACTACTGACACCTTGATCTCAGATTTCTTGCCTCTGAAATTGTGAGAAAATAAATTTCTGTTGCTTAAGCCACCCAGTCTTTGGTACTTTGTTATGGTAGCCCCAGCAAACTCATAAAATGATCAATCATCTAGACCTTATTGTTTGTATAGAACACTATACCCTCCAGTTGCAGAATACACATCTTTTCAAGTATAATTTATGCTTTCTGATACTATTAAAAATGTCTGCTGTTATGTAAAAATAAGCCCTATAACTACATAGGAATAAAATTAACAAAAGATGGGCAAGACTGAAAACTGCAAAATATTGCTGAGAGAAATTAAATAAGACCTAAAACTTAGAGACAGAAACCATGCTTATGGGTGAAACCATACCCATTGGTGTTATTAAGATGTCAATGGACCCCAAATTGATTTATATATTCAATGCAATCCCAACCATAATCTCAGTAGCTTTTTAAAAAATAGAAATTGGCATAGTGATAAATTGTATTTTGCCAAAATTTAAAAATTCTGCTTATCAAAAAAGACCATTCAGGGCTTCCCTGGTGGCGCAGTGCTTGAGATTCCGCCCGCCGATGCAGGGGACACGGGTTCGTGCCCCAGTTCGGGAGGATCCCACATGCCGTGGAGCGGCTGGGCCCGTGAGCTATGGCCGCTGGGCCTGCGCGTCCGGAGCCTGTGCTCCGCAACGGGAGAGGCCACAACAGTGAGAGGCCCACATACCGCAAAAAAAAAAAAAAAGACCATTCAGAAAATGAATAGGCAGGCCACATACTGAAAGAAAACATTTACAAGTTATATATCTGATAAAGAATTTATATACAGAATATATAACTCAATAATAAAAAAAACAACCCAATTAAAAAATTGGCAATAGACTTGAATTGCACAAAGATATGCGAATAGCCAATAAGCATGTTAAAAAGTGCTTAATAGAATTAGCTATCAGGGAAATGCGAATAAAACCGGTATATTTCACATATGTGAAATGCTAAAAAAGGGCAAAACTATGCCAAAAATTTTTTTACTTGCTTCTGGGGATGGCAGTTGGGGAGAGATTGGGAAGAGGCACAAAGGAACTTTCTGGGTGTGATAGAATTGTTTTCTGTTGACACAGATGTGTTACATGAGCATATGCATTTTTCAGAACATTGAATTGTGCACTTAAGATATAATATATGCTTTTTCACTGTACGTAAATTTTACCTGATCTGTAAATAAAATAAATTGTCTTTAAAAGGACCATTTCAAAACAACAGCAACAACAACAAAAAAAACCCACTTAAGTCAATTTCCTCTGTCTAAAGGAATTACATCTGTAAATTACTGGAATTCACACTTCAGATTGTTAAAAATGAATTTATTGGTCTGGTAATAATCTTGACTTTTAAACACCCATGAAAGTGCCCCGGTAGAAAAACAGATTAAAAAAATTTTTTTCCCCTTTGACATAAGTAGGAACTAATACTCCCATCAAGGTCAGCTCTCCGAGATAATAATGACATGTTTATATTAACAAATACCTCGAAGACCTTGACATTTGTTATTGTTTTTCTTCTCACTTTAATTTATAACCCCAAACTTGAAGGTAAAGTTGTTTTTCCTTCAATGTTTTCTCTTACAGGAAATGCGCATGCTTGTTAATTATCTTGTGATTACAGATCGAGTACAGGGGAGAAGGTAAAGGAAGAGAAGAAAGGAGGGAACAAACATTTACTGGACAATGACCTAAGCTGGCCACTGTGTTCCGTGTTTTCTGCGATTCTCACAATACACTACTCAGGTGTTGGGAGCCCCATTTTCTGGGATACAGGCAGGTAGGGCAGCCTGCAAGCTCTGCCCAGGACACCTTGGACTTGCAAACTGGGTGTATTCATGTCCTATGGCTGCCATGACAGATTACCACAGACATGGTGGCTGAAAACAACACAGATTTATTATCTTACAGTCCTGGGAGTCAGAAATTCAAAATGAGTTCTGGGGCTAAAATCAAGGTGTTGCCAAGACTGGTTCCTTCTGGTGGCCTTTCTGGAGAAATCTGTTTCCTTGCTTTTTTCAGCTTCTGGAGGCTGTTCTCATTCCTCAGCTTGTGTTCCCGCCATACATTTTTTCCTCTTGATTCCTTTGTCACATCACCTTCTTCTTATGTAGTCAAATCTCTCTTTTCCTACTTATGAAGATACATATGACATTGCGTCCACCCAGACAATCCAGGATAATCTCTCCATCTCAAAATCCTTAATTCAGTCACATCTGCAAAGTCCCTTTTGCCATAAAGAGTAGTATTCACATGGTTCCAGGCATTAGGTGTGGACGTTTTGGGGGGCTATTATTCAGCCTGCCACGTGGGGCAGAGAATGTCATGTTGTGGGTATACAAATTCTTAAGGTAAACACAGCACTTCTCTCTGGGGTATCCATTGCTGTCAAAGATTTCTGGTAAAAAGTTACATTTTAATATTGAAACAAGCATAGATATATAACAGAGTAAATACAAACTTTGCATGACTTTTTTGAAGAAATAAATTTTTATCATAGACAATTTCAAACTTTTGCAAAAGCAGCAAGAATAGTATTATAAAACTCCATGGAACCATCACTCAACTTCAACAACCATCAAGTCGTGGGTAATTTAGTTTCATCTGTAGCTCCATCCACTCCCCCGATTCTGGACTATTGTGTAGCAAATCCTAAATACATCATTTCATCTGTAAATATTTTAGTATGTATCTCTGAAGGAGGATTTTTTTTAAGTAAAACCATAATACTGTTATCCCACTAAAAATGAATAGTAGTTAATTGCATCAAATATCTAGTCAATGTTAAGATTTTCCCAGTTTCTCTCATAATTTCTTTATAGTTAATTTGTTCAAATCAGGAGCAAATAAGTTGCATGTGTTGCAATTGGTTGAAATGACTCTGAAGTCTCTTGCTAAATTTGTAGGCTTCCTCTCCCTCCTACTTTTTAAAACTTAATTTGGAATTTATTTGTTGAGGAAATGAGTTATTTGCCCTGAAGAGTTTGCCAGTTGGATCCCATGTGGGTTTAGTCATGTTCCCCATTCCCTGTATTTCCTGGAAAGTGAAGTTAGATCTGGAGGCTGGATCAGATTTACGTTCAATTTTTTTTTTTTTTTTTTGGCAAGAATACCTCATATGTGGTGTGGTGTCCTACACTCAGGAGACACAGTGTCCAGTTGTGTCTTTTTGTGTGATGTGATCAGCCAGTGAGATCATTTAACGCATTAAGCATTGTAAAAATGGTGATTTCTTTATTCCTTCTTCACTTATTAGCTACCATCCTTCTGAAAAAAACAAAACAAAACGAAACAACAACAACAAAGAAAACAAACAAAGAAACCCTTCCTTTATGAACTATTTGGTTACTCGAGGTACAGTTCATATCAAGGTGGGACAAATATTTGATTTACTTGTTTGTTTCCTTCTTTCCTTTTTTTTCATTTTGCCAGTTTTCAAAATAATAGTTGGCTTTTCTAGCATCCTCTAGCAGTGAACGGTGAGAGGTTTTGTTTGTTTGTTTTCGTTTTTATTCTGAATCACTGTGAACTCGTGCAATTAAACCTGTGTGTTCCAATCCATTACAGCTATTATCTTTACAAATTACCTCATACAGTATTTGGACAGTGAGAGCCTCTTCATGTTGGTTACATTAGTAGTTTGCTTTGTTTTGGTTTTTATAGCTTCTTTGCTTTCTGGAATGACAAGATGTTCCAGGCTCATTTTGTACATTTCTTACCCCAGATTATGGATTCAGCCATTTCTGTAAGGACTCCTGGTTTCTTTCAGTAGGAAATATTTAGCTATCATAATCTGGGTGCTAAGGGTGCTTATTGCTACTGAATTGGTTACAATGCTCAGGCCGAGTCAATGTAGAGAGCTAGGAAACATTTATTTTTTAAGGTAAAAATATCATGAGTTCATACTTATATTTTGTTTGTTTGTTGTGCTTGTTTTCCTGTTTTTAATTATTTTCTTTTCTCTCATATTGATACTTTTAAATTCAAAATCATCACCGTGGAGGTTTAATTAACTTTAACTTTCTTAGCTGCATCTCTCTTTTCCAAAATTTAAAATCCTATTCCCCTAAATAGTTATAATTACTCAATATACAATACACATACAATCTCAGAATAATAATATTAATATCAACAACATGATTACTGAAAACAGTTTTAGATCTCTTTTGGGGGATTGGGGCAGGGTTGTTTTTTTTTTTTTTTTTTTTGTGGTACGCGGGCCTCTCACTGCCGTGGCCTCTCCCGTTGCGGAGCACAGGTTCCGGATGCGCAGGCCCAGCGGCCGTGGCTCACGGGCCCAACCGCTCCGCGGCATGTGGGATCTTCCTGGACCGGGGCACGAACCCGCGTCCCCTGCATCGGCAGGCGTACTCTCAACCACTGTGCCACCAGGGAAGCCCGGGGCAGGGTTTTTTTTGCTGTTGCTGTTGTTCTTGGAGTATCTCCTACAAGATATGTATAGTCAACTTCATGTTTTAGTCACTTGAAATTGTTCTTCTGTATGAAGTTATGCTACCACTAAATATATTAAATATTGCAATATTTAGAGATCACTTTAAAATTTTTATTTTGTTTTATAATTATGTAATATTTATAAAATTTTTACCTGATTCCAAAATCAAATATACAAAATAAGGTGTATCTACAGAGCTCTAGCTTCTATTCTTCTCTCTTCCTGTTACTTTCCACCCAAGTAAGCGCTTTAGAAAAAACTGTTTTTGGTTTATCCTTCAATTAAAAATAAATAAATAAATATGTATATATATTCATTCTTTCCCTTTCTCCCTTTTTAGATGTGCTGTAGCAAACTACATTTCTTTTTTTTTTTTTATCTTGCTTTTTTTTCACTTAATTTATCTCTCCGTGGCATGTAGAGATACGTTTTCTTTTTTACAGGTACATAATGCTGCCCTTGTGTAGCTATATGACAACTTATCCATCCAGCTTCCAGTTGGTGGCTGTTTGGGTTGTTTTCAGTCTTTGTTATTTTAGATAGTGCTGTGATACCTTGGGTTCATGTTTTTATCATACTTTTGTCATTGCATTTTTGGAATCGATTCCTGAAAGTGAGAATTCTGTGTCAAGGGATACATACATATGTAATTGTGTTAGACGTTGACAAGTCCTTTCTGTAGAAGTTCTAATATCTTGCATTCTCATCAGGTAGGAAACTACCTGTTTTCCCAGACAATAGTCTGGGCAACTGATTATGTTGTCAAGCTTGCGGATTTTATCAAACTAATAGGTGAGCTGTTGATTTTCAGTGTAGTTTAAAAATCAGGGTGGTGGAGAATCCCTTCACATGTTAAATATTTGCTTTTCTTTAACTGTGACCTTGCTCTCACATTTCTTGTTGCAACACATTTTTGAATAAGAAAGGATATGTTTAAGAAATATTTTTGAAGTCCAGTTATGTCTGAAAATGTCAACAGTACATGGATCATGATTCAAGTGGGTAATTCCCATGTAAATATTATTTGACCTCTGAACTTTGAACTTTCTAGCTTCTGAAATTGAGTTGCTGATGAGAAGTCTAACACCATTCTGATTCTTGCACCTCTTTTTTCTGTGAAACTTTGGAATCTTTTCTGAAGGTTGGAGTTCTGGTATTTTACAATGCTAAGTCCGGGTGTGAGATTATTTCATTCTTTGTGCTGCGCAGTTGGTATATCCTTTCTATCTGAAGAGTGATATCTTTTAGCTCTGAGAAATTATATTGTATTATTCCTTTGATTATTTGTTCTCCTTTATCTTTCCTGTCTGTTTGAACAACCTGTTAGTCAGATGTTGGACCTCTTGGACTGATAGCTTATGCCTCTCATCTTTTTTCCCCACTTTTTGTATTTCTTAGTTATTTTACTATATTTTCTGTGAATTTTCTTCAATGTTATCTTCCAGTCCTTCTACCATGGATGCAACATTGCCTCAAATCTCTTTAAAGATACATAATTTATATCTTTGATACTTAAGGTCTCTCTAGTATTATTCCCGATCCAGGAGTCACAATCTTCACTTTTGGATCAGTCTGTGTTGAGTTTAGGTGTTTGGTATGGGTGTTAAAAACTATTCCCTAATTGAGACCTTCCTCTGGTTATACACTAAAAAAGATGAAAAGCACTAGGGGGACACAAAGGGGTGCTTGGAAAGAAAGCAGGGACTGACTTAAGAATTTTATACTGGAAATATATTCTTCCCTTACATGATATTGTAATTCTCCAGAGTTAGCCCCCTTGAGGGACTATATTTTGAAAACTACAAGGCATTATCAAATGTATGGAGTTGAATTTCAACGATTTGGTGTAGTGGTATGACCACTGTATTTAGGGTCAAGAGTCTGAGGTTCTAGACTGGAATCTGTGTATTAGTCACAACTCTTGGTGGTAAGCAACAGAAACCTGATTCTAACTAGCTTAAACACCAGTGGGTTTTTAACGGGAACACTTTGTGAGGGGTGCCTGCAGAACTGGGGGGGAGTGTGGTGAGAACCGGGATACTGATGTTACTCTTGATCTCCACCTCACACCTTGCTTCTCTCTGACGGTCAGTGTCATGCGAGGCTGTTCCACCTAGCTGGGGACATGGCTGATGACAGTTCTGGGATCATGAGTCAAGAGGAAAGGGTGAGCAGAGGACTCTCCCTCCAAGCTTTGACATGAAAAGTTCCAGGGATGGACTTGGACAGGCTCTAGCTCTGACACCTGCTCACCGAGAGCCAATCTCTGTGGCCAGGAAGGTGGTGGCTGAGACTGGTGAGAGCCCACCTCTGGGATGGGGCAGGAGTCGGGTAAGACCCTCAAGATGGGAAGCCCTACCACAACCATGCTTTTGGGGGGGAAGGGGAAACAGTTTTCCCGAGAAAGGGGAAGAGCGCTGGACATCTAACAGCCCGGATGTCTACCGTTCTCTTCCACCAGCCAGACCCATGACTTCTGAGACAAACCAGATCTCACTCTTCTATTTGTGGATACTTCATGAGGATGAAGTATCTCTGTGATTCTTTTCCAGCTCAAACACATGATTTTGCTGAAAAGTCACAAGTTCTTCTCCTTATTCCTTTTCAACTTGCATGAGAATTAAATATCTCTGTTAAAGACCGGAAAATCGTGATTCCACACATTAACTAGGAGAGGGAAACAGAACTATTTAAAGAACATCCTGCCTCTGAGAAATTTTCAGAAGGTGAAGCATATTCCTGTAGTTATTGTTTCACCCCTGGAACACAGATATAAATATCTAACCACCCTCTTCCCACAGTGTATTTGATCGCCCTAAGGAGGCTCTGATTGTGGCAGAAGGTCCCTGGGGGCTGACTACGTGGCATGGCTTTCTCTTGGTGCCAGCTAGTCGGGGAGGGCAGTGCAAGTGCCATTTGGCTCCCAGACACCTCTCTACCGGTAAGAGCTGGACCAAACACTCTTGAAATGCAGCTGCAGCCAGTTCCCTAAATACTAAAGGGGCTAGCTGGCTGACTCGGATGACCTGTAATCACACCTCTTTGTCATTCTTTTTTTTTTTTCTTTTTTCCGTGATCACCTCACAATACACACCTCATTGTCATTCTATGTGTAAGTGTAAGGAAGTGCATGCAATTAACATCTAGTCCCGGATCGTAATCAGACGCCATTAATTTCTGATTTTCCCCAATTGTCAGAGCACTTTTAAAAAGTCAAATTTTCTCCATCAAAACTGTCAAGGTCTCATGCATTTCTTCTCCCACTTTTCCTGTTCCTCCTTCTCTACCCCAGTTATAGTTTCTTGCTTCACCTCTTTCTCTTTCTCTAATGCTAGCCATAGATATTAAATTAGACTAGCATTTGACTGTTAATTACACCAAGTCTTTTAAACCCAGCCAGAAATGAGGGTTGAATCAGGTAGTCCAAGTAACGGGTACGTTGGGCAAGATGGACTGAAGGATAGGGACTTCCCTGGTGGCACAGTGGTTAAGAATCTGTCTGCCAATGCAGGGGACGTGGGTTTGAGCCCTGGTCTGGGAAGATCCCACATGTTGCAGAGCAACTAAGCCTGTGCACCACAGTTACTGAGCCTGCGCTCTAGAGCCCGCGAGCCACAACTACTGAGCCTGCACACCTAGAGCCCATGCTCTGCAACAACAGAAGCCACCGCAGTGAGGAGCCCACACACACCACAATGAAGAGTAGCCCCCGCTCGCAGCAAAGAGAGAAAGCCTGTGTGCAGCAACGAAGACACAACGCAGCAAAAATACAGTATAAATAAATAATTTTTTTTTTTTTTAAAAAAAAGATGGACTGAAGGATAGAATCAAGACAGACATTATTTTGAATTTTGCTTCCTATTATGCCGTAAGAACTTATTTGGCGAGGATGGACTTCCCGTGCTCCTGGGCAAAGGTGGGCTGTGTGTGGGTTTCCTTCCAGTTGCCCCTCCAGATCCACTCTCTACCTTGATGTGTACGGATCACATCAATATGCTTTGTGCTCTCTGGGTTCCCGTTGGATTTGGGCAATGGGGAGCTCCAGCAGGAAACTGGAGGGAGGGATGAGAACATGGTCAAGGAATTTCATTTCCAGTCTCCCTCCCTGGGAGGTCAGCTCAGCTGGCTGCATCCCTTGATGGAAGGGTGAGCCTCTCGAGGTGGTCTGCTCTTCCTAACTCTGTTTCCCTCCCTGCATACCTGTGGGTTGAGGGAGGCGTGGTGTCAGTTCCAATGCTATCAACCGAGGTTCCTTCTATCCCTGAGGTTTTCTCCTGCCACGGCAGTCTCCACCTTTGTTATTTGACACTTTGTAAAGCAACCCTCCCCAAGTTGTTGGAATTTGAGTACTCCCCCACCCTCCCACTTAGGGAGTAAACAATGCCGCAGCCACTTTAGTTGCAGACAGAATCTCAACGATGAAATGACAGCATTCAGTCCAAGATATTAATCAACACTGCAATCCTCACTCCTGCGTAAGAATCATCTCCCTCCCCCAGGTAGGATGTGTAAGTGGGCTCCTGCCTCTAGTGGGGGAAGGGCACATGGCTGGCTCTGCTCCTTTTTACACCTCATCTGGCCCCTGCTGATCCCATTCCTAGACTGAAGTGGGGGACAAAGGGGACAGGGCAGTTTCACTTGAACTGGTTCTGTCATAACCTGGTTTTGCACCCTCTGGCCTGGCATGATTAGAACCAGCTCTCTCTCCTGGTCCCTCAGAAACTCCCTGTACCCCACCCCGCAGCTGCACACCCATGAGCGGGGAGTCTCCCCTTGGGCTTTCTGGTTCTCCAGGGGCCCTTTCACACGTGAATGCTCCCTGTTGGAGAATCTTCATCCTTCCAGGTCATCTTCTTGGGCAGAACTTAAAATTCTAGGTGACCTTCCCACCAGCAAAATTCGTATCTAGTTGACGATCTATCTGGCTCACCTTTTTTTTTTTTTTTAAATGTATACATGTTTAATTAATTTAATTTATTTATTTTTGGCTGTGTTGGGTCTTTGTTGTTACACGCAGGCTTTCTCTAGTTGTGGCGAGCGGGTGCTACTCTTTGCTGCGGTGCGCAGGCTTCTCATTGCGGTGGCTTCTCTTGTTGCGGAGCACGGGCTCTAGGCGTGCGGGCTCAGTAGTTGTGGCACGCAGGCTCAGTAGCTGTGGCTCGCGGGCTCTAGAGCGCAGGCTCAGTAGTTGTGGCGCACGGGCTTAGTTGCTCCGCGGCATGTGGGATCTTCCCGGACCAGGGCTCGAACCCGTGTCCCCTGCATTGGCAGGCGGATTCCTAACCACTGTGCCACCAGGGAAGTCCCTATCTGGCTCACCTTTGTTGTGTGCCCCCCCACGCCCCCAAAACAACTCAACAGCCGAATTCTCCTGCGGTCCACTGTGTCTGCAAACATCTGGGGACACACAGGCACTGGGAATGGTTCCTTGAAGTCTCCTCTCAGCCAGACTGAAGCAAGTGGGCAGATACCCTTCACCCTATCTACTGGGGAAGAGGACTGGAGCTTACAACCCAGCCAGTCTCCAAAGAAACGCTCATGAAGTCATCCCTGTCACCACTTACTCCCGTCTCTAATATTCCCCAAATGTGGGAGGAGGTTTAAGGGCAGGAGTGAATTAGCTCTCCAATATCCGCTCTGAACATTCCTCCGGGGCGTGGGGTGGGAGAAGCAATGGGTCTCACACATTCTGGTAAGTCATCTTTACCTCATCTTGGACTCTCAGTCGGAACCTCAATTTTAACAGGCTGTAACAGACTGTTACACATGCTCTTAATTACTAGTAAAAAGATACAAAACAGTTCAGACTGGCTTCCACAATAAAGAGAATTTATTGGTTCACATAATTGAAGAAGTCCAGCCATCATGTGCTCCATTTCTCTGTAATTCTCTCAGTTCTGCCCATCTGTGTTTACAAGGTGGCTGCCATACAACATGGGTATGTGCTTCCAGCGAACAAAGAGGATATCTCTTCCCTCAACCACTAAACAAGAGTCTTGAGATTTACTCTGACTGGATAAAATTTGACAACGTAAGTCAAGTTCTTATCCCGAGTGAATTCCTAAAGCCAGAGGAGTACCGTGTGCCGATTGGCTTAAGCCTGGGGTAGGAGCCATTCCTGCTCAGTCACTGTGGGAGAGACGTGGGTTCTCCCCATTGGGTTAAACCTCTGGGGACCCATTCTTGGAATTGGTGGTGATGATCGTGGTGGTGATGGGGCTTAGACTCAGCCTTATCCACATCTCCTAGTTGTGTAATTAAGAAGAAGGGTGGTAGGGCTTCCCTGGTGGCGCAGTGGTTGAGAGTCCGCCTGCCGATGCAGGGGACATGGGTGCGTGCCCCGGTCCGGGAGGATCCCACATACCGTGGAGCGGCTGGGCCCGTGAGCCATGGCCGCTGACCCTGTGCGGCCGGAGCCTGTGCTCCGCAACGGCAGAGGCCACAGCAGTGAGAGGCCCGCATACCGCACACACACACACAAAAAATTACACCCACCCAGTCCAAGGTCATCGTACCCAAGCATCTCTTTTTGTCCCTACATAAAACATGATTTTGTGGGTATCTAAATATTTTATATTCGTAATACAAACATACTCATGACTTTAAAAGGCGTTTATTTTGCCTTGGGGATGACTTTTCCATTAGACAAAAAGCTGAGGGCCTGTGATATTTTTAGGGTCCCATGAAAATGTTTGAAGTCAGCAGGAAACAAATGAACTTTTAGGTCAAAGAAAATATTTTAAATTATAATATTTGTATATGTATCTTTATAGCAATACTGTTGTAAACTATTATTATGATGATGATTTATTTTAAAACAATGTTTTTAAAATTTAAATGGAGGAATGGGCCCAGCAAGGCACAAGTTCCTAGGACCACTGAAAGTCATCAGGCAGCCCTGCTCTGCATTCCTTCCTTACTGGGATATCCCACAGTATTTAATGTTGCCAATAGGAACCCAAAGTCTGAGGCAAAGAGATTATCCCTTGAATTCCAAGGTTATTACCCATTTACTTGTACCAGAGATATTGTGCTTGAAAACAGCAGTCCTGCGAGGTCAGGCTTGCCTCCACAAAAGAAGCAGAGGAGGGAAGGCAATTCCACGGGTGAAATAAAAGCCTAAAATATCTGAAGAATTTTCTCCCACTTGGAGACTAATGAACATGGGCACAGTTTGCTAGACATAAAGTATTTTCATGCATATTATATCACGATCCCCATAACAACCCCACTGCAGTACTGACCCACGTAAACCATGAAAAATTAGACTCAGGGAAGGCAAGTAGCCTTTCCGGTTTCCTACATGGTTATACCTCCTGAAGGGTTAGGTCAACCCAAGGCTTTTGACTCCAAAGTTTTTGCTTGTTGCTGGTGGCCAGAGGCACTAAAGTCGGAAGCAAATTTTTTGGTAGATAGTTCACCTGACCAAGCAAAGTGGGCAGTGACTTAGGACACACCCAAAGGATTCTAAGAACAGACGTAGGACCTTGGGGGTTCCTTTCTTCCCAGATATGCCGCCAGGTTGTCCATGATGCAGCCGGTCCATTTCCCACCATCCTTTCCTATCCTAACCTGTGGTGCTTTAAAGTCAGAGGCCGGCTTTCAGGGGCAGCTGAGGAAGGCTGTCCTTACCAGACAGAAGGAATGCTCACTTGGTGCAAGGGGCGAGGGGCTCCCAGATCCAGACAGCAGAGGCACTTCCATGCTTTCCAGCGACACCACTGCTGCCCACACCCACCTTTCCAGCTTGTCCTTGCAGTGCTAGCCTGAGTGATCTGGGGCCCTTTCCGGGGTCTCGTTAGAGCAATAACAATGCATAAAAGGAACATGTGACAGGGTGGCTCCCCAACAACCCTTGCTTTCTCCACCTCAAGGAAGTTAGGCAGACAGACTAGAGCAGTGGCAACCAAAAGTGGAGGTGCCCCGACTGACAGCATTTGCATCACACAGGAGCCTGTTAAGCAAATTCTCAGGCCCATCCTGACCTATAGATGGAGAATCTGTGAAGGGGGTGTGGACGAAGAATGGTGCCTGCCATATGAGTAAACAAAGGATGTTTTGGCTATCAAGCCATCAGCCACTGTAGCAGCCCTGATTTCAATGAGCCCAGATTCTTGCATCTTCCCATATACAAAAAAGCGCTAAATTCATTAACTTGAGTTGTCTGGTTTTCTTTAATTAACAGTGATCATTTGGGACTTCCCCCGTGGTCCAGCGTGTAAGACTCCACGCTCCCAGTGCAGGGGGCCCGGGTTTGATCCCTGGTGAGGGAACCAGATCCCACATGCATGCCACAACGAAGTGTTCGCATGCCGCAACTTAAGAGTCCGTATGCCACAACTAAAGCCACAACGATGAAGGTCAGTCTCAGGCCACAACTAAAGATCCCACGTGCCGCGTGCTGCAACTAAGACCCGGCACAGCCAAAATAAATAATAAATAAATAAATAAATTTAAAAAGACATCATCTGATGTTCCAACTACCTGTTTTTGTTGTTGTTGTTGATTTGTTTGTTTTTCCAAAATCTCCTATGTATCCTGGCTCCTTCCTTACCTCTTTGGAGCAGTCCCTCCCAACTATCTGACAGGCTGCCTCCTGGGCTGAAATCCTCAGCGAGTCCACCACATAAAACATAATTCTCAACTTTTAAGTCGTGCATTGTTTTTTCAGTCCACAGTGGGGCTCAGAAATCTGTGTCCCATCCAGCTCCCAGGTGACTCTCAGGCACGCTAAATTTGAGGGGCTGTAGCCACAGAAACATAGAGGGAGGAGGCCGGAGAAAGCAGGACTGCGCCCCAACTTTTCTATCTCTGAGTGGTGTATAGGAGGCATATTCTCTTTCGTAACCATTGCCAAGGTCTCCGTGAGGGGCTGGTAATGTAGCTCGGTGGGACTAACTTTTTCAAAGACGCTTCCCCTTCTATGTAAGAGGCTGCACTCTCTCCCCAGGCAGCCTAGCGAGGGGATCTCGGGCAGCCTCAATTTCCTAAGACTGGAAAGCGCGACGCAGGCGCAGTGACTCTCCCGCCAGGCCCCGCTCCACCGCGAGCAAGCGCGCTCCCAGGCTGCCTGCCGCCCCTCCTCCCTCACCCTGCGCCGCCTCGCCCCGCCTCGCGCATGCGCAACGGCGTTTTTCCCGTGACTCTCCGCGGCGCAGGCAATTTGTAGCTAATGGCGGGTCCTTTGTCTCAGGCTTGCTGCAAAAGATGCTCCTCTACTAGCTGTGCGTGTGGCGACAAGGGCAAGTGGAGCAACTCCTCGCTCTTAGGCAAGCGGCTCTCAGAAGACTCGAGCCGCCACCAGCTGCTGCAGAAGTGGGCGAGCATGTGGAGCTGCGTGAGCGGGGACCCGTCGGAGGCCAGCACGGAAAGGACGCGGCGCGAGGAGGCTGCGGAGCCGGCGGAGGAGGAGGACAGGCCTCTGGTGTTTCTGTGCTCTGGTTGCCGGCGGCCGCTGGGCGACTCGCTGAGCTGGGTGACGAGCCAGGAAGACACCAACTGCATCCTGCTGCGCTGTCAGTTCGGGCGGGGGGCCTAGGACTTAGGACCGCCTTCTTCCCGGGTGTGCCGCACCTGGGCGGCCCCGGAGGAGGCGGAGGTGTTTCGGGGCCTCCCAGGGTCTTTATTTTTATTTATTTGTTTATTTTTAATAAATTTATGTATTTATTTATTTTTGGCCGCGTTGGGTTTTTCGTTGCTGCACGTGGGCTTTCTCTAGTTGGGGCGAGCGGGGGCTACTCTTTGTTGCGGTGCGCGGGCTTCTCATTGCAGTGGCTTCTCTTGTTGCGGAGCACGGGCTATAGGCGCGCGGTCTTCAGTAACTGTGGCATATGGGTTCAGTAGTTGTGGCTTGCGGGCTCCAGAGCGCAGGCTCAGTAGTTGTGGCACACAGGCTTAGTTGCTCCGCGGCACGTGGGATCTTCCCGGACAAGGGCTCGAACCCGAGTCCCCCGCATTGGCAGGCAGATTCTTAACCGCTGCGCCACCAGGGAAGACCCTCCCAGGGTCTTTACAAGCAGAAAAATCTGAGACGGTGAGCTGTCCCAGAAAAAGGGGAGGAGGAGAGTCATCCCTGCACCTTGGACTCACGAGTGACAGGTTCTTTTCTGAGGTTCCCCCATCCCGGAAGAGCAGTGGATGAATCAGTGTCGTCGTCAGCATTACTTAGAAAAAAATGACCAACTAGGTTGTAAGCATTTAGGGTGTAGATATTCTGTGTTACTCCTCATAGAAATTAGCGGGCTGTTAATCGGTAAATAGTATTGTTAATGGTTTAGGACATTAAGCTTTTCAGCTGCCTGCTTCCTTTGGGGGATGTCAGGGTTGATTTCTCAAGTCTTCATAGTTGTATCAGCGGACACCTTTACCGTCTGAAGTGTTAACAACCGTAGAGTTGACAGAACATAATGGTATCAAAAAAATTAAAGGAGACTTGCAATAAAAGCACCAACAATCCTATCAAAATTGGAGAGGAAGGAGGATGTAGTAAACATACAGGTAACTGGTAGAGCCAGTATCTTTTGAAACCTTTATGTTTCCCCAACGTTTCCTGGTTTTGTTGTTTTCATAGTATTTGTATAGGGGAGTGGTTCACATATTTTTTCTGAGTTGGTGTAAAAATGTATGTTCTTTTTGGACTTGCGGTTTTCAAGATGAAATGTATGCTCTGTTTGAATTCTGTAAATATTTTATGGCAGAAATTCACCACTGATTCGTTCACATTTGTGGAATGTTTTCCTTCCTGGGATATATTGGGAAGAAAGGAGGACAGCAGTGTCCACCTGTTAACCTGAAACTTTTTGGAACCTCTTTTCCTTAAGGATGCAATTAACGATAATTGCTGAGTCCCTTTCAGTTGTTAAACAAAAGCCTAAGAACATACATTTCCCATACAGTTCATTGAGATTAACCCTTTGCAGCTATTAAAATAAATGGAAAAGGACTTATCCCCCAATGCTGACACTCTCATGTCCCCACAGTTCAACATACTTTATTCTCATTTATACTTCCAGATACTCTCCATGCATGTATGAGCATGTTTAAATATGTAAATTTTTTGGAATTCCCTAAAGATGTAAATTTTTCAAAACATACTTGAGATTATATTATTTATACTGTTAAGCATCCTTACTTTTTTATTCTGCACATATATTCTGAGTATTTTTCCATATTAGTGCATATAGATATACTTCACGTTTTTAACAGCTGCTTGTCGTACCCCCGCTGAGAGGCTGTATAGATGACAGCCCTCAACTGCATGGGTTTGAATCCTGGCCTGCCACTTACTAGCTGTGTCTTTTTGGGCAAGCTACTTAGTCTCTCTGTGCCTCAGTTTCCTCCTCTGTATAAATGGGGATAATAATGGAGTGATTAGGAGGATTAAGTGAGTTGATGTGTGTCATGTGCTCAGAAGACATAGGAAGTGCCACGTAAGTGGTATCTTTAATGGAGATGCTGTTCATCCGCCCAGTCTGCCCCTGTTGACAGAGGTCTGGGTTTTTTCCCAGTGTTGCCACCATTAGAACAACATGTATGTATTTGGGTTGATGTAGATACAGTAGGAGAAGCTCTTGCTTTTAGTAGGTGAGTTTATGTCATTTACATAAATGTCATTGACATTTATGTTATTTTTAAGAAATAATATTGATATGTTTGGTGCTAAATCTTTACCATCCTTTCTGTTTTTACGTCTTTTCTCTCCTTTATCACGTGGGCGCTTTTGTTTTATCTATGAAAACACTATTCTCTTATTTAGTTTGTCTATACCAGTAGTTTTTAAAATTTAAAAAGTATATATAAATATCCTTTTTATCAGCTTTAGACAAATTGATTTAACACCCTCCCCCCCTTCCTCCCAGTGAAAGATTAGAAAATGAACGTTGGATTAATTTCCATTCCCCTCCCCGCTCCAATTAGAGTTAGTTTAATTGTTTTTACCTTGTGAAGGTTTATAACATTTACATACTGTTCCGTAGCCATAGCATCGTCATTTAGCTTTAATACAATGTTTCTGTGAACTTATTTCTCAAGTCCAGGACTCTTATTAATAATGAGAAGGCTTATTAATAGCTTTCTCATTCCTGTGTTGTTTATTTGGTTAATCTTCACCAGTGGTTTCCCCATCCCCAAGAAAACTTCAAGTTTGGGTGCTTGAAAATGTCTTTCTGTTGTCTTTATACAGGAATGTCAACTTGGCTGCATGTTCAGTTCTGGTGTCATGCTCTTTGCTTTTTCCAGGCACAGGGAGCAGCTAGTGCAAAGGCCTTGAGGCTAGCAAGGCCGAATGGTAGATTAAAGATAAGATTTAGGGAGGAAGGAAGGGGCCAGAAAATTTAGGGCCTTGTAGGCTGTTCTATGGAATGAGAATCTATTCTAGTGCATGAGTTGTTATTTAAGCAGGAGAGTGATATGACCCAGTCTTTTCTTTGGAGGATGTACTGAAGAGAAGAATAAGCATGGAAGTGGGCAGGTCAGTGAGGAGCTAGTTCAGCCGTCCAGGCAGAGGAGGTGGAGGTGGTTTGGGGGCTGGAGTGAGGGTTGTGAGGTAGAATTGACGGGATTTATCTGTGGAGTGTCAGTGCACGGAGAAGTGTAAGGAGACAGTGAATCAGGGGTGATACCGATTTCTGATTTGAGCGATGGGTAGATGGAAGCGGAATTTACTGAGTTAAGGTAGACTGTAGAGGAGGTGAAATCAAGAGTCTGTTCTGGCCATTGTAGGTCTGATGTCCTTTCTTCATGTCCCTCTGCTCCCGATTCTCCGCCTTTAGTGTGTTCTGAACTTGGGAAACGGGAATGTTTCCTGCTGCTTCTAGGGTTTAGCTGTGACCCCTGTCCAGGTTGTGGTCTGAAAGGTTTTTGGCTGAGCTCCTGAGGACCCTCTCAGTTACTTCTAGAGAAACGAGCTCTGCGTGTGAGATCTGGAGATGTACGCACAGGCTTTTATCCTATTCCTTGGGTTGATCCCAGTTTTACTGTGTCTGGCGGGTATTCTTGATAATCCGTGATTTGAGGTTATAATTGTCCCAAATTTTACTGTCAGTTGAATTTTTTCTTCCTAATTTTATTCACTTTGTTAATTTCAGTGTTTTCTGGGAATGGAAGGAAATAACTCTTATTCTGCTATCTTTTTTCCAGAAGACCCTGTACATTTAGTTTTAAACTACCCCGTGTGTGTGACTTTTGAGCCTTTATTTTTATTTTATTTTTTATTTATTTTATTTTTTTATTATTATTTTTTGCGGTACGCGGGCCTCTCACCGCTGTGGCCTCTCCCGTTGCGGAGCACAGGCTCCGGACGCACAGGCTCAGCCGCCATGGCTCACGTGCCCAGCCGCTCCACGGCATGTGGGATCTTCCCAGACCGGGGCACGAACCCACGTCCCCTGCATCGGCAGGCGGACTCCCAACCACTACGCCACCAGGGAAGCCCAAGCCTTTGTTTTTTTCTGGCCTTCTGGGTTCTAAAATAAAAGTTGAATTAGAAGTTCTCTCAATGTCTGCATGTGTACTGTAACAAACTGCATTAATAAATTATTGTTACTTTCTTCTTTCTAGGTGTTTCCTGTAATGTTTCTGTGGATAAGGAACAGATACTATCCAAACGTAAAAATGAAAATGGTTGGTGAGTAAGGCTATATCTATGTGAATACGTACATTAGAGAAAATGTTTATTTTTCAAATAAAAGTCTTTAAGGAGACCATCAGCAGTAAGATTTGGGATAAAACTTTTTTCATGGTAATCAGTATAAAATCAGTCATTCTAATATACCAATTCTTGAGTGCTGGTGGTCTCCTTTAGACATGAGATGGAAGAGTTTCTAAACCTCTCGGGGCACATTCTGACACTCGCTTTTTGGGTGTTGGCGCTTGTTGTGAAGAAAATCGAAAATAAGAATAGAAAAGGAAAATATCTGTATCATGGAATCTCCAAGCCAAAGGATGCTTTAGATGAATGCTCCCTACCTTTTTCATGTCATGGCACCCATAGAAAATGCTAAGGTCATGCATACACACATATACGGCCTATTGAGGTAAACAGACAGGGCTGGAGAAACAGCAGCATGGGGCCTCCAGCACTGGCAGGCCCTGTGCTGCCACTCCAATGGTTGAAGTGGTCAGAATCTTGCTATACCTGCCATGCATCTGCTGCAAGTGGCGTCCCCAGCAAACTGAATGGGAAGCTCTGCCTTCTAGTATGGTTGCCCAAAACGTGTCACACTGGTGTATATGAATAAGTGGTACACAAGCAGTTAAACAGAAATTAATGATCGTATATATTTTTTATTTTAAAATGTTGGCTTTTAATTTTAGTAACGTCAGATTGTCCCATTCAAATGAAGTTTATTTTAATTTAAAAAATGACTATTTAAGGAGAATTAAATTCACAATAGGACAGGTAGTATGTGGATATAACAAAAATTGTACTGTTGGCATGCTGGTGATTAAAATTTGGAAAACCCAGCTTTAGATCATTTCTTACTTTGTAGATGAAGAAAGCAAGGCCTGAGGAGGTTACAGCTTCACTCAGGACGCAGGACTAATTAGTAAGGGCGAGGATGGTGCTTTGTTATTTCTCTTTGTTTCCTGCAGAGTGTACTCTACTTCCCAGCTCTAGTCATTTTGACGTCAGCTTTACCATTTTTGCCATATCCGTGTAACAGCTGTGCTATCATGTACTTAATATTTTTCATTAAATTGACTCCTAATTTTTATTTAAATGTATTTAAAAAGGAATCTTTATGTTACTGCCATAAATGTGTCATTTGTTGTAACTGGAAAGTAGCTGTGAAGATAATTACACTGAAAACACATGTTATTAAATTCTAGCTGAGATAGTATTGCCTGGCTGGTTCTGAGCCTGAGGTCTGTTCTCCTACTGTTAAAAGATTTCCAACTGTGAGATGCAGGTTAAAGACATTCTAGCACCAGACTGAGACTTTCTTCTCTTTATATATAATCAGGATTGTTAGAGAATTGAAAAGGGAATTGACTCTCACTCTGAACCAGTGTTTCTAAGTCCTGTTTACTTGTATCACCTGAACCCATCCTTTATGCCAAACTATGGCCCATGGGCCAAGCACCGGTTTGTTTGTTTTTATTTTTAAGATTTTTTTTTTTTGATGTGGACCATTTTTAAAGTCCTTATTGAATTTGTTACAATACTGCTTCTGTTTTATGTTTTGGTTTTCTGGCCCCGAGGCATGTGGGATCTTAGTTCCCCCACCAGGGATCAAACCCGCACCCCCTGCACTGGAAGGCAAAGTCTCAACCACTGGACCTCCAGGGAAGCCCCAAGCACCTGTTTTTGTAAATACATTGTTATTGGAACACAGATCAGTTATGTATTATCTGTGGCAGCTTCTGTGCTAACAGTG
Organism: Monodon monoceros; assembly: GCF_005190385.1. NCBI lineage: Eukaryota > Metazoa > Chordata > Mammalia > Artiodactyla > Monodontidae > Monodon > Monodon monoceros. The sequence goes on from NW_021703767.1 coordinate 12,653,672, forward strand.
GTAGAGGCAAGTAGTTGCAACAGACACCATATGGCCTGAGAGCCTAAAATATTTGTTCTGTGGATCATTACAGAAAAAAATTTGCCTATCCCTTCCCCAGAATGTTAATGATCCTTGGTGGACAGTATAACATTAAAAGGACATGTAGAATCTTTTTGTCTTATTTCAGAATTTTAGTTAATTTTTCTTAATACTGAATTGAGGCATTTGCATTCTAGGAAAACACTACCTTAGTACACCCTCTTCTTGTCACTTTTGTACATGCCCTTTGTCACTGGATACTTAAGGCAATGCCGCCTGGAGGCGACTGTCTACATTTCTGATGTAAGCATCTTACTATCATTTTTTTCCTTTTTTTGTACATATGACTTAGTAGGGTCAGAATAACATACTTTAGCAACTTAAATGTTTAGGTGTTTATGGATCTCAACAGTGGGATTTTTGTTACAGCCAGTTGCTAAAGCAGTGGCATTTCTTGTTGCAGCATCCTGGAGACTTTGTACTGCGCAGGATGTTCACTCAACCTCGGCTACATATACAGGTGCACACCCAAGAATCTAGACTACAAGAGGGACTTGTTCTGTCTCAGTGTTGAAGCCATTGAAAGGTAAGTTTGATGTATAAATGAATAGCTCATAAATGAATTCTCAGAAACTTGCTTCCAGAGAAATTGGTATGAAAACATCGAAACTAGATCAACACTGGTTAAAATATATTTTTAAGTAACTCCTGACAATAAAGCTAGTGTTTTTTTTTTTTTTTTTTTTTTTTTTTTGCGGTACGCGGGCCTCTCACTGTTGTGGCCTCTCCCGTTGTGGAGCACAGGCTCTGGATGCGCAGGCTCAGCGGCCATGGCTCACGGGCCCAGCTGCTCCGTGGCATGTGGGATCTTCCCGGACCGGGGCACGAACCCGTGTCCCCTGCATCGGCAGGCGGACTCTCAACCACTGCGCCACCAGGGAAGCCCCGCTAGTGATTTTTTGTTTGGACCCGATTTATTTGCTATTGGAAAAATCTGTCATTCTAAATTGTAGGAGAAAACACTGAGCACATTTTTCAGAGTAAAAATATGTTGTTTTTCTTAACAATCGAATTTAGTTTAATAGGATTTTTTTTTAAAAGCCATTGTGTGGATCAATATATTTTGTCCATTTTATTTTTCCCTCTAGTTTTTAGTCTCCTAGAATATCATAAAGAAATAGGACAGAAATGGTCAGGAAAGAAGCCCCTTTGGTGTTCTGGAAAAGTAGAAATACGAAGTCCAACTATTTCCTTGGGAGTGGTAAATAATTGTCTGCTTGTTTTGAGAGATGCAAGGAAGTACCTTCATTTTTCAAGACTTCTAAAAAGCGTGAGGAGACTAGGTGAATTAGGGTCTGATGACAGATATCTTAATGGCCCTCTAATTCACTAGCCTTTTTAAAACAGGAAACAATCAGTTGACCCCAGTGTATTTTCACTTATCCTGGAAAAGATGTAACCCTTAAGATTTTAAAGATGCCTAGGAAACCTTAAGTATCAGGAAAGAAGAACAATTTAAGAAGAAAAAAAAAATGCCTACACTTTCATTACTCGTGGTATTTCGTCACTCCGGTTGAATTTCTTAGAGTTTCTCTTTAAAGAATTTAAAACAGTATTCTTCTTCTTATAATTATAATTTTTCATTTAATTATTCTTCGATGACTGCAGTTTTGCCACCTTCTTTGAAACTAGACAGGTTTAGGTCAAAATTATAAAATCTGCAAACTTTTTATATTCCTTACACAAGAGAATAGTATAGCAAGCACTGCTCATTGATGTAAAGCATGTAGGCCTGCCTAGAGAGGGATCAGATCTGTTTTGGTGTTAAATAGAAGACCCAGGCCCAAACAACTGCTCCCTTAATCTCCATGAGAACTTTACTAAGATTTGTGAAGATTATGTGGGGGAGAGTACAGGTATAAACAACGTGAAGTACGGTTGGTACAAAACTTTAAAAGTGATGCATGTCTGTATAAAAGAAAATGTGTGGAAGATTTCTCCATAGAGGGTCATAGTATTGAAGCTGTTTTTTCCTGAGCAGTTGAATACCTCTTGCGGCATAATTTTAATGACAAGGAACCTGGTTTGTTTTAGAAGTGGATGCCCTCTGTAAGGTTTATTTACAGTGTTATAAATTACTCAATACCGTTTAATTTTTCCCCCCCATCTCATTTTTCTTTTCTAAACAGGATATTAATTGCCTTCTGCAATTTTGCCTCCCATGTCATTTTTCAGAAATTTAATCAATTTAATCTTGGGTTTCCAAGAGAAGACTGTTCTTATTTGACAAAAGAAGTGACATATTGAAGTCGTTAACATGTAATGAAAGACTTCTACTAAAGAAATGCAAAAGAATCAAGTTTCTTTTTTTGAGAAATACCAGCACCTCCTTCCCTACTGTTTAGATTTATTTGTTACCAAAGCTGGGCCTCTTTTCCTTCCATTACCAGGCCAATTTTTCTGTTCTTTGTATTTTCTAAACCACAGCATCTCATCACCCCAGAGAGTGGAGCAAAACATAAGTTACAGGATAACTGTTGAAGTTGCCCAAATCTAGGTAATCAAGAGTTGACTACACAAATTATATACTAAAAGTCAAACTTGAAAATGCACACGTTCCTGAGAAGTTACATTAAAAAAAAAAAAAAAAAAAGGGATATAAAGCAGTGGCTTCTTCAGGATCTTTTAAAACTTTAAAATAGAATTTTGAACCATGAGTGGTAATGTTTTGCCAACCAACTTACTACAGAGCAAGTTGATTTCCAATAACAAAATACTTATAATATTGGGAAATATGTAGGGCTCTCGGACAAAGCTGTTATGGAGAAAAACATGATTTCATGTAGTTCAGCTTCCTGTGTAGGTTGCTATTAACAAAAGTAGTTGTTTTATGTGTTTACTTGGTACTAATGTATAGTTTGATATACATATTCAAGTTTTAATATCATTATTTTTTGTATTTATTTATTTACTTACTTACTTATGGCTGCGCTGCACTGCATGTGGGATCATAGTTCCCCGACCAGGGATCGAACCTGTGTCCCCTACAGTGGAAGCGCAGAGCCCTAACCATTGGACCACCAGGGAATTCCCTTAATATTATTCATGTAAATTTTATATTTACTCTCTTTTCATGTTTTAACTCTGTACTGTTATTATACTTCAGTTATGTTCTAGGGTCCTCTGAAAAGCAAATTGTGTCAGAAGATAAAGAGCTTTTTAACCTTGAAAGCCGAGTTGAAATAGAAAAATCTCTGAAGCAGGTAATCTTGTTCTGCACTTTTTGTATCTTTGTATGAACAGCTTCCAGTCAGTGACCAAGTGCTCCTCCGCGAATAATCCTTAATGTGTTTTGTGTTTTGACCTTAGCACTTTCATGGGAAGAGAGTGCTTATTTTATTTTATTCTTACTTATTTATTTCAGTTGTTAGTAAACTTGATTTTGGGGGGGAGCCAAACTACAAATTAAGCTAAAGCTATATCAAAAAAATAATAAAGAAGACATTTCATACTAAAATCAAAGCAGTATATATTATAAAACTATTAAAATAGAAATATATCTTCTTAAATCAATATTTCACGGTAAAAATAGCCTTGTTTTTGAATGTTAACATCCTCTCACAGATAGGCAAGATAGTGATGAACGTATAAAAAAGCTACAGATTAGAGGTTGAGAACTACTGTTAATAAACTTATGTCTTATTTAAATGGAATTCTGTTAAATACTTAATATCTGTGTGTAATGCATAACATGATAAGAAATTGTATTAATGATGAATATTTTAATCATATTTAACCATGTATGATTTTAATCATGTATTTTTTTTAATATTCTTATTTCAATTCAATAGATGGAAGATGTTTTGACAGCATTGCAAACAAAGCTTTGGGAGGTTGAATCAAAATTGCCCTTTACCAGCTGCAAAAGCTGAAATCTGTTCCAAGTCTCCCGTTCTGGAGTCCTTTGCTGATGGACAGTTGTTTCATATGTAGCAATTCTTGTTATAATTTACTTCACTTAGAACTGAAAGAATTCAAAATGGTCATGTACTTTACATTCTCTTGAACTGATCAACTGATCAAATGAGAAGAATTGTAGAATTACTTTTCCAGCTGTATTTGAGGGTAAAAAGATGATTGTTTCCTAAATTCCAACTTTAAAGTCATGATACTTCCTGGAAGTGAAATTTAGTAGTTTTTATTTTGATAAACCGCCATAATTTTCTGAACGGTCTTCTCCTCAGTACCAAATTCGTTATTCTTTATTTCTTATTTTTTTTAAACTTTATTTCACCTTTAATACTTTGAACAATATTTAATATTGAGTGGTAAGAAAATCTTAGAAGTTTTCCCACCCACTGTGTGGTTGAATCTCCTCTGAAAACTAATGCGTACAGCTCTGTGGAGAAACTGGTCAGCTGAGTTATTTGTCAGAACTATTCAAAACCTTGCACAAGAGCAGAATAGCATGTATTCTAGTGGCGGTAGAATTCCACTTGATCCTGTTTATTTACTACTATATGCCAAAAAAACCTGGCAGAATATTTACCAAAAAGAGTAGTAATCATTTCTGAGGGTGGGGTTCTGGGGAAGTTTTCAGTTTTCCAGTTTTCTATAATGTTAGACTTAGAGTAAGCACATGTTATTTTTATAATGAAGGAGAAAATAAAGATTAAAACAAAGTGCTTTACAGTTGATTTTTCCAAAACAGTTATTTACCTGAGCTCAGAAATCCTGGTGTCATGAACTCTACACATTTACTGGGCATGGCAGTGTGAGGGTCCAGCTTAGGACCGTCAAGGTAACCCCACGTTTCCCCAGGCCGTCTCTGCTTTTGAGTGGACATGAGGCCACATAATGTTAGCACTCAGCATGTTTGAGAACTTCCCTGACTATGTCTGAGGAGACTTAAAGTTGTCATATAAAAGTTCCCAAGTCAGATTGACTCGATCATTGATCATTCACAGTTATTGAGTTCTTTTTTGATGTATCTGTCAGCAGCCTCTAATAATTTGAAATTGGGGAGCCGTCCAGGTCTCTTCTCAAAAACAGCCATCCTGCCTCAGTAAGCTTGAGGGAGTCCCAGGGGCCTGTCCTTTTACGTGCTTCGGTGGCACTTGCATGGAAGTTCATTTAGAACAGATGGGAGAGTATTTTAACAGCGAGATTCAGCTAACTTTCTGGTTGCACGGGTAACAGAATTCTCCAACAGTCACTTTCAGGGCCATTCCAAAGAGCTAGGCAGTTTGGCTCCCTAATTCCTTTTACCCTGTTCATTCTGGGGCAGAATTTCTAGCTAATCCATACATCTTGAAAACTACTCATTTCACCAATAAAGAGTAATTTCTAATATCCACAGTGCTAACCAAGCCTCTGTTGTGGTTTGGGAAGTAAACAGCCCAAGTGCCTTTGGTGGCTTCTCCAAGTGTGGGCCTTTCATTAGTGTTTCCCTGCAAATTCGCCACCCCTGGAAATTTATCTCCAGTTAGGGTCCTTCGGATGAAGTTAACTACCCGTCCCTGGGGTGTAGGTGGAGAGCTCGCACACATTCGTATCACATGGTCTTTGCTGAAGCATCTAAAAGCAAATCCCAGGAAATATATATATTTATATATATAATATATTTTTATAAAATATATATCTCCTTGTAAGGCACAGTCCGTATCTGGCTTCTGCCTGTGATGTCACTGAAGGGATGGCCTTGCCATCACCATGGGAGAGAGCGCTCTGAGGCTCCCACACTGCTTACTCGAGGGGTCCATGTGAGACTGCTTTATCCTCCCTGTGTGCTGCTCTGTGGCACTTAGGAGGAGACGGGCCTTTCCCACACTCCGGGCCAGCCTCACCTGAGGCCACCTGTTCCCTGAAGTCTGGTGGCCTGGCTTTTCTGGCTTTGCATGATGTCTCATCAGAATGCTATTTTTTTTTTTTAAACTTGCCTTAATATAGCCACATACTTAAACCTACGACCTAAGGAATGAGTTCTTGTTTCTGTTCCTTATCACTGAATAATGCTGTGCGCTGTTGTTTCTGGTTACTAAGCCCTGGCAAAGCACTGCCCATGAGCAGGAGTAAGCGTCCTGAAGCTAGACATGGACATTCCAGTGCAAATTGCACAGGACTCAACAAAGAGGCTTCAGATAGGATCTATCCAGAATTTGTTTCTTCAGCCATCTCTGTGAAAGGTTACTACCCAGTCCTTTAGGGAGACGCTGTGGAGGCTAGTATCAGGATCTGTTACATGACATTTACAGATCGTTGTAAACGCATGTGTGTCGAACATTGTACATGGTTTTCATCCCAGAGTGTGGGTTCTGCTGTTCTCAGCAAGCTATCCTGTTATGTTCATAAACTTCCAAGCTGAAGCGCTTGCTCTGGGGGTTGCTTGTGTAGGATTGATACCTGAATGGAGTGCGTCCTCCCTGGTGATTGTAGTCAGGCTTCCGGAATTTAAAATGGACAAAACCAGGAGAGTGCCTCCTTGCAGAGATGGGTCTGGGTGTTCAGTAGGAACTTCTCGAGAGAAGGGCGCCTGATGAGCAATGTGATGAGATTTTGAGGGAAATCTCAGGGGTAGCAGAAATCCTGGGCTGGAGTCCCCCCTTTAATTGCTTTATTAGCCATGTGACCTTGGGCAAATCATTTAGTCATTTTGAGCCTGTTTCCTCTTCTGTAAAATGAAGTATAATAACCTGCTTCCCTTGCATCAGATAAATTAGACAACGCTTATGATGGTACTTTGAAAGCTGTAAAGCATCCAAAAACAAGTGACAAAGATTTAGCCTTGTTTAAATAGGGTGGATCTGGTTTAGTCTTCTAGCCAGTCTACCCATAAGATTGTATGGATGTAAAAGAAAAAAATCTGAAACACCATATTAAAAAAAAAAAATATATATATATATATATACACTGGATTTAGTTCTTTCTCTGATTACAAATACATGAACATTGTAGAAAATTTGAAAAGTAGAACAGTAGTACAAAGAACAAAATAAAACCCACACGCAATCTCACAACTAGAATAATTATTCACTTTTTGGAGTATATCCTTGTTTTATATGCAAATTTGGAATTGTTCTTGTCATATTATTTTTAATAAAAATATATTAAACATTTCTGCATCATTAAACATTCCTTTATAACCTGATTTTTAATGACTACCTAGGATGAAATATCTACTTTAAAACCTGTTTAAAAGTGATCCTATGGTATGAAATTCACACTGTTTAGTGGCTTAACAATTGAGTTTACTTGTCAAATAAGAGAGGAGGCATGAAAGAAATCTTCAGCCAGTCACCTCTTTGTCTAACACCAGGGTGTGCAGGAGCTGAGAGCCAATGGTTAAAATTTCAGGAATTTGTGAGCCAGTTGTTCAATCCTTGGTAGCTTCAAATTGGCCACGATTAGGAATATTTACACCAGAGAACTTTGCAAGTGCTAAAAAAATCAGGATTTCTTCCCCCCAAAGAGCTGGTTTCCCAGCACATTACTGTGTATTTTGAACCTCCCTCTATACTGTTTGACTTGAAGTTTGAGAAAATGACTTCTCTCTTCAACACCCAGGAGACCAAGTCCTAAGATCTTTTCATTAAATAAGTCTAAAGTGAAATGCTGTATCTTTGGACCTTAGTGATTCAGTAGTCACAGTCTTGACCTCTTCTGAGGAAAAAGTAAAAAACCTGAAAGCAAATGACTTAAGATTTTATATAGTCAATGTTGCACACATTTTTTTGTTCTTCCTGAATAAGATAAATTACTGGGCAGTTGCTTGCCTGGGAACATGCAGAGAAAGTTCGTTTGCCATCACTTTTGAACTGAGGGAAGATAATTTACTCTTCAACCCAGACATGTTCTGGGTACTGATGGTTAATTTTGTTTAATGAGAGCTGGGTTCCATCTGTAGGGTGTTTTGTCATCCAGGCCTCTGATCACGATGGTCCGAGTGCAGTCAAGGCCAGTCTATATAACTGTAGTCTCTTTGGAGCGTTGACACTCGCCTAAAATCTTGTGATGATAATCTGAGAGGCAGAGAGTGTGAAGTGAGGGGATCTGAGGAAGGGATGTTCTGGAGTCTGGAGTTTTATTGGCCCAAATGTGATTTCAAAGAGAACTGGCCTCATTTCATTCAAATCAGCCCCCTCTTGACCTCTGCGAGCTTGACAAAATTTAATCAACTCGATAACTTTTTTCCCCTAAACAATGGCCACCGTGGTTTTTAGATCCTCGATTTAATTTTAAGGTGGAGAGGGGGACAAGGTAATTTCTCAAGGGCCCTTTCGACCTTACAACTCATGTAAGCTGAAAGGAAACCAGAAATAACTCAAAGGAAGGAAATGAGAATCCAGGAGCTGTTCGAAGACTTGAGGATAATTTAGTTCTCTTAATGCCGTCACCTTTGTCTCAGCTGCAGGCTTGTAATTTCGGAGGCTTCTTGAGAATCATAGAAATTTTGCAAAAGTAGGATGTATGTTCCATTGAGTAACACTTTCCAAAGCAAATACAAGAGTGTGTGACCATTTTGAAGAGAAATCTTATGAAGCCATCAAAGAGTCTTCCCTGAAGGGGACAGACAGCTGCTTTTCACTGTCACAGTTGCCTCCCCGGGGGTCGCCTTTCTGTTCTTAGGCAGCATTTAGTGATCATTTGCTGTGTACCAAGGGCTGTGCTCGGAGTTCCACCTAGCTTGTCTCACCCCATTCTCACAAAACCGTCTTTCATAGAAATCCTTATTCCCATTTTATAGATGCAGAAACTGAGGCTCAGAGAAGTTAAATAAAGTGCCTGAAGTCCTGCTCGGCTGGTGAACGGAGCCTGGGCTTTCCTCCTGTGCAATGCTGCTTCTTCTCTACACTGGGTGCATTTGTGGTGCTTCCTTGCTTCCTAGCAGTAAAACACATAAAGGGAAGCTATATCCGTTACTGTAGTATTAGCAATTTAGTGTCCAGAGGGTTTAGAAGTCATGAGCTTCTCCCTTGTTTTTTTCTTATAATTGAAGCTGATTGAGCCCCCTTGATGTGAGTTGCCTTCCCTTCCTTTGTCCCTACATTGAGATTCTCTGGCTGTCGTATCTCCCGGCCTCTCCCCTGCTCTGCCCAGAGGTGCTGGCTGGCCTGTTTCAGGCTCTCACCTTTCCATGTATCTTACGTCTCCCTTGCAGCCACCTTCTGTGTGTCATTGATGTTACTGCACTTATCACACCGAACATCATATTTTATGTTTGTGTGTTTAATGTCTGTCTCTCTATTGGAGTGTTATCTCCACGAGGGCAGTGATTTTATCTGTCTTTTGGCTTGTGCTGCAAGGAATGCAGCCACGTGGTAAATGCTCATTTATTGTTCAATGGACTGCATGAATATTGCTGCATCACGTACCTATATTCTCACATTGTCAGCCTCTGTCCACTCTGGTTTCTCGAATCTCACCCTGCAAGCATGCCCAGGTCTCTTCTTGGTGACAAACATCCTCCCTGTGACCCTGCTATCCTACCTGTAACTGTACCCACTCCGCCCCGTGTGGTATTCCACCCTGGGCATTACTGAACCCACTCTTTTGAAAGCCACCAAGGAGCTCCTTCAAAGTGCTACTGTCTCTGAAAGCCCTAAAACTTCCAACAATTTAAAATTGTCCTCCCCTTTAAAATTCTCTTCTCAGTTGTCCGTATTTGTTGGTGACACATGATGAAATATGCAGGGGCGAGATGCCATGAGGCCTGGGATTTGTTGTAAAACGTTTCAGTAAAGTAACTATACAGCAAGAGGGAGGGATCGCATGGGCATGGCTTGATCACTGGTCATGGTTGCATGGGTATCGGGCTTCACTATATCTTTATTGTTGTGTGTGTGTGAAAGTTTTTTTAATAAATTTATTTTTGGCTGCGTTGGGTCTTCGTTGCTGCATGCGGGCTTTCTCTAGTTGCATTGAGCAGGGGCTACTCTTCATTGTGGGGCGCAGGCATCTCATTGCGGTGGCTTCTCGTTGCGGAGCACGGGCTCTAGGCACACGGGCTTCAGTACTTGTGGTGCGTGGGCTCAGTGGTTGTGGCTCACGGGCTCTAGAGCGCAGGCTTAGTAGTTGTGGCGCACGGGCTTAGTTGCTCTGTGGCATGTGGGATCTTCCCGGACCAGGGCTCGAACCCTTGTCCCCTGCTTTGGCAGGCGGATTCTTAACTACTGAGCCCCCAGGGAAGTCCCTGTGTGAAAGTTTTTGTCAGACCAAAAAACAAATGCTCTCGTGCTCCGTCCTTAGCGGCATCTGACCTGCCCTCCTCCTTGCTGCCCTTTCCGGCCGCTCTCCTTCCTGTTGCCTCCCTTTGCTTCTGCCCTTGCCTCTGCCCTTGCCTTTGTTTCTCTCTCTAGGGTCTCTTGGATACTTCCCACCCTGCCATGACCTCAGTGGCCAGTGCTGGGTCTGTAACTCCTACAGCCCTGAACTGTCTCCCCAGGCCCTGCTCTGAATTCCCAATGACCTGAATCCCTCCACCACCCTAGCCCCATGCCCTCCAGATGCATGCAGCATGTTTGCTCTGATGGGAACTGACCGTTTCTTCTCAAGGCCCTGCGCACCCCTGTCCCCTTCCCATGTCTCCTGAGTTCTCAGTGACATTGTCCTCCTCATTGTGCCCTGGTCGCAAAACCCTAGAGTCACACAGCCTCTTCGCCATTCCTTGCCCCACCTCCAGTCAACTGTCAGGTGCCTTCTCTTCTTTCCCAAAGCCTCTTCTTCCCCTCCCTGCCCATTTCTCCGTTACCATTTATCCTTATTCAGGCTTCATTATTTCTTGCCTGAATTATTGCTTAGTTGGTCTTCATGCTTTAATTCCTACCCCCGATCCAATGAACTCACCATTGTCAAATGAATCTTCTCACGTTCGGTATTACATCATAGCACACGGAATACAGTTCTCTTAATCTGAGACTCCAGTTCTCCTGATCTGGCCCCAGATGGCTTCCCAGCTATATCGCCCACTTTTCCTATCTGGCACTCTAAGCTTTTGTCAACCAGAACACGCTTGTGTCTCACCCCTGCCCTTTTTCTATATATAGAGAGTTCTTACTGTCCTTCGGGGTCCTGCTTGAATGCCACTTCTTCCAGGAAGCCCTTGCTGATTTCTCAGTCAGCAGTAACTTCTCCCACCTCACCATTCCTGAATTACTTCAGGATGTTCTTCTTGCCTCATATGATTTCATATAATAATTTTGTGGGAAACTTTCCTGCAAGACTAGGATTTCTTTTTCCCCATGGCCCAATGTGTTACGAGACTTTGTGTGCTGGAGAAAATTAATACTTGTTAAATAAGAGAAGAATTTTAATCCCTTGTCTACTTTGTACAGTTATGATGATAAACGGAAAAATGTGAAAAATGTCTAAGCTGAGAAAAAATTTTATACCCAAGCATTCTGAATTGCTTTTAATATTTCAGAACTGACATATAAGACTAAAAAGAAACTGCCCCAAAATGCAGTGGTGGTGTGGGGTTAGAAAATTCATTGTTAACCAATGTAAATAGGAATTCAAGGGAAAAATACCAAGTTGAACTCATTTACATGTGTAATTACCCACCTGTGATCACTCCACTGTCTTATGTATTCCATCTTTCTCCTCCCACATCCAGTTAAAAATACTTTGTATCATTTTTTTTTCCTAACCAAATACAATGAATTCTTGGAATTGGGGGTGGGGTGTGGATGCAACTCTGCCACTTGAAGCAAGATGCAAACGGGCCTCACGTGTGCAGTCAGTGTGGGACAGAAGCTAAGCAGATAGACATTTAAGCCACATTCAAATATGCAAGAGGAGGTTTGGAAATAAATGGCATTGGAAATATCTTGCTGCTTTTAGCCATCAGGAAAGCCATGAAAGAAAACCACAGCTCTTAATAACGTGGAAATCCACCCTATGGTAACCTGAAATTGTTGCTTCCTCTCATGAGAAGGTACTTGATAGGGTAGGAAGGTGTCAGGGGCTTTGCCTTCTCAAGACACTCTTTTTGCGGGTAGTAAAGGATGTCTCAGAGCTTGGGGAGAGAGACCCTTGAGCTTGAAGAGGCAAAAGAAAAGTGGTTATTTGGGTTCCTTGGTGTCTGGCTGTGGGAAGGAGTTGTAACCCCTGGGGATGCTCTCCAGGGCGCCTGTGGTCCACAGTGCAGGGCTGTGTTGGAGCAGCCCTGGCTCACCCAGAGGGCAGGGGCCTTCCCGCGAGCCCCTGGCCACTCACAGCACGGGCATCGCCTCCCAGACCCCACCAGGCCCGCTGTGAACCAGAGCCTGAATTCAACAAGACCCCCGGCAATCCACACGCACGTTCACATTTGAGATGCGCTGCTTAGAGGACAGGGAATAAACGCCCCTTTCGTAGGCTCATCTGTTTGGTCACGATTATTAATGCCTCTGAACACCATAGTCATTTTTTCAGCGCCTCATTTGACACTTGTAAAGTAGGTTAGTATTACTCTCCGGGCTTTGAGGTTTTTTTTTTTTCTTAATCAGACCACAAGGGGCCGCATTTCACCACATAAATACTCATCGCGTCCAGCCTGATCACATCCACAGCGGCAATCGGAGTTGCTGCAGAAGCCGCTTCCCAGAAGTAGGCCCCTGAGCCTCAACCTGGAGTTCATCCATCTCAGCTCTTGTAACCAAGCTCCTTAATTAAAGTAACGGGCAAGGCTTCTCCGCGCCAGCCCCCGACCAGTGCCAAGGGCTTGGGTTACTCTGCATTCATGCTGAAATTGTCTACACCTACACTCCCACAAGCTTTCCCCCAAGAGATTTACATTTTACACTGGGAAGTTAATTATGTTTTCTCTTTCAGTCATTTCTTATGTTTCCATGACTCAGGTTCATTACTAAGTCCCCTCCCCCAGTGCTTTTGAGACCTTAATGCTGCGTTTGCCAGCTCCCTTTGGAATTGCCAAGAGGGGTGTCAGCCTTCCCAAGGAAGCACATTTCTGATCACCTGGCTCATGTGTCTGACGCACAAGACTTCCCAGGAATCCTCGCCTCTATCAGTACCATTTATTCATTTGGAAACATTAAGGGCCACTATTATTTCTTTATAGGATGAGGCATCAAAAGCATTTTATTCATATTAAAACATTTTCCAACATCTTAAATAAATTCAGACAATTCCATTTTGAATCAGACTTCTATTCACTGAAGCAGAAGATTGATTTTTCTGTACCCGTGCATTAAATTATTTTGCTCAGCAGAATATAGCTGAGGCAAACAAATAATGCTGTGAGGTCGGAGCAGACTAGGAAGCCTGGCGCCTTAGGGCGTGGGTCCCGCTGTGCTCTAACTAGCAGAGCAATTCGCGTCCTCGGCTTCCTATCTCCCAGCCTCGGTTTCCTCAACTGTATAATGAGGAGGCTGAACTAGAATGGTCTATATGTCTCCTCCTTTAATTAATCCAGTAAAAGCAATCAGAAGTTTTGTTGTTTTAATTAAGCATTGATTTGAAGTCGAAAACTGATAGCTGTCAGCTCTCTCTGTCAATAGCTGGTAGAGAGTCATACCAAGCATCTGTAATCTGATGGGCATCGACAGTCGTAGGTGGCTGGCAGGTGGCGCGTCTTGAAGATATTCTTGAATCAGCTCACGGAATCCTGAATAGGATTAACACATGGGTGTGTGAGCATTTAACAGCATCTCTGGTCACCAACGTTTGATTGAGAATCTTAATTATTAAAATACATTAGTGATTTCTTTTGTCACTGCTTGAGTTGCTTTCAGTGAAAAAAATATACCTCCTTCTGTAGTCGTTTCACTTTTGCTTGTCCCCCTGTTCTCTCCCCCGGCCCTATCACTGTGTCCCCTTAGCAAAGACATAACCAACCAGAACTTAAATTAGTCGGGGTTGGATGTCAGCCACAGGGTAGGGCGAGTGAGATCCCGTGATACCAGCTCACCAGGCAGAGTTTCCAAGGCAACCACTGTTGTCTGTATCTTCACTCTGAAGGGAAACCTAGGAGAATCTCGTCCTGACATGGCTCCGAAGAGAACCAGCGTGGGGTGAAATGATCTGTGAATGAGGAGACTTTGATTCCAGCCCTGTGTTTGTTTTACCTCTGCAAGGATAGATCTTATTCACATTTATTTTCTCTAGCTCTGAAATGAGGATTTGAATTGAACTATCTGGGGATGGGCAGTTAAAAACAGATTTAAAATATACACACACTACGGGTCTGAGAATCACTAGATGATCTTCCAGTGATGAAGAAGTGACAGAGTCAGAAGTCTCACAGGAAAAAGAAATAATTTTTGCCATTAAATGAAGTATTAGCATGGGCCAAAATGCAGAAAAAGGGGCAGAGGACAGTCCCCAACCAGAACAGCTTCCATCTTCAAGATTTTCTCATTGTTAGTGAAACTATAACATTTATTGTCCAAACCAAGACACATCAGAGGGTAAAAGGGGGAGATATAGTAATTAAAGGTCAGGCCAGGATGACAGATGTAAACCTTCCCAGGCTAGCCTGTGTGTACATCACCCCATCTTTTGTGCTGCATGGTAAGAAGGCTTTGGAACAAAGATCCCCTCGGCTAAAAGAGTTTGAAAACCGCTAGGCTCGAGTGATGAAGACTCCGGGTCATCTGTTGAGACTTAATCAGGTGGGAGTGGAATAGAAAAATGGAGAAACATGGGAGGGTTTGAACAGTCACTCAGGGAGACTTGACAGGGAATCAAACAGAAATGAATGGAAAAGGCTTGGAGGTCTTGGTGGTCGCTGAGGGAGCACAGTTTTCGTTGGCCCCAGTCAGCAGATTTGTGACTTTATCCAGTCAAGACTATAGTAATTATGATTTACCTTTGAGCAGGCTTCTGGGGAAAAAAAATCCCAACACAATAAATATGAAAACAGTTCGTGGTTATGATTAATCCTATTTTCTGTAAAGAAATTCACTCAAAGTGGACATCAGTAAGCTTATGAAATGTACTTATTGTTATCCTCAAAGAAATAAACTGAGTTTGCCATATATTGCAAGTTAATGATAAGATAAAATAAACGGAAAAGGCTGCAGTCCTTTTATAGTGTTAAATATACTTACCTCAGGTGTAAGCACATGTTTGTTTTTTAGCCAGATGAGGTTTCCTGATGGAATAATCTTAAAAGTTTAAAATTATGTCTTACTTCGGGCTGCTATAACAAAATACCACAGACTGAGTGGCTTATAAACAACAGAAACTTATTTCTCACAGTTCTGGAGGCTGGAAGTCTAAGATCCGGGGGGCAGTACCACTGGGTTCTGGGAAGAACCCTCTTCCAGGTTGCAGACAGCTGTTTGCTTGTTTCCTTATGTGGTGGCGAGAGGGTCAGAGAACTCTCTGGGGTCTCTTTTATAAGGGCACTAATCTCATTTATGAGGGCTCCACCTTCATGACCCAATAGGCCTCACCTCCTAATAATATCACACTGGGAGTTAACATTTCAACATATGAATTTAGGGTGGGGGGCAAAATACAAGCATTCAGATCATTGAAAAGTAATCCAGAAATGTACTTTTATTGTAGAAAAATTAGAAAATACAGGTAACTGAAATAAAGACAATAAAACCATCTGTAAATCTAAACACTATTAGTATTTTAGTGTGGATCCTTCCACAGTATTTCCTGTGCATTTATTTATACGTATAATTACAAAAATGACAGCTGCAGTAATTATTATTATTAATTATGAAGTTTTCCATGTTAACAAACATACTTTTACAACATTGTTTTAATGACTGTATAATAGCTCACAGTATTGAATAGTTCATTTAACCGAACTCCTGGCATTAGGTAGAAGTTTGTTTCCAGACTTTTTGTATTATAAACAATGTGGTATTGAACATCTTCTAGTGAAATCTTTGTGCACATATAGTGAATGAACCTGGAGTGTGTGATGCAGCGGTAGGTCTGAGGGCTGAGATCTGCTCGCTCTGGGCTCCGTTTGTGATTCACCTGTGGAATAAACACACGATAAGAATGGAAGAAGAGATGTGGGTTTTGGTTCCCACCCAGATACACAACCCTGAACATGTCACTTAACCATTTCATGGTTCAGTTTTCTTATTTGTAATGACTTTACAAAACAATAGAGATGATGAATGAATCTGACCCTTGTACTGGACAAATGTGAGGATTAGATGGGGTAAGTTATAAAGCCATTTACCGTATAGGGACATATTCTTTTCTTTTCAAAATGCTATTTAAAATTTTTCTATTAAGTCAACTAAAACGGTTTCTAATTTTTGACATTCTCCAGAAAATGGATTTTTCTGAGCCAATCAACAAGTGTTGGGTAATTTGGAAGTTGTGGTCCCTGAATGGGCACTTCCAGGCAGAAGCTAATAGAAAGCTACAGGCGAATCAGGCAGCCTGGCCACCTCCTGGATGATCACACACCAAAGGCAGAGGGAGCACGCGGCTCGCAGAGGCAGCACCCCTTGCTGTGTGATCCTGGGGGGCGGGGAGTTCGCTCCCTGGCCCCTTCACCCTCCCTCCGGCTCCCATCAGCCAGGAGGCTACTCTGAAGCTGGAGAGTGATCTGGGCCTGATCCTGTCCAGCCTGAGAGAGACAGAGGCCAGCCTGCTGTCAGAGATAACAACGGCTGTTACAAGGGAAGTCTGGGGAAAATATTTTAACAAAGAATCCTGGGAATTCCAGCTCCAGTTGGGTGAGGGCCCCAAAGGGACAAGTAGGGAGCATGAATGGAAATTTGCCGCCTGAGGACAAGGGGCAAGCTTACAGCTGGAAACTGCATGCCTCCCACGTACCTGTCACTCATCCATAAGAGGGAAAAGCAAAGGGCGAAATGCTATCCACCAAACATGAAGGGGTCTAGAGCCTTCCTGCCCTCTGTTCCTTGTCCCCAGGATGCCCCACGCTGGTGGGCGGGCACCATTCACACGGTGTTCTGTGAGATACTGCATCCCCTCGTGCTGGAGAGGCCCCATGGGCCACACACACTCTGTCTCTTTCCTCCTCCCCTGCCTCGGGGAGATGTTGAGCACATAGTAGGTGCTCATTTTGTGCTCACCAAATGGAGGAGTAAACAGTACAGGAACAGAGAGGGGAAGCTGAGGACCTCCTACCCACCCACGGGAGACCTTGGCACCCCTAGCCTGCCAATGATGCAGCCTGCAGGACCTGCACGGTAATTCTCAGCTTCCTAAAGAAAATAAATTTATTCCCACCCACGTAGGAGGAAGATGCCTTGGGTTAGAAGGAAAGGGGTAAATGCAAAATTGTAAAGAAAACAATTCTGAGTTATCTGAAATGTGCATTGTAAAGTTAACATATTTTCCATCCATGGAGAGGTCCCCAAACTGGAACTCAGTGTGGTAGGAGTCCATCTGAGTTAAGTAAGGGAGAAAGCAAAGGCTATTTCTGGCCACATGCTGGAGCTGACCAACAAGAGTCCACTCATTTTACTAGAGCAGAGATGGACAAGTGCTAGGTTTTGAAAAGACCTTTCTTTGTTGTAGGTATCTCGGTTGCAATTTTTTAAAGTTCTCCCTGCTAGCTTAAGTATGATATATAATGCTGACCAATTAAACATCCCAGCACATTTCCCCAATTCTCTTAAACTGTATGATGATGGAGTGGAAGATGGGGGGTCCTATTAGTAAAACTGACCTTTATTTTATTTGCTATTTATAGAGAAAGACTTGTAGTACCTGATAAATATGAGGCAGTGTCCTATTTTAGGCCATAAACAATGAAACATGAATGCTTCTGAGAGTCATTAATCTCATGTGCACATAGAGACGGTCTCCTGCCTGCAGGAAATAGAGGCTGGAAAAAGGCGTTCGTTTGGAGTAAATAGCTAACTTTTGTGGTGGCCTTCAAATATCAAGTTTCTATTTTTGTTTGATGACTTCAGTTTTTCAATTGCTGGCAAATCATAATGGGAGAGGCAGATTGATATGGGTTTATTCTCTTAAATGTTAAGTTCACGAAGAGATATTCAAAAGCTCCACTTGGGGGCTGAGAGGTTAAAGGTTATGTCTCTGTTTTGAGCTTCCCAGACCCCAGCATAAAGTGCTTAAGGGGAAACTTTTTTTTTTTTTAATTGAAGCATACTTCATTTACAATGCTGTGTTAGTTTCTGGTGTACAACAAAGTGATTCAGATATATATACACATATATATACTTTTAACTATTTTTTCCATTATAATTTATTACAAGATATTGAATATAGTTCCCTGTGCTATACAGTAGGACCTTGTTGTTTGTCCGTTTTATATGTAGTAGTTCATATCTGCCAATCCCAAACTCCTAATTTATCCCTCCCCGCCCCTTCCCCTTTGGTAACCATAAGTTTGTTTTCTGTGTCTGTGTTTCTGTTTTGTAAATAAGTTCATTTGTATCATTTGTTTAGTTTCCACATATAAGTGATATCATGTGATATTTGTCTTTGTCTGACTTACTTCACTCAGTATGATAATCTCTAGGTCCATCTGTGTTACTGCAAATGGTATTATTTCATTCTTTTTTATGGCTGAATAGTATTCCACTGTATGTATGTATGTGTGTGTGTGTGTGTGTGTGTGTATACACACACACACCACATCTTCTTCATCCATTCATCTGTCGATGGACATTTAGGTTGTTTCCATGTTTTGGCTATTGTGAATAGTGCTGCTACGAACATTGTGGTGCATGTATCTTTTCCAATTCGTTTTCTCTGAATATATGCCCAGGAGCAAGACTGCAGGATCACATGGTAACTCTATTTTTAGTGTTTTGAGGAACCTCCATACTGTTCTCCATAGTGGCAGCACCAATTTACATAGAGAGAATCATTTCTTAAGGAGAAGTGATGGTTAGTGATCTAGGAATTTGGGGTTAGATAACTTGAAGAGAGGGAGTGTGGGAGAAAAGAAGAGATAGCAAGAGACAAAGACAGACAGACAGACAGACAGTCAGACACTGTGAGTTGAATTGGTACTTTTAGGAGCCGCAGAAATCATCCTGGAATATTGTTTCCTCAAGGCTGTTCACGCAGGTGAGAGAAAGACTCACTTATACCTCGTTACCTCTTTAGAGACAGCGTTGGAGGAAATCTGTTAGAAACCCTTCCTTCCCCTTCTTTGCCACCTCCAGGGCTCACAATTCTATCAGACTTTCTGGACTGAGAAAGAGGGGAGAAGAGGGGGTAGTAGCAGAATGGCCACACCAGGGAGTCTGGGTGGTTAGAGAAAAATTAGATCTTATACCTGTGCAATCAACCTATGGGCAGCAAGACTCCTTCCAGAAGCCCTGGGGGCTCCGCTGGACCCCAGCTGGGGGAGCCAAGTGCTGGAGAGGAAAGACTATGGGTGGGGAAGGGGTGGGTGGCTGCATGTGAGCCCCCTGGGGGACTGGAGAGACAGCATGTGGAGTCCTGGCAGTCTGCGTGTCAGAGCGGGGTGACCTGGTCTGGCTCCCAGCCAGTCAACATGGGAAATGGTCAGCATGCTGGTTACGCATATGTGTCTCTACAAAGATAACTGGCTGTCTTTAGGGATTTGTTATGGGGAGAGGGAGGCTTGGTTGGTACAGAACATCTATATTGTTCAAAAAAAAATTTTTTTTTTTAACTAGTGTGTATTTTATAATTAGGGAAAAAAACCCAGTATAGATATTTTCATTTTGGGAAAAAAAAATTGGGGCATGAATCAGGGCTCAGTTAGGTTCAGTGTTAGGGACTGGTGGGCCCCATGCTGCTGGTTGGCTCATGGGCTGGGCCTAACGTCAGGGAAAGAATGTTGGGTCTGAAGTCAGAAGGTGGCGCTTTTGTTTCTGTCCTGCTCTTTCCCCTCAGGAAGCAGCCATCTTCTGAGCCTCAGTGTTTTCCTCTGTGAAATGGGGTGGTTGAAAGGCTTAAATGACACCTCACAGAGCGGTTGAGAGGCTTAGGTGAAAACTCCCCATAAGCATTGTAAGGTCTCACCAACAAGTTTGTGTGCTTTTTCCCCCACTGAGACTGGAAGATCCACGGAGTCTCCCCTTTGCTTTCACCTCCAAGACAGAGTCAACTATCACTCATGTATGAGAGAAACACGAACGTCAGCAATGAGTGTCTGCTCAGCATTTTGATTGCCTTTATGCTGTGTCTTTCTTCAGCTGGTAATCCTGTTTTGGGGAGACAAGGAGATGCAGCATATCTGCAGGGCTCTGTACACACAGAGTGTTGCGTGGAGGGGGAAAAAGACCCCCATGCTCAGCCTCTCACCTCAGGTCTGTAAATTGTCAGCGAATAATGCCCCCTCATTGCTCTGCGAGGCTGCGGTAGGAGGCCAGGGTTCCCGCCCAGACTTCAGGACACCATGTTGAAATGCAAGATGGTGAGGACCTATAAGCCATCGTTCTCCCTGCCAGCAAACTCTTGAGTCTTGCCCAGCCTGGGAAGTTTAATGACAGCTAAGAAAGCGATCTTGGATTTATTTTGGGGGCTTTCCAAAGCTCAAGGGGAAAAGTAATTTTATTTATATAAAGAAGAAAAAAATACCCAGAAACCTTTTGCCAGCTGAGGCCTTTCTTCATCTTTTTTTCCTAGCTTCTTGACTCCTGTAACTTCCTGAGCCTGGAGTAAGGCAAGTTTACTGTCTCGAACAAAGGGTGGTTTATATTCTTTTGCTGTAAGACAGATGGGGGAGGGGGAGGAAGTAAGAGAGACTCTGGGTTCAGATCTTTCTTTCTAGAGAATATGAAGTTATTCTGGTGAAGTAGCTCCCCTGGTCCATAGGTTAAATAAACATCACACATACGGCAAAAGTTAGAGAGGACTCATGAAGTCCATGGGGCCAAAACGATGTCATGTTTGTATTGAGTGAACCAAAGAATTCCACTGAGAGACTATGTTAAGATCTCTGACCCCGTTAGGTCTGAATAAGGAAGGGCAGAAAGATGAGTTAATTTCTGACACTAGTTTTATTTCCCTTTGGCTCCAATGGTTTGAACATGCTGTGTATTCGTCTATGTTCTGGTCTACAAATGGGACCCAGTCCATGTGTTCGATTTGACTTAACATGCTTTTATTGAGCACCTACTATAGACAACCGAAGAGCTATACCAACAAGGGCCGTGTGGAGAATGGAAAGAGCATGAGTACGAATCCAGCACCTGGGTCCTTGGGCTAGCTACTAATGGCATTAAATCTCAGCTCCCTTGTCTGTAAGATGGGGAGAAGATCACCTAGAGGAGAAATTAAACTGCATGAGATAACATATATAAATGTCCTGAAGTTCTTTGGATTGCAAGGAACAAAACCCACTTCAGACAAATTTAACCAAGAAAGGGAGCTGGGTGTTGGAAGGGCATTGGGGTCTCTCCTGGAATTCACTGAAAGGTTAAGTATAGGGGCCAGCAGGAGGGCCGGACCGGGGCTATGCAGGGGTCTCGGCAGTGGGAGTGTCTTCCCCACAAAGTCTCCAGGACAAGGTTCTGCTCCATTGCCACTCCCTGTGCCTTGCTTCGCTCTGCCTCTCACCAGGGGGCGTCTGTGTGGCTGAGGGAGGCAGGGCCTGGCCTAGCAGCATGGGGAGGATGGGGAATGGCTGCCATAACAAAGTACCACAGACCAGGAAGGGTGGGTCTTAAACCACAGAATTTGATTTCCTCACAGTCTTGGAGGCTGGAAGTCTGAGATCAAGGTGTTGGCAGGTGTTTTCTCCTCTCTCCTTGGCTTGCAAATGGGGGTCTTCTCACCGTGTCCTCAAGTGGTCTTTCCCCTGTGGAGGATCTGTGTCCTAATTTCCTCTTCTTATAATGGCACCAGTCACATTGGATTAGGGCCCACCCTAGTGGCCTCATTCTTGATTACCTCTTTAAAGACCCTATGTCTGAACGCGGTCACACTCTGAGGTGCTGGGGTTTAGAATATCAAATATGAATTTTTGTGGCACACAGTTCAGCCCAGACCAATGCCCTCCAGCAAAGAGGGTTGTCATGGGCTGGGAAGACAAGCCCACAGTTGTCTGCTCTAGAACAGCCTGAGATCAGGGCTGGGAACATAGGAGTCTCTTTTGAAATGTGGGTCCTCTCCTCTTCTCCCTGCAAAACACTCATCCTTCTCCAGGGGAGATGCTGCCTGCCTGGGGCCATGAAACAAACCTCGAGCCCTGGGGAGGATACAAACTTGGGACTTGGGAGTTCGGGTCTGTGTTGTGCCACTGCTCACCAAGTGGGTCAGAGATGTCACCTTTCAAGCCTGTTTCTTGTGTGTAAGATGGGGAGGATAGGTAGAGGTGAGTGGGCGCAATGACCTGAGGATTCCATGATTCCAAGCCACGCATTAGTTAAGGGCAGAGTGCCAAAGTGAGGGGTAAGTAATTGGTGTTGGCTCAAGTCACTGGGAAAGGTTTTGTGCCTGCTTAGAATGGAGTGTTTCCCATAATCTTTGCTTGGGCTGGAGCCAGCCATCCTCCATGACTGACTTTTTTGGTCAAAAGTAACTCATCTCTTTTTCTTCTGGCCAAAGAAACAAAACCAAAAAACAAGAAACACCCTCAAACCAGCCCCCCCCCCCAAACAAACAAAACCGAAACAAAGAAACTTCTGCCCTTCAGAGCCAAAGCAGCACAGGTTTTGGGGGGAGTCTCAGAGAAAGACACTTTCTGCTTGCTCCCCTCAGCCGTCGCCCTGTCTGCCGGGCTCCAGCTCTGGCCGACTCTGCTGGAATCTCTTTGCGCAGCTCCAGATGCTGCCCTGGAAATTCCGAAGTCCAGTTACTGAGAGAGAAGCCTCTGAAATGGGTCAACCTGGACCTTGGTGACAAAGTGAAGGAGTTAGAACAAGAGTCAGACAAAGAGTAGGAAGATTTCCTCAGCTCTGGTTCTGGAATGTTCCCACAAGGAGCATGCTGTCGGTTGACTGTTCACTTGAATGACTCTTGGGGCTTTTACTTTACTCAGAAACCCTTGTTGGGGTTAAGGGGCTCAATAAACCGCACTCTCCCTTCCTTGCCTGAATCCTGCAATAACTGATGATCAGAAAAAAGGGACGGAGGATGAGCCCCAGGGCACAGTCATGTCTCCTAATAGAAGCCATAGAGTCAGACACAGGCCTGTAAAACCAGTGGTTAAGAAGGAACAGACCAAGCGGTGTGTCCCAGATCTAAACGCCAGGGGCTGAGGGATGCTGGTTTGGTGACTCTTTCCAACAAATGACGGAAGAGTCACTGAGGGTCTTTCCAGTGAGAGGCTGAGTGTTATGCTAGTAAATGTCCTGCCTGAGGAGAGGAAATGTAAGAATAGGGAAGAAAAACGTCTCCTCCATACTGCTGTCTCCCCAAGACACGCACCCAAGACATTCAGGTGTGAGAGGTTTGATAGGACACCAGCAGCTTAACACGGAGTACGCGCGGCTGGCCCTCCTTGCCTTTGGAAGTCCTATGGCTAGACCACCACCAAAAACTCCTCCCTGGGTTCCTCCTTCCCAAGGCTTGTCCTCCTCTTGTGTTGCAGGATCCTCTGTACCTTGAAGGGACTTCTGCAAAATTCTCCTTCTTCATTTTAGCAGTTCACCTCCTCCACATCCAAGGAACATTAAGTGACTCTGCTATCATCTACTTTGGCGTTCACCCTTTATCATCTCAGGAGAGCCAGCAGGGACTTTGCAGTTTCTCTCTCCTTTGTGTAGGCGGAAGGGAACAATTTAGATATTTACTTTTCCACTGATGATGAAAAATGCCACCCTCCGTTAGAAGGCAGAAGTGACTACAACCAGTTTGGGTGTTCGGGAGAATTCATTTACAGTTTATGACCCTACCATAATGGGCTAAATGATCCCCTAAGCATTTAAGAGGGTAATGAAGTGAATGATCAGTTAACCAATTAAGACTGTAACTTTCAGAACGTGTGAATTACAGGGCTAATGCGATTTTCTGAACAGAATCCAGATTTCAGCTCCACTTTTGCAATAGTCCATTTTTTCCCCTCTAATTTAAATTGCTGCCTAAATTATTTACTGAATATGTACGTTGATCTGGTTTGGGACTCTATTTTATGTCAACTGATCTATTTGTTGCTGTGCCCACAGCACACTTCGAAAATTATGATAACCTTATGGTATATTTTGATATTTCCTAGGGCAAATCCTCCCACTGTTATGCTTTTCCCAAAGTTTCTTGGCTTCATGTATGGATTTTTACCTCCCATTGATTTTTTAAAAATCAGCTTTATTGAGGTATAATTTACGTATGATAACATTAGTGGAAAATAGAGCTAGTGTACAATTTGATGAGTTTTGACAAATGGATACAGTCCTGTGACCACCATTACAATGATGATATAGAACATTTCCATCACCCAACAAAATTCTTTCGTGCCCTTCTGCAGTCAGTCTCCTTCTTACCTCTGGCCCCCGGCAACTGCGGTTCTTTCTTTTGTCACTAGGGTTTTCCCTTTTCTAGAACTTCATATGAAGGGAATCAGACAGTGTGCAGTCTTCAGTATCTGACTTTTCTTATTAACGTACTGCTTTTGAGATCCTCCATGTTACTGCAGGAATCGGGGGTTTGTTCCTTTTTATTGCTGGTGGTGACCCATTGTAGGGATATACTTGCAGTTGGTTTATCTAGTCATCTGATAATGGGCATTTGGGTTGTTTCCAATTTTTGATTATTATGAATAAAACTTGGAATGAACATTTGCATACAAATCTTTGAGTGGTCATATGGTAAGTTTAGGTTTACCTTTATAAGAAAAGTTTAGGTGTTCTTGTTTCTCTGCCTCCTCACCAGCACTTGCTATTGTCAGATTTTTAATTTTAGCTGTTCTAATAGGGGGGCAGTGGTGCCTCACTGGCATTTTAATTCGCATTTGCCTAAGGACTGATGACGAACGCCTGTTCATGTGCTTGTCTGTCACCTATACTACTTTTTGGTAAAGTGTGTCTGTTTAAGCTTTTGGACTTTAAAAAACGTTGGGATGTTTGTTTTCTTATGGCTGATTTTGGGGAGTGCTTGATATATTCTAGATACAAGTCCCCTTTATCGGATACGTGATTTTCAAATATGTAGCTTGTCTTTTTATTCTCTGAACAGCGTTTTCACAGAGCAAAAGTTTCTAACTGCGATGAAGTCCAATTTAACAATTTTATCTTCTCTGACGTCCTGAAAACTCTTGGCCAAAATCAAGATCACAAAGATATTCTCTTATGTTTTCTTCTAAAAAGTCTAAAGTTTTGTTTTTCGTTTTGGTTTATTTGAATTATCTTTTGTAGAAGGTGTGAAGTTTGTGCTAAAGGTCTGGGTTTTTTGTTTTTCTTTTTGGCCTATGGATGTCTAGTCGGCAGCACCATTTGTTGAAAACGTCATCCATCTTCCATTGAATCATTTCTCACCTTTGTGAAAAATTGGTCATATTTGTGTGAGTCTGTTTCTAGGTTCACTATTCAGTTCCTCCAACACCACACTGTCCTGGGGAGATGGATCAACAAATGAACAGAGAGTTCACTCATTTGTTAGGACCCAGCTCACACCTTTACTGGAAGAGTTCTCGTAAAACGTTACCAGGCAGAACTGGCCTCCGCTCCGTGAATCCTCACTGCTCCTTCCTTCGATCACAGCTCCACAGCCCTGTCAGCTTTTGGAGGGCAGGGATGGTGACATTCCTTTCTGTAAGCGCGGCACAGGGCCATCACACAGGGGACACTCAATAATATTTGTTGAATAAAGTGAGTAACCATGGACCAGCTGAAAACTGTCTACATTTAAGAAGACACAGGAAGTCACGTTTTGAGGCAGGCTTTTTGCTCACAGAATAACTTTCACAAACGAGGAGCAGACAGAGACATTTTGCCATGCAGCAGTGCTGAGAAACATTTTTTTAAAGTATAATGTAATTCAGGTGAAGAAATATGTTTGTGTCTTATGACTTTTTTCCCCAAAGTGAAATGGTTATATTAAATCCTGTGGAAAAAGATGACAATGTGTTTTTATATCTAAGATTATCTATTTCTTGCAATAAAAGAACGTGAATGAGGAAACTGGCACTGCTTTTCAGCTTCGAAAATGTCCATATTCAGGTAGATTTGAGAAGTGACAGCCAGTAGAACCTTTATCATCCTTCTTCCTGAAGTGGCTTACAGCTCACACTGGGAAACCAGTCAGTCTCAGGCTGTTTCTTGCTGCTGTAAAGAGGTTTTTTTTGTAAGGAATTAACTCTCAAGTGATCAACAAAGCAAAGTTGCTTTGAGCCTTCAGTGAGGTATGGAAATAGCTTGTTAAGGCAGTCTTTCAAAATGGTGCTGTTGATAATGAAATGTTACCTGTTGGGGGTTGACATCTGTTATCTTCTGTGCATCAGGGGACGAAGGGGGTGTCAGAAACCCAGCCTGAGAATCCCCGGTCCCTTCTCTGATTCTGTTTTCCTTGCTTCAGACTGTCGGGTCTAGCAGACAAATAACGGGAAAGTAGGCTCTGAGTCTCTCTAAATTTTCAAAGACTTTATGTGTCTTCCTTCTCAAAAAGGGACATACTCAGGATGTAACACATCATCCTAGCACCCCATCTTCACTGATGGAGAAGTGTGGGCCAGTGACCATTTTCAAGATGCCACTTTGGTGTCAGATCTATGAACGTTGGCCCTCTTACTTTCTTGAGCATTTCTGATTGTCGATTTGACACTTTGCTTCTTCAAATAAAGCAGTTCTCCACTGGAAGGTTGCTTGGATTTTAATTGTGTTCCCTTCAGTTGGTGAAGAACTTATTTGTTTTAATTTATTTTAAGTATAGTTGATTTACAACGCTGTGTTAGTTTCTGCTGTATAGCAAAGTGACTCAGTTATACACATATACTTTTTCATATTCTTTCCCATTATGGTTTCTTACAGGGTACTGAATATTGTTCCCTGTGCTATACAGTAGGACTTTGTGGTTTATCCATCCTATATGTAAGAGTTTGCATCAGCTAATGCCAAACTCTCAATCTAGCCCTCCCTCTTCCCCCTCCCCCTTGGCAACCACAAGTCTGTTCTCTATGTCTGTGAGTCTGTTTCTGTTTTGTAGATAAGTTCATTTGTGTCATATTTTAGATTCCACATGTAAGTGATGTCATACGGTATTTGTCTTTCTCTTTCTGGCTTACTTCACTTAGTATGATAATCTCTAGGTTATCCATGTTCCTGCAAATGGCATTTTTTCATTCTTTTTATGGCTGAGTCGTATTCCATTATACCTATGTACCACATCTTCTTCATCCGTTCATCTGTCGATGGACATTTGGTTGTTTCCATGTCTTGGCTATTATTGTGAATAGAGCTGCTATGAACGTAGGGGTGCATGTATCTTTTTAAATTATAGTTTTTGTCCAGATATATGCCCAGGAGTGGGATTGCTGGATCATATGGTAATCCTATTTTTAGTTTTTTGAGGAACCTCCATGCTGTTTTCCATAGTGGCTGCACCAATTTGCATTCCCTGGTTGGCGAAGAATTTAAATTCTACTTTCATAATAGTACATCAAATGATTTTACTTGAATCTGACAGTGAACGGTCAAAGCTGTGAAATTGTATATGAAAGTTATGAACTGGTAAGTACCCTCTCTACTGACTTTGAAAAAAACATAAGTATAAAATCACTATGGCCTTTCTAATAACACTGAAAGCCAAATACAACATTGACATTTAAATGTGACTTTGAGGGGTAGGACCACATTTCAGCAGCTTAAGAGGCCTCATTTTTTGCTCCTTTATTTAAAGAGAAATATCTAAATATTTAACCAGCAACTGTCAAGTCTCCCAGAAGTGAGCCATGAACAAAACTTCCTGTGTTATGGGGACTGTAGTGGCTGTTAGGAAAATAAGTCACAAATAAATGAAACCAGGGAGGAGGCACGTAAATGGCCTCTGCTGTAATTGTTCACTGAGAAGTGAGCTCTAGACAAATTTTCTTTAGTCATTAAAAAAGAAAACAAAAACCAAGCCAACCAACGCTCAGAAATAGCAATGAAATTGTGCCTTACATAAACCTTTCTGACGTGGATGCTTGCGGCAGCTCATGTGTATAGAGTGTGCGTATGAAGATAGCTATATAGATATGATCAGGGAGTCGACTTTTATTGTGTACCTGAGTCTTATTTAATCTTGACAGCAATGTCGTGGGCTCCTATTATTCCCATTTTACAGATGGAGAAACTGAGGCTGGCTCTATCTCCTGATTTTGCCCAGGGTCACATAACTCGTCGTTGTTGGTTCTCTTCATCTCCAGACCCTTCCAACACTGATGTTCCCGAGTGTCCCCTACAGACATGAGTCTGTGATTCCCACATGGTTTCTGGCAATTAAGATCCAATTCTAACATCGAAGTTTCCTCTTTCTTTCCTCAGAACTTCTTTTCTTTTCGCAGTACCAAGAAGAAACAGAAGTCTGTGTTTCAGGAAACGTGATCGGGAATAACCCAGGAGCCCCTTGCTGTCAAATCACACTGTCTTTTTTCTTTTAACCCATGAAAGACTTTCTCCTTAGGAAATGCCCTGGGCATGTAATTAATGTGCCGATCCCGTAGCACTTTTTTTCCACGAAGGGCTTGATAGATTTGGAGGCTTCTTTATTTAAGAAACAGCAGGGCTTCCCTGGTGGCGCAGTGGTTGAGAGTCCGCCTGCCGATGCAGGGGACGCGGGTTTCATGCACCCTGTCCGGGAAGATCCCACGTGCCGCGGAGCGGCTGGGCCCGTGAGCCATGGCCGCTGAGCCTGCGCGTCCGGAGCCTGTGCTCCGCAACGGGAGAGGCCACAGCAGTGAGAGGCCCGCGTAAAAAAAAAAGAAACACCAAACGCCAAACCTGAGGGCAGAACGCAGCTGAGCCATTCCCTTTTCTTCCTTGTCGCTTCTCCGTGACCAGAATACTATCAAAGTTTCCCGAGGACACTGTCTGTCAAGAACCTCACACGCATACCTGGCCCCTCCACTGGGACCTTTCTCTGGTTAGAGTCATGAATAACAGAGAGGGCCGCTCAAGAAAGGATGACGATGGGCATTCTCCCTCTTCGGCCTTCTTCTCAGCATTTCGGGGTGAAAGTGATTGGAATTTTAGTTTCTGTCAGAACTGATCAGTATCAGCTAGGCTCTGAAGATTTTTTGAGGTGGGCTGGAAGACTGTTTCTGGGAACCAGACATTGCACAGACGGCTTCAACTTCAAGTTCGGGTAAAATAACCTTCACCCTGTCCCTCGCTCCTGCCTCCCCACGGGAAAACGAATCCCTGATATTTATAATAATTGATATTTGTGCTGGGAATCAACTTCTCCTGGTCATCCTGATAGCAAGGGTAGAAAAGATATACCTTGGAATTATATGAAAGCTCTTTCTTTTAAAAAGCCCCTCCCTCATCCTTATTAAAAGGGTTACATTTGTATGTTAAGAAGAAAGTAAAAATTACTTATAGTCCCACTGCACAGGTATAAACACTATTAATATTTGGCTAAGATTTCTTTCCCAGTGCACATATATGATTTTTTTAAAAAACAACTGAAATTAAAAAGTCAATGTTATGTCAACAAGAGGAACCTGCATCTGAGGTACGCAGGCCTCTCACTGTTGTGGCCTCTCCCGTTGAGGAGCACAGGCTCCGGACGCGCAGGCTCAGCAGCCATGGCTCACGGGCCCAGCTGCTCCGTGGCATGTGGGATCTTCCCGGACCGGGGCACGAACCCGTGTCCCCTGCATCGGCAGGCAGACTCTCAACCACTGCTCCACCCGGGAAGCCTGAAATCTTAATCTCTTATGCAGAACTAAGAAAGGTTTTGTTTGTTTGTTTTAGGAAACTGATCCTCACAGTGTGAGGTTGGAATGATTATTTAGATGTTTTGGGGAAAAGCAAACTGCCTTGACCTGGAGGACTCCTAATGTCCTTCTCCCTCTATCCATGGCCCCCAAACTCCCCCCTCTTTTTTCTTGACAGCAGCAGCAGGCAGAGGCAAGAGTGCTTTTGACTTAATGGAGGTCACTGGAAGCGGTGCATTCCTTAAGATGCAGGAGGTGTTACCTGAGAACTGCGTTCATTTCTTGGTGGGTGTTGAGGCAAAAGACACAATGAAGCCAAAGATCAAGAGAGGGAAGGATGTATTATTACTTGTAGCCAGTAAGGAGCGCACCGGGGATCTTCCACAAAGCAGTGTCTCCCTAAACATCAAAACTGGGGAAGTTTCTTTGTTTTTTTAAAAATTTTTATTTTATTTATTTATTTTTATTTTTGGCTGTGTTGGGTCTTCGTTGCTGCGCGCGGGCTTTCTCTAGCTGCGGCGAGCGGGGGCTACTCTTCGCTGCGGTGCGCGGGCTTCTCATTGCAGTGGCTTCTCTTGTTGTGGAGCACGGGCTCTAGGCGCGCGGGCTTCAGTAGTTGTGGCACGCGGCCTCAGTAGTTGTGGTTCGCGGGCTCTAGAGCGCAGGCTCAGTAGTTGTGGCGCACGGGCTTAGTTGTTCCGCAGCATGTGGGATCTTCCTGGACCAGGGCTCAAACCCGTGTCCCCTGCATCGGCAGGTGGATTCTTAACTACTGCACCACCAGGGAAAGCCCCAAACTGGGGAAGTTTTAAGCTAAGTGTACACGTATTTTCATGAAGGGGCTTGGGCAGTCGGCAGAGTCCAAGCTTTAGTTGACTGAAGTCACGAGGGTCAGAAAAGGTCAACATTGTCCTCCCTCAGGTTCCAGTTGATGTGGTGGTTGAGCTTCAGCCTAATCTTTACCATTGAAACAGAACTGGGAGTCTTTACAACTGATATTATCAATATTATCTTTGCTATTGGTACTTCTCTTGCCTGATAACATCATTTGTTTCTGCATTCCTTTGTTCCCTTAAGATCATTAGTTACTGAGACCTGTTCAAGGGCAAGCATTGTGGCCAGGCTTAGATCACAAAATAGCTCAGGCCAAAAATGGCTTCTCTTCTGTCAAGAAAGCGGTGTCTGCTTCTCTTTCTCTGGGGACCCCCTGCCCTTTCTGGTTACAGAGGGACTTGGCACCTGTGGCCCTCTGAGGAAGGGAGGGGAGGCAGGGGCTAGAAAAACTAGGATGTAGTGAGGATGGTATTGGGGTTGACTGAGGAAGGGGCAAGGGGATAACGGAGAGGGAGTGGTGACGAAGGGGTGTTAAAGAGGAAACCACAGGCCCAAAATGGCATCACTTGTGCTAAAGCCCAAGATACCAAACCTAGATTTAATTCCTGCCCTAATTGCAGTTTCAACCTTCCCCAGGAGAGTATTCCTTATAGGCCAGTCTGGAATTTTCTGGTCAGAACCAATGAGGTGATCTGTCACGTGGGCCCTCTCCACCCCCGCCCCCGTACCATCCCCGCAAGGAAGCAGAGGTAACCTGCATGATGGGCCCTCCCCCACCCCCCAAAAGAAGGTGACCTGGCTTGAAAACAATCCTTTTTTTTCCCTTTTGCTGTTAGCTTCCTTGCTCCACCCTCCTTCTACCTATAAAAACCTTTCATTTTTGTACAACCCCTTGAAATGCTATTCTAGTTACTGGACGAGATTCTGCCCAATTCATGAAGCCCTGAATAAAGCCAACTGGATCTGCAAATGTACTCGGTTGAATTTTGTTTTTTAAAGGGGAAAAGCCAGCATGACTGAGACCAGGGTTTCATCTGTCCCTACATCTCCTGCAGCTTGCTCACAGCGAGGCAGGGTCATGGGACAAGTCATGATTAAAGTAGGTGGAAGTAACGTAAATGACTTCCAGGTTGAAGTAAAGAGGAGATGGTGTGTGAGCCCCCAGCTGCCTCTTCTCCCTCTGCGGGGACCAAGGTAGCCTTACTTTACAGACGGTGCACTCTAGACCCCTGACAGACTCCACAGACTTTTGGCAGGTGAGTGTGTTAAGCCACTGAGATTTGGGGGTGTTTCTTACCACAGCAGAACCTATTCTCTCCTGACTAATTTAGCTGTGCGCATTCCCACAGTGGAGGCTGAAAGTGACAGAACCTTGCCGTTTTTGTCTTGCGTGTGGCTAGGTGTGGGCGGTTGCCCATCGGCACAGGTGGGGACCTACCGTGGGGCTTCAGAAAATGACTTTCTTGCCTCAGGAAAAGAGATGAGTGAGGAGAAACTGCTTTTTTCCCTTCTTAAATTTTTTTTAAAATTAAGATATAATTGACATATACATTGGTTTCAGCTGTATAACATAATTATTTGATATTTCATATTGCAAAATGATTACTGCAATAAGTCTAATTAGCATCCATCATCACACAGTCACACATTTTTTTTCCTTGTGATGAGAACTTTTAAGATCTACTCTCCTAGCAACTTTTCAAATACACAATACAGTACTATTAACTATGGTCGCCATGTTGTACGTTACATCCCTATGCCTTATTTATTTTATAGATGGAAGTTTGTACCATTCTCTTCTTCTGGCAAATGCTGTCGTATGTGGATATGGTGCTTGGGGCTTTGGTAGCCTCATTGTGATCATGAGGGGAGACATCACTGACATTCTAAGGATGGAAGAGAAGAAATATGGAAAGCATGGGTCCTTAATGACATCATAAAGCCAAGGAAGGCCTCCCTGTCTCTTTGCTTTTGGTTGAGTCAGTTTAGAACACCCTTATCATTTTAATCACTTTTAGTTGGTTCTTCACCTATTTGCAGTCAAAGTATTCTAGCTGTCTGTTCAATGTTAAGTAGTGCACTAACAAGAAAACCATTAATATTATCATTTTTCTAATTATTAACAATATAATTTTATAGTTTTGCATTTGTGAGATGCTAAACTTAGAAAACACATTTAAGGGCAGGGCTTATTTCCCAAAGATTCTTGTTTTATAAGAGGATTTATCAGATAGAATTTTTCAACTAGCAGTAACCTGTATGCACTTCAGTGATGAATTTTATAATTACCGTATGGTGAAAGAATTAGGAGCCATCTGTAAATTGATTATCAAACCCAAGTAAAGTTTAATGATAACACTGAATAAAATTATTAGGGCCTAACCCATTGCAAGTGTTCATTAAAGACAGCCATTAGTACTATTATGCTTATGGCAATGGAGCTATACTTTATGAACAAAGATGCCACTGGCAGGAGGACAGGAATGCTGAATCTCTCTCTATACAGCAACAACCTGGCAACCTCGGTGGCTTGTAACAACGTCAAGGCTTATTTCTCACTCGTGCTGCAAGCTCATCTCAGGTCAGCAGGGGCTCTGCTCTCAACGTCTGCAGTTCAGAGGCTGATGGAGCAGCCTCTGTCTAGAACATCACTGGTCTCATGGTAGAGGGAGGGGAGGGGCCGTGAACCATGTGCTGGCCTTTAAACTTCTACCTGTAAGTGACACACATCGCTTCTGCCCACATTTCATTGGCCAAAGCAAGTGGATGGTGGGGGGAGGGAAACCACAAGAGGAAGACAGAATTTGGTGAACAGTAATACAATGTACCAGAGGCACTGAATGGGAGTGTCTGAGACCTTTAAGTCAGCCCAGTGTCCCTAAAAAGGACAGTGTCCTTCTCAGGTCGTTACCTACGTTCCTGGCATCTTCTCTCTCTAACAGCTGTCCCCCAAATCCATTCTCTTTTCTCTCTCAGAAATAGAAGGCTTAATTTTTAGCTGGACTCAAGGCTGTCAGATTAAGTCTTCCCTTTCCCAGTCTCCTTGGCAGTTAAGTGTGGCCGTGTATCTAACTCTTGGTCAATGGAGAGTGAGCCAAAGTGATACATGATCCAGATCATCCTCTTAAAAGGAAAGGGCAGGGCCTCCCTGGTGGCGCAGTGGTTGAGAGTCCGCCTGCCAATGCAGGGGACATGGGTTCGTGCCCCAGTCCGGGAAGACCCCACATGCTGTGGAGCGGCTGGGCCCGTGAGCCACGGCCGCTGAGCCTGCGCGTCCGGAGCCTGTGCTCCGCAACGGGAGAGGCCACAACGGTGAGAGGCCCGCGTACCGCAAAAAAAAAAAAAAAAAAAGGAAAGGGCAGATCCCCCCTCCTCTACCCTTTCCCACCTCCAGGCAGCTGAAATTTAGCACTGTGCTGGACCATCAGTGGACAAAAGTGACACTCTAAGGATGACAAATCAACAAGGTACTAGGAATTTGTACCCCTTCGAGATCTATGCCATACCAGCCTATACTTTTGCACGAGAGATAGATAGATTTTGATTTAGTTTTTGCCATTATTATTTTGAGTTTTAGTTCAGCAGTCTTACCCATTTTCCACCCAATACACTCCTTTTTTTTTCTTTGGTAAAACTCAGCTGGCATTAAACAATAGGGTGAAAACAAGCAAGGTTATATTTAGTAGGAAAGACGTCCATTTGCAGCTAGTTTCCTGATGCTCTTAAGACGGTGTACCTGCTCCTCAACTAGCTCACCCAGCCAAGGAGAGTGAGAAATGCCTTCAGCTATTAGACATGACAGCTTCTTGGAGCAAAGATGTACTTCTTTAACTTCATCTTTTCCCACTTTGTTCTGCGGGCATCCTTCCTGTCGAAACACTTGTCCTAAATTGTGGACTGAGGAAGAAGAAATATGGACAGACAGGTCTACAAATCATACCTAAACCCTGTGTCACAACAAAGGAGTCACAAGGCTGCTTACTCTCCTTTGTCTTTGCAGAGGCCAATAGTTAAATTGGCGAGTCATCTAGGCTTCTAGCTTCTTTGTTGATGTTTATTATTTTTTTAAAACCCAACTGCCACTTTTTTTTTTTTTTTTTTTTTTTTTTGGGTACGTGGGCCTTTCGCTGTTGTGGCCTCTCCCGTTGAGGAGCACAGGCTCCGGACGCGCAGGCTCAGCGGCCATGGCTCACGGGCCCAGCCGCTCCGCGGCATGTGGGATCTTCCCGGACCGGGGCACGAACCCATGTCCCCTGCATCAGCAGGCGGAGTCTCAACCACTGCGCCACCAGGGAAGCCCGATGTTTCTTTTTTTGCTGGTGTAATTTCTCCCATTTGTTAGTATTATTCCCAGTAGAGATGTCAAACAGGTTTCACCTCATGTATCAACTCGTATATTGGTAGCGGCTGCACGGCCACAACGTTGAGAAGGATTCTGTGTCGCATGTCTTAGGTTGGGTTCCCTGAAGCAGAACCTGAATCAGGGATTCTGATGCTCTGGGTTTATTGAGGGAGGACTCTTTGGAGAAAGGGAGTGAAGGAAGCCATACAGGGTAGGGGAAGGAGATACAGAAGAACGTGGTCGCAGTGCAGCCTAGCTTCAGCCTGATCCCAGTGGGGTCCCTGGAGCATGAATCACATCTCAGAGTTGGTCTCACCTTGAGGCAAGGGCGCCGTTCTTTTGTGGCCCCTGATTAGCCAGTTTTCGGTTGTAGGCTGCCTTGGGGGAGGCACCTCCCACTTCATTGATGGCAATTCTCTGGAGATGAGAGCAGCTGTGAGCCTCTAGCAGCCGACCTTCATAACAGCTGGGAGATGGATGGGCATACTTTCCAATAAAGGGGATCTGGGTGGGACACCAACAGCATCTATTACTCTGCAGTCATGCTCAGGGTACAGGTATTGTGATCAGTTAGTAATGTCTTCCATGGGCATGGGCCCCATCTCTGTAGAGACTCATGCTATGAGAATAGGAAGGATTAAAATAGAGTCTGCTCTGTCAACGTCTCTACTAAGAGGTTTGGTTATGAAGGGTATGAAAATTACAGAACAAGACTTGTGTTATGGCCCAGCCATTGCCTTATAAATTGAAGGCTGGCATGACCTATTTCCTGAGGACTCAGAAGCAGAACTTGATGGTAAGGTCCTTTGGCTGCAAGCAACAGAATTTATCCCTGGTGAACTTCAGCACATTTGGGACTATGGAAAGGAAACTGGAAGAGCTTGCAGAATCAAAGAAAGATCTTAAGGCTGAACAGGAATTAGGGCTACCCCAGGGACCGCAGCAGCAGAATCTCATGGACTGCTTCCTAGGGTGGTGACATAACACTCAACTTCAATCACTTTTGGTCTCTATGTTTCTGTTTCTCTCACTCTTTTAAATCAGCTTTTAATTTAGAAGAGTTTCAGATTTACTGAAAAGTTGCAAAAACGTTAGAAAGATTTCCTACACCCAGTTTCCCGATTGTTAACACTGCTATGGTGCACTTGTCACAGCTAATGAACTGACATCCATACCTTACTGCTAACTAAACTCCATGGTTTATTCAGATTTCCTTGGTTTTTACCCAATGTCCTTTTCTGTGCCAGGATCCCATCCAGGGCACCATATTACATTTAGTAGTCATGACTCCTTAGGCTCCTCTAAACTGTGAGTTTCCAGACTTCCCTTGTTTTTGACGACATTGACAGTTTTGAAGAGTGCTGTTCAGGTATTTTGTAGAATATGCTTAACTTTGTGTTTCTTTCAAATTTTGGCGCAGTTTGAGTCCAGCACCTTCCTCCTTGGATCAAATGACCATTGCCAGGGGCAAGGTGAGGCAGAGCAGGGCCACGGGGGATCTTTGCGAATCTCAGCCACCTCGGTTTATGCCTAGAACCCCAGAGATCAAACCAGGGGCTCCTCCCTGCAAGATCAGATGACCTGAGTCACAACTCCCAGCAAGATGAGTACATGCGCCCAAGACAGTAAAATAAGAATTGGCACAGAACCGACGGCTAAGGTCAAGCAATTACAGAGAAGAAACCTAAGTGATTCTAACCAGAACCAAATATGTGACTGCTACATACTTTATTCTCTGTGCCTAAGCTTAACATAAGCCAGTAAGCCTGAAATTCCTTCTCCATTGCTAGTCATTTTGATTACCGTGTTGCAGGAAGGGGGATCCCTTCCAGGGCCCGAGAGTGGGCTCTTGTCTAACACTTGGAAATGAATTGTCCGAGGAGACACACGTGCTGAGAAAGCAAAAGACTTTATTGAGAAGGGGCGCCCGGGCAGGGAGCAGCAGGTAAGGGAACCCAGGAGAACGCTCTTATTTCTTTGCTAGGATGTAAATGTTAAGGAAGCTTAGACAATTGCCCCTCTGTGGCTACGTTTTGTTTTCAAATAGAAACAACCTTGCTGTGTATGTCAAAGCTGGACAAGATAAAATGATAATTTCCACGTTCCTGATGATTCTTCTAACCTCTGTTCACTGTCTAGTAAATACCCCATAGAGAAGGAGGGAGGAAAGGCAAAATTTTAAGGCCACCATTTTTTTTTTGGTAATGGGTTTATTGAGATAGAATTCACATACCATACAATTTACCTATTTAAAGTATATAATTCAGTGGTTTTGACTACATTCACAGAGTTGTGAAACCATCATCACAACCAATTTAATTTTAAAATATTTAAAAACTTTTGGCCATGCCATGCACTCTGCGGTATCTTAGTTCCCCAACCAGGGCTTGAACCCAGGCCGCCACAGTGAAAGCACTGAGTCCTAACCACTGGACCGCCAGGGAATTCCCAGTCAATTTTAGAACATTCTTGTCACTTGTTCAAAAAGAAACCCCAGCCAGAGGCAACCACAAATCTGTCTCTATGGATTTGCCTATTCTGGACATTTCATAGAAACAGAATTGTATAATATGTGATCTTTTGTGACTGGCTCCTTTCACTTAGCATGTTTGCAAGGTTAATCCATGTTGTAGCATATTTCAGCACTCCATTCCTTTTTATTGCCAAATAATAATATTTCATAGTATTTATATACCACATTTTATTTATCCATTCATCTATTGATGGGTTGTTTCCTTTTTTTTTTTTTTTGGCTATTTTGAGTAGATTCCTAGGATTATTTGTGTATATGTTTCTGCGTGAACATACGTTTTTATTTCCCTGAGATGGGTGGGACACCAACAGCATCTATTACTCTGCAGTCATGGGTTGAATTGCTAGGTCATAGGTTAAACTGGATCTTTTAAATAATATAATGTGCCAACTCTGGGAAGCAGATTCTTTCCCTTCTCCAGGGCTTGTTGTTGTTTGTTTAGTGACTTTTCGGAATTAATTCTGTAAAGCCTGTATTCTTTGTCGTGGGTGGCCATGAAGTCTCTGCTCAGTTAGCTTAGTGGTATCCTAATGATTGAACAGAGATTTCTTTTTTCTTCTTTTTTTTTTTTTTGCGGTACACGGGCCTCTCACTGCTGTGGCCTCTCCTGTTGCGGAGCACAGGCTCCAGATGTGCAGGCTCAGCGGCCATGGCTCACGGGCCCAGCCGCTCTGTGGCATGTGGGATCTTCCTGGACCGGGGCACGAACCCGTGTCCCCTGCATCGGCAGGCGGACTCTCAACCACTGCGCCACCAGGGAAGCCCAAACAGAGATTTCTTAAATGCCCAGAACCAATAAGTCTCTAAATCTTTGTGAGGGCTCTGTGTGTGTATTGGGTGTTTACCTTTAACACTCAGACAAGTAGTTTACAACTTTGCCTTAGCTTTTACTTCCTGCTTGCACAGAGCCACAAGGTCAGTCAGAGTTGAGAGCTTAAGACCTTCTCAGGTCTTGCCTGAGCGTGACACAGCTGTGGTCATGCCTGAACGTGACACAGCTGTGGTCATGCCCACAGTCCTATGCATGTGTGTGGCCTTCTAGATTCCCAGGAATATGTCAGAGCTTTGAAAAGCCCCCTCTGAATAACTCATCCCCCATACTTTCCTTTTAAGCTTTTTGATTGGCTTATTGTTTGCCTTGGCAGTTATGCACTGTCTCAGGCAGCCGTGATGTTAAACAACTGTCTCTGATTGTTTTTGACAAATGTCTTGAAGAAAAGGCTGTTTGTACTTGGAGAGCTCTGAGTCAAGAAAAGACAGTCTTGCTAGTGAGTTTAAAACCACTAGGTGGCATTTTGGGGGTTCCGAGGAGCTCCGGTTCTTTATGTCTCAGTGCAGAAAGAATTCAGGTAGAGGCAAAGTGATAGATAAGAAGTGTTTTAGGGCTTCCCTGGTGGCGAAGTGGTTGAGAATCTGCCTGCCAATTCAGGGGACACAGGTTCGAGCCCTGGTCTGGGAAGATCCCACATGCCACGGAGCAACTAGGTCCGTGAGCCACAACTACTGAGCCTGCGCGTCTGGAGCCTGTGCTCCGGAACAAGAGAGGCCGCGACAGTGAGAGGCCCGCGCACTGCGATGAGGAGTGGCCCCCGCTCGCTGCAACTGGAGAAAGCCCTCGCACAGAAACGAAGACCCAACACAGCCAAAAATAACTAAATAAATAAAATTTAAAAAAAAAAAGAAGTGTTTTATTAGAATAGGATGCTTGTGAGGCTTACAAGTGGGCCAGCAAGAGGGTGCCACACCCCCAAAACTTAGTGGGCTACAGTTTTATAATCAAAGGAAAAGTGGGGAGGGGAAAAGACCACCTTCTTCCTCATTCCTGAGTAGGCGTCAGGCTTCCATCATCAGCTCCTTCTCCATGTCAGGTGGGGGAGTTTTCTTGTCCCTACGTGGTCAAGTCGGGACTGTCATGGCACAATGGAAATGAACAAAAAGGTGGTAACACATGCTAAAAATGGTAAATCATCTCGGGTTTTAGTATAATGTCACCTTTTCCTTATATTTTCGTTTTTATTGCGTGCAGAGGAGTGTTTCCTAGGAATCATCACCTTACTGAACTCACTGGGCAGGATATGTGTCTCATGCCACCATTGTTTTATTGTTTCGAGACGTCTCATGCTTCTGTTGCATGGTTTTGTTGCTAAGCAAGCCTGCTTGGTTTTGCGGTTAAGCAAACCTGCTTTCTTGAGTGATCATTAACTTACAGGGGTCTCCCACACATTTATCTTTACTTACCATCCTCTAGTGGGATTAACTATTTAATTACCTACTTTGCCCCGTTACTCTGTATCTGTCAAGTTCTTCCAGGAACCATCAGACTGGTCAGATAATGATAGTTGTCTGGAAATGAGGCTTTGAAGGAGCTCCAACCTTGTTCTGCCCTACTCAATGGCTGCCAGAATGCTGGTTTTCACTGTGAGCTACTGGTTTTCATGAGTACTACAGATCTGAGAGTGAGTGGATGGGACTAGAGCAAGTTAAAATGCTACAAAGTTCTCTGTTCTTACAAAGATTCAGCCATTTTTCTTTAATAAGTGCACCTAGATTGCTGCTAGCCTTTGGCTAATTTCTACATTTTTGAAAATTTTGATTTTGACAGTTTTTGCCAGTGTTTTTATCAAGGGGTGGTGTTTCAGAGATTCTTGGTCCACTATTTTTTTTTTAATTTTTATTTTTTTTGCCATGCAGTATGGCTTACAGGATCTTAGTTTCCCAACCGAGGATCAAACCTGAGCCCCAGCAGTGAAAGTGCCGATTCCTAACCGCTGGACAGCCAGGTAATTCCCACTGGTCCGCCATGTTTGCTGGCATCCCACACAATGCATTTCACGATGATAGCACCACAAAGTTTTGGAACTTCCTTAGAATCTTCGATTTCTCATCATGGCCTAAACTTTGATATTCTATCTTGCTATCCTTTTGTTTATATAGTTACAAATAATGGGAAAACCTACCATCAAACAGCTTACACTAAACTGTGTCTTTCCATTTCTGGTTCAGATATCTAGGTTACGCTAATCATGAAACAAAGTCATCACATGCCAGAGAAATAGGTGAATAATGGCTAATCAAAATAATCCAGGAGCCTCCTTCTAATCCTCTATAGGACAAAGGGCAAAGAAGAAAGACAGCGGTTTATGTGCAAACAAAAAGAAGATGCCTACATTCAGCCAGCCTCTGCCTTCCCTCTAGAGCTAGGGTGATATATCCTGACCTCCTTTAAGTCCTGGACTATTCCCTAGTAGACATTATTAGCACATGACCCAACCCCGCACGCACCTCACGCCACTATCCCTTGCTTCTTGGCCTATCTGGGTCCCATTTTCTGGGAAATCAGCCTTGTGGGGAAGCCACCCTCTTTTCTGTTTAGGAACAGCTAGTGGAAAAGCTTTTAACAGTCAGGCCAGGGCCAGAGATATCTCCCAGATGTTGCCCCACAATGCCGCCTCGATAAGTTTTGGTGGAAAAGTGATTTAGACCAGACAGTGTGAGTGCAGGGGGAAGACGCCCCCTGGGGCAGGGCAGGAGAGACAGCAAGCAAGCCTGGGCAGCAGACTGCTGACTGGCCCTGGCTCTGACCCTGATTTGCAATGTCTCTTTCAGAGGCTTTCAAATCACATTAGGCTGTGGCTGTCACTGACTTGATAAGCAATGTCGAAATTGCCAATAGCTCTTCTGCTTGGCCTCACCAGGTGGCCCAAGCCCCTTGAGAGTCAACGTTTGCTGTCTCCAGGCATTGCTTGGCCTACTTCCCTGCCCCCCGACTGCCCTACCTGCCTCCCAGATGCCTTTCTTCTCACAGAGTCCCAGGTGTTCCCCCTTGGCATCCTGGACTCAGCTACCAGACACAGGCCCGGGGTGTGCTCTGGCATGGCTCGATTTTGTCCAACCAGTGGTCTCAACCCTGGCTTCACATCAGAATCATTTGGGGAACCTTTAAAAATGCTGAGGGACGTCCCTGGTGGTCCAGGGGTTAAGCGCTTCCACTGCAGGGGGCGTGGGTTCGATCCTTGGCGGGGGAACTAAGATCCCACAGGCCACGTTGCACAGCCCCAAACACAAAAACGACAGCAACAAAAAATGACCGAAACCTGAATCCCACTTTAGGCCAATTAAATCAGAGGCTCTGGGAGGGGCCTGTGATTTTCAAATGAGGAGACTGAGGCCATGAGCAGGTGACTTCCCAATTCTGCACAGCCGGCGAGTGGACTGGACTCCAGCATTCGGACGCTCAGCCCAGGGCCCACTGTACTATTATTAATATTGCGGTTGTCTCTACTCATAATTTTAAATCCAGGTTTCTGAAGCTAGACTCCTCACACTCTTGAGACTTTTATTCCCAGATATGGTGATAGGGGTATAAGGATTCTTAAAAGCTTAATAAAAATTATGACTTAGTCTGTGATTAGAACACATGGGCTTCTGCTTAGTAAGTATAAATTTCTTGGAAGACAAAAAGCTTTTAAAGTCTAAGAGCACACAGAAGAAAATTAATAAAGGGGTCAAACTTTCATTAAGGTGGGAAGTGTGGCACAAAGTTTCCCTAACTAGGACTCTCGTGACCTTGTCTAAATCCAGGTCTCTTACCCTCCAAGGCTCTGGCTGGTGGGTCTGGCATTGTCAGAAATGTCAACGGATTGAATGCAATGAACGATCTAGGCAGAGCCTCACCAGCGGCCAAGATGTGGGGCTCTGAGTGAACGGCCAGTGGAATGTGGTGGAGCCTCGTGTCTCATCTCAGGGTGGAGGCTTCCAGGCTTTTCAGGTGGACTTGATTGCTTTGCTCATCGGAGAAGAAAAGTGGAGGAGTGAAGCATGGGCGGCCCAGAGGGTGAGGGAGCACGACCTTTCATGGTGTGATTCCCCTCACTGGTGAGCTCTTCCTAGAGGACAAGAGAAAAAGGAATGAAACAGACAGAAGTGTTTCCTTCCGTGCTCCCTGTGGTAGGCTGAATAATGGCCCCCAAATACGTCCACATCGTAATCCCCTGTTAATTGTCCTAGCTTATCCAGATGGGCCCAATGTAATCACATGGGCCCTTATCAGAGGGAGTCAGGAGGGTCAGGGTCAGAGCAGAGATGTGACCACAGATGCACAGGTCAGAGTGACACGGCCACATGACAACAAATGCAGGCAGCTTCTTAAAGCTGGGAAAAGCAAGGAACTGGATCTTCCCCTAGAGATTTCAGAGAGAACCAGTCCTGCCAACACCTTGACTTTAGCCCACGGAGACTGATTTTGGACGTCTGACCTCAAGAACATTAGAAGAGTTCCTGCGAATAATACTAACAGTCATATAGCTAATTTTTTTCAGTTAAAAAAATTAATACTTGAATACAGTCCATACTTGAAAGATAGAAAAGGGCATATAATGCAAAGAGACTCTCTCCTCTCCTATCTCCCAGCCACCTGTTTCTTCTCTTCTCTGGAAGGAACTGCAGTTAACCACTTTCTTGTGGATACTTCCAGGGCAATTCTGCATATACAGAAGCATATATGTACATAAACATACATGTTGTACAGATAGTATCATATTATACATAGTACTGTGTACTTTCTCTTTTCACTTCATATTATCATGGAGCTCATTCTGTTTCAGAATGTACAGTGTTGATTCTTGTTTTCAACGGCAGGGTTGATTTCCTTTGTACGTATGTGTCTTCATTTTTACAACCAGTCATTTACTGATAGACATTTGGGTTGTTTCCAATCTCTTTCCAGTTCAAACAATACTGCTCTGAATACCCTAGGAATACTGCATTTTGTGTATGTGTAAGATACCCACGGGATAAAATCCTAGAAGATGGATGACTCTGCTAAGGGGAGGATGCACTTTTTATCTGGATAGAGATTTTATTTGCCAAGGTGCCCATATCAGAGATTGTACCGATTCACCCTCCCAGCAGCAATGTTTGAACTTCTCTGTTCCCCAGCCCCTGGCAATGCAATGTGTCATCTGACTTGATCGTCTCCAGCAACTTGACAGGTAAAACCTTGGAGACTTTGATCAGCTCTGCAAATGGAGTCTGGAGAAGTACTGGGCCTCAAGGTGAGTCACCAGCATCCAAGCCCGGAAAGTTTCCTGCCCTGTGTCCTCAGCCGCTGCCCCCCTACCTTGGCC
The DNA here is from genome assembly GCF_005190385.1 of Monodon monoceros. NCBI lineage: Eukaryota > Metazoa > Chordata > Mammalia > Artiodactyla > Monodontidae > Monodon > Monodon monoceros. The sequence goes on from NW_021703767.1 coordinate 12,697,219, forward strand.
AGGGGGCTTCTGAACCGAGGCCAGCACCTCCTCTTCCTCACATGGCCCTCGGCTCTCCTGGAGGTGCTGGTGCGAGAGTGTGACTTCTCCAGCTCCTTCTTGAACAGCATCCTTTATGGCTGGATAACAGTTAGGGCCCTGCAGCTGAGAAAGCAAAGTCTGGGGCATCCAGGGACGGGATGGCAGCAGTGAGATGCTTCATGTTCCTGCGACCCTGGGAAGTCGAAGGATGAAGGCATGACTGCATTTTCAGGACACATTAAAGTCACGCCTTGTGATCGCTCTGCATTTGACACGTATCAGGCCTCTCTGAGTAATGTGAATAACAGCTTTATATAAGGGGAAGTCATCCGGCCGCTCAAACAAAAAACACACAGGTCGCCTTGATGTGCGTCTTTCCTCTCCCACTTGACCTGCCTCTGTCCCATCTCCCTGCAGCAGGTTGACTTCACGAATAGCATAATCAGCCCATACTCACCCTCTGGTTAAAAAGCATTATTAATTTTAGATTTTCTCTCTTCCACAAGCTTCTTATTCACCAAACAGTTCCCCACAGGTATCTATGACACTAAAATCAGAGTGTGTGGGGAGGGATGGAGTGCAGCCCAGCGAGTGTCTTTGTGGGTATTGAGACAGAGGACTGGGAGAGGAAAAAATGGAGTTTGGGGTCTTATCAGGTATTTAGTCTCTGAAAAACTTAAAGTGACTCTCTCGGTGCAGCTGGGTGGGGATTAAATCATGTAGTGTGGGCTATGCTCTTTGTACATAGGATCCTGGTCATCTTTCTTTTCCTTCTACTTTCTGCTGTTGCAGTTTGTGTTATTATGAAGTCCATTTGGAGAAATGTCTGGCCTGGCCAAATGGTCAGCAACAGGGACAGGAAGCTCGTTAGTTTTCTAATCCCCTGTCCAGCATAGATCCTTCCCTACAGCTTCCATCATGGTTGCCCGCCTAGGATTGCCCTCAGAGTACAGCTGAAAGTTGGTGGGGAGAGGGCTGAGTTTGCCTATCTCTAGGGCACCTTGCAGAAAGGATCGTAGGGAGATGGTAGCCATCTCCCAAAACAGACCCTGTCATTAGAAGACGGTGTCTGAGGTGTCAGTTAAAAACTACAGTTGGAAGGGGGTGCAGATAATTTCCCGATTGAAAATGAGAGAGAAGAGGGAGGTGTGATTTGGTGGAGCAGTTGCAATTTCTTCCTCCTTCATTTCTCCAGTTGAAAATCCTGCCCATTGGTTGACTTGTGTGGGCTGTTGACTGGTTGGACAAAGAAGGAGCTTACATGTAAATTTAAAAGTCATCTTAAAGAAATAAGAGTCGCTCTACTTTTAGTGCCTCCATTAAAAGTGAGTGGGTCATATTTTTCATCTTTTCCTCAACAACCATGAAATTGCTCTGATTTATCGGAGAAAACATCTCTGCTTCCCAAACTTTGTTCCAAGTGAGCAATGAAATTAATTTTCAAGGACTGTCTGTGATCATGACATCATAGTGTTCCCTGAGTTGAAGTGGGAGTGGGGCACAAGGCACATTTAAATACATCAGTTCTATCCAATGGGCAATGTCAGCCCAAAGCCCTTCTTGACGCTGTGTCAGAAATGCATAAGGACATGGAGTCGAAAAAACAGTACAAAATAACTTATTTACAAAACAGACTCACAGACATAGAAAACAAACTTACGGTTACCAAAAGGGGGGGGAGGGGTAAATTATGAGTATGGGATTAGCAGATACACACTATCATACATGAAATAGATAAACAACAAGGGTTTACTGTATAGCACAAGGGAACTATATTCAATATCTTGTAATTACCTGTAATGGAAAAGAATCAAAAAAATTATATATATATATATATATATATATATATATACACACACATATATATGTATAACCAAATCACTTCGCTGTATACCTGAAACTAACACAACATTATAAATCAACTATACTTCACTAAAAAAACGCATAAGGAAATGGTGGGACAATGCACAAAATAAATACAAATGGCTAATAAAGAAGAGAGGTCACCCTCTCCAGGTATCCAAGTGGGCGAATCAAAACGACACCAAAGGACTTCCCTGGTGGCGCAGTGGTTAAGGATCCGCCTGCCACTGCAGGAGACACAGGTTCGAGTCCTGGTCTGGGAAGATCCCACATGCCATGGAGCAACCAAGCCCATGAGCCACAACTACTGAGCCTGTGCTCTAGAGCCCGCGAGCCACAACTACTGATCCCACACGCCTAGAGCCCATGCTCCGCAACAAGAGAAGCCACCTCAATGAGAAGTTCGCGCCCCACAACAAAGAGTAGCCCCCCGCTGGGTGCAACTAGAGAAAGCCCGTGCGTAACAACGAAGACCCAACACAGCTAAAAATAAATAAATAACAAAATATATAAAAACAAACAAAAAAACAACACCAAGTTACTTCTTTTTTGTCTCCTAATTGTTTTTGTCTTCAAATTATTGAAGCTACTTGAAAAATAATTCTCAGTATGGGTTAGGGGTAAGGATAATTATAATAGTATTATTAATAATCATAATGACATAAACACAGGGTTTTTACTATGAGCTAGTGCTAAAAATTCTTTTTTTACAAATAACAATTCATTTCGTTCTCACTGCAGTTCTATGGGGTGGATGGTATTTTTATTGCCATAGTCAGCTTGAAGAAACAGTATGGAGAGTTTACATGAAATGCCTAAGTTCACACAGCTAAGAAGTGGGTGCCAGCACCTCCCAGTAGAGCTGCCGGAGTCTTCAAGAGGAGAACCTGTCTGGGGAAGTGTTTCCTTCCCAAGGCTGGAGAGGCAGTCGAAGGAAGAGCTGGATTAAGAGATCAGCTTGGTGCTTTGTGACCACCTGGAGGGGTGGGATAGGGAGGGTGGGAGGGAGGGAGACGCAAGAGGGAAGAGATATGGGAACATATGTATAACTGATTCACTTTGTTATAAAGCAGAAACTAACACACCATTGTAAAGCAATTATACTCTAATAAAGACGTAAAAAAAAAAGAGTCAAACAGCACCATTCCCTATTCTATGGCCTTGGGCACATTATGCAACTTCTCTGAGTTTTGATTTCTTTACCAGAACAACTGGGTTGATGTTACTCCAAAGAGAAGTGAGATCAAATGTAATAATTTGGGCATGTGGAAGCCCTTTGCTAACCTGGAGTCCCGGGCAAGATGCTAAAGCAAAGACTCAGCCCCCTGCTCTTCCGGGACTCTGTTAATTAATCAAGCGAGCCTGTGTGAGGAGGAAAGATCTCAAAGGGTCCATTTAACCTGTCAAAAGCACAAGACTGAATAAACTTTGGCAAACTGTCCCTAAAATGCTTTAACATACGCTAAGCTTTTTGTGAGAGCAGTTCTCATCCATCTCTAGGAACCCATCCAGGTTTAACATGCTTCGATTCTATTTTTTCAGAGTTTATTATTATCTAGAGGATTCCATGAAAGGCAAAGTAACTCTTAAAGCCACACTGTATCAAATGAATTTTCCTTTAGATGAGCTGCCTTACATCAATAGAATGGCTCCTTCAAGAACAAGAGCCACAGCGACTACTTGGCTTATAAGCACCTGCGTTTTTGCCTAAGAAGAGAATCTGACAACCAGCTGTGCCATTTCCAACCATTTCAAACAAGGGGAGTTTGCCCATTGCTTGGCTCTGTTTCCCCCATTGGAAGGGAGGCCTGGTGACGAGTTCAAGCACATGGATCAGCCTCTACAGAACGAACACTTGATGTAGTTATACTTTACGTACCACCTACGACCAAAATTTAGATGGAAGTACACGTTTATGCTGGGTTGTTCAAAAGGACCTAGAAGGTCAAAGCTCATATAAATTGGTGGTTCCTAGACTTTGGAGGAAGGGTCACAAAACTTGATAAAACAAGAGGAACTCTCTAGAAAAACACATGTCCACACATCCACGGAAAATTTTGTGTGCAGTTTCAGGAGCCTCTAGGTTGAGAATCTCTGATGGAGAGAGAGCGAGAGAGAGAGAGAGAGAAAGATGGAGAAGAAAAGAAATGCACTAAAACCTCAACTAAAGTTTTCTCTTGAGCCTTGCATTTAGTCTGGGACTTTAAGGCACATGTAGGATGGGTTATAGAGTTTGCAGGACCCCATGCCAAATGAAAATGCAGGGGCCCCTCGCTCAAAAATTATGAGGAACTGTGAGGCAGCAATAGCAGAGCTGTAAACGAAGCATGGGGTCCTTCTGCATGGGGCACACGCCTGGGAGTTGGCTCCGGGTACAGGAGGCAAAGAGGCACAGTGGGCTCTTCGGTCTGGTTTTGAAACCATAGCCTTGTATTGCAATATCCTGCACTGAGAAATGGTTGGTGAACTTAGCATCAAAATTTTCTTTTAAACGTCAACAGGATCTTCCTATTTATGGTGGATAAACCAAAAAAATTAAAAACAATAAAAAATCCCACAAAAGCCAGTCACTTTCCCTCCTTAGGCCAATGTTGCACTGGTAGCAAGAGACGCAGCAACTCTATCCACAGAAGACAGCTGTGTACAGACCGGCAGAAAACACGCTGTCTGGCAGCGTGCCAAATACCCCGGCCAGTGGGTCTAGCAGGCCAGCTGCCCTGGGATAGCTGAGAGGCGTCACCTTTAAAGTTTGATGATCCTGAAGTGTGACCCCTTTAACAGGTTTATATTCATCAGAGTATCACATAGGCATGGTGTAAAAAAAAAAAGAACATTTCCCAATGACTTCTGTGAAAAAAACAGCTGTCCCTTAACCTACTACCCTCTACCTTCCATCCTTCTTTCCAGGCCTTTCAACTCTTGAGCCGTTTCCTGTGGTATTTACCAACACTTTTCCAGTTAAGACGCCCATCTGCAATTTCTGGATTCATCGCTTTTCATCATTGTCTGCTGACTTCTGGAAATAGACGTTTGTTATTTGTAGAGTTTGGATATTTTTTGAACACTCCTCGTATTCTGGCCATTTCCTGTGTGCTGAAGATAGAAGCCATAAAAATTGCATTCTCAGCCTCCCTTACAGCTGGGGTGTAGAGATGTAATTGAGACTTCATCAGTCAGATGCACCTGCTAGAGTTTTGATTCCGAAGTGAGCACGTGAGGAAAGGGGCCTATAGGGGAAGGAGTCTTCTGGCACCCATGGGAGTGTAGGGTCTGGCTTTCGTGAGTCTCTGATGCACGGTCCTGGGTGTCGGCGGTGTGATGTGCTGGCTACAGCATAGGTGCTGGGCACTGGAGACAGTGAGGCGTCCACCAACGCAGCCCATGGTGAATTAGGTATTGTTCCTGGAGAGTCTAGAATGCTCTCTGATTTGATAACCCATCCCCTACTTTAACAAGCCAGAGTGGAGTCTGTTGTTTGCATCTAAGAGCCTTGACTTACACTCTGGGTGGATGAAGCTGTGGCTCTCCCACCCTGCTCATCTCCCATTATGGTCCCATCACCATTTTTGGTTACATCAGTCTTCAGTGTTTATGTGGTTAGGACGGTATAAATGTTGCTTATTGTTGAGCCAAGTTGCATATTATGTTAAAATGGGAGCCCCCTTTTTTCTCTCAATTTAGACTGAATCTCCAAGACGACAGATGCTGCTGATTCTCACATTCCAAAGTGAGGCCTGAGGCTGCCTGAGCAGGACTTGCAATGGAGAATCCAATAACTGGATTCTGCTCTTAGCTGACCAGCCAGCTCCAGCCTGTAAAGAAAGGCTGTAGAAGACTAGGGGATTGCAGATTAGGTGAATGTTTTTGGAGAGAGCTGTCAGAGTGCCGAGGATCCTAGCACCAACACCCTCCCACCCCGACAGCAACATACACGGGAGAGAGGTGTGAGAAAATTTTCTTTCACCTCCAGCCTAGGGAAAGAGGCTTCAGTGGGTCCCCTCAGAGCCTGATCTAAATCTCCAAGAGCTCAAAGGGACTTAGTAGGTGGTATCTGAATCATGTCTGAAAAATCTAAAAGTGAGACCTGTGACTCTGATGATGGAGACAAAAGAGGTGGTAGCATTGGGGATGCCCTGTGCTCCCAGAGTTCATCAGAGCAAAGGTTGAAGGACACTAAGCCCTGGGGCTGATGGCCCACATGAGAGAGATCATCTTATGTCTAAGAGGCCAGCCTGGAGGGGCATGGTGTCCCAAAGAGAGGGGTAGACCACTGGATTCTCAGCAGCCAAAGGGGGAACAAGTGGTGGCCAGATGGGGAAAGGCATTTGCCTCTGCCAAGAGAATTACAGGTGAGAAATCCCCAAGAATTGTTGAGGTGAGGGTATCTCCAAAACCCGCACAAAAGTACACCATAAGAGAAGGCATCATCTTCAAATACACGCCCAGCTCAGAAACAGCTTTGCCATTTCACGACACCACTCATCAAATAAAGCCTTTCTTGCCCCCCTTACCTCTCTTTTCTTCCCTCTGTTCCCACCCTAAAGGGGCCAGAACCCTTGCTTAGCAAGCTAACACTAGAGAGAGGAAACACAAGGCTGAGCTGCCCACCCCCTGTGACAGCCAACCTGCCATAGACCTAAATAGTCAGAGGGCATTAGGTAGGTCTGGAGATTTTAATTACTGAAACAAGACATTTTTATGATTTCTGATGGCCAGGGAGCTTTTAAATTATTTAATAAAGACCACTGCATACACATACAAATCAGAGAACTTGCTCTAGATTTCATTCAAAGAGTGGGGCAAAAACTAGCTTTGCAGAGTGGATTTAAGTAGGGGGTGGGGGAAGAAGAATGAAGTGGGGTTTGTTTTCAGTGCAGGTAGTTTATTTGAGATGCAATCCCAGAAACCAGGAGTGATGGAGCTGGGAGAATGAGACAGAGAAGAAAGACAAAGCCATACAAAGGTGTATTAGTAAAGTCATGGAGGTAGGCAAGGGTGGCTCAATCCTGCCGGGACTTTTGAGGAGTATACAGACTGCCTCTCAGAACTGGCCATCCAGTGCATGGAAGGCTGTGACATTTATCTATCAATGCCACGTCTTCTTTGTTGAAAGTTATATTCTACGGTTGCTGTGTTAAATTACCTCTAAGTTTTTATGACTCTTTCAGTGTCGTAATTACACACATTTCTATTTCTTGTATATTTTTTTGTTTATTTTTTCCCCAGAGTTAATGATTGCTGCATTTTTTTCATTTGCTTCATAGTCCATGAACCCCTCTAATTGCCCCATCAACAATTTGTTTTACAAGTGTGCAAACATGTCCTGTAATTCATTTGTTTGATTTCCTCTTCCAGCTGACTTCCTCCCTACGGCCTCCACACCTTCAGCAGGATGGTTCTTGTCCTTTTCTTTACTTGCCTCCTGAGACTTTCTTGTGCCTCTCTCTGAATTGAATCTATGAGTTCAGTGAATTGGATCCATGCCTTTCTAGTTCTTAGTTTGCTCCTTGGTTTAGCAGAAAAAAAACTCCCCAGTATCTTCAAAGCATGTGCTGCAAGGTAAAATTTCCAGGGCTTGTACTCGTCAAATGTTTTTATTCCACCTTCACACTTGATTGATTTTTAGTTGGGTACAGATTGCTAGGTTGAAACACACTTTTAGGTAGAATTTTAAAGGTATCACTATCTTGTTTTCTAGCTTCCAGGGATGATATTGAGAAGTAAGGTGCCATTCTAAATTCACCCCTTAGTATGTAGTCTGATTCCCCTCTCAGTCTCTAAAAACTTCAATATCTTTCTTTCTCTTTGGAATCTGAAATTTCATGATGACATGTACTAAGCACTCAGTGAGCCCTTTCAACTTGGAAACTAATTTCCTTAAGTTCTGAGGAAAATATCCTGCTCTGCTTTTTTCTTTATTATTAAGCCTTTATTCTTTTTTAAAAGAGCAGCTTAAGGTTCACAGCAAAATTGAGGTAAAGGTACAGAGATTTCCCATGTACACTTGGCCCCCATACATGCATAGACTCCCCCATTATTGACATTCCCCAGAGAGGTACATTTGTTACAATTGATGAACCTATATCATAATCACCCAAAGTTTAGAGCTTACATTATGGCTCACTCTTGGTATTGAAATTCTGTGGGTTGGACAAATGTATAATGACATTTATTCATCATTATGGTATCATAGAGAGTATTTTCACTGCCCTAAAATTTCTCTGTGCTTCACCTATTAATCCCTCCCTTCCCAATCCCTGGCAACCACTGATCTTTTACTATCTTCATAGTTTTGCCTTTTCCAGAATGTGTCACATAGTTTGGATTGTATAGTACGTAGCCTTTTCAGATTGGTTTCTTTCACTTAGTAATATGCACTTTTTTTTTTTTTAAGTAATATGCACTTTTTAAAATAACATAGTTTTCCTCCTTATTTTCTCTATTCCTTCTTTCTGGAGCTCCTCTTGGTAGGATTTTAGACCTCCTGAACTGATCCTCTGTCTTTTATTTTATGTTTTATATTTCTAGTCTTTTTGTTCTACTTTCTGACAGAGTTTCTTAATGTTGTCTCCCACCTTTATTATGAGAGTATTTTTAAAACCTTCTATTACATAAAAAACTTTTCCAGGAAAACAGAGTAGAGGTTACTCAGAAAATTAAAAACAGAATTATCATATGTTCCAGAAATTTAACTTCTAGCTATATACTCAAAAGAATTGAAGCAGGGTCTTGAAAAATATTTGTATAGCCATGTTCATAGCAGCCTTATTCACAATAAACAAGAGGTAGAAGCAACCCAAGAGTCCACTGATGGATGAATGGATAAGCAAATGGTGGTGTAGACATACAATGGAATATTATTCAGCCTTAAAAAGGAAGAAAATTCTTAAACATTCTACAACATGGATGAGGCTTGCGAACATTACGCTAAATGAAATTAGCTAGTCACAAAAAGACAAATACTGTATGATTCCACTTATAGGAGGAATCTAGAGTAGTCAAATTCATAGAGATAGAAAGTAGAATGGTGGTTGTCAGGGACTGGGGAGAGAGGAGAACAGAGAGTCATTGTTTAATGGGAACACTAAACAATACTACAAATACTTCAATTTGGCAAAACGGAAAGTGTTCTGGAGATAGAGGGATGGGAGTGATGGTTGTCCAACAATGTGACTTAATGCCACTGAACTGTGCACTTAGAAATGGTTAAGATGGCAAATTTTGTGTTATGTGTGTTTCCACAATTAAAAAATTTTCCCAAGAGCTATTTTCTGTCCTCTGTTTTACAAAGCGCCTTGTGCTTGTTTCGAGAATTCAAAATCTTCTTAACTTTCTGAGGAATGAATTTTCCTGTAGAAGTTGGTTTGTGTTTGTAAAAAACGTATGTTTTTCTGTTTCTAACAGTACCTCTAGAACTCAGGGTTTCTTTATTCCTAGTTTGTTTTGGTATTCGTCTTTAATGTTGAGGGCTTTCCTCAAACACCAGGCAAAACTCAGCTTTCTGTTCATGTTTGAGTGAGGTAAGGAAGAGCTGAGTGGAAATCCTCTGTGTGGGGAGGGACTTCTTGATGGGTAGGTTTCACTGTACAGTCAGGGGAAAATGAGGCAGCCTTTTCAATTGGGAATCTGAAAATGGCCACATCCGGAGGTCTTTATCCTGGGGCTCTTTCTTCAGAATCTCAAGAGGAAAGTTTAACTGCCTTCCAGGGTTCTGAGAAAGAGTGGAGTAAGTGTACAAGGATTCCACCCTTTCGTAAATAGACTTTTGCTTGGTTCCCATATTTTCAACCCAATTTCCCCATTTCCCTCTTGCTTGCTTAATTCCTTGAGTTGAGAGCCTCTTTAGTTCAATTTCTCTAGAGAACAAGTTTCCTATCTCAGGTCTAGGAGATGAGGATGGGAAAAATGGAGATTCACTTGTCTTGTGTACAGTTGAAACTGTCCTCTTTTTTCAACCTTGAGACCTCCTCTCACTTCCTTTGTCCCTGTTGTCTCTGCTTCCTGGGCTTTCCCATAGTTCCCTGGGGTGGGGACTGGCTCACTTCTCTGATTTTTCCTCTGAGGTTTCTTTAGTTCTACTAGTCATTTACCACCCCTTCATCTACTTTGTAATCTATCTGGGCTCCTGCGTCATTCTTTTCATCCTCATGGGCTTACCATTAAAAATTTTCCTCTACTGTCATTTTTATAGAGTTTGGAGAGGAAGAGGAGAAAAACAGGCAATGTTAATCTGTTTAAGTAGGAGCCACAACTGTTGACTTAAAAAAAAACCACACTATTAGAGAAATGTCATTCTTGCTTCTGACTCATCAACTTGGGTTCATCACACCCCATTTCACAGAAACTGGCCAACGTTAGTCAAATACCGGGCCAAACTTGCAAGATAAGCCATTCATTTGAGTGAACAACAAATCATATGGCATCTGCAATGACAGAGCCTGCCCAGTTAGCTGTCTGCTCTGAAGAAGCTTCGTCCTGCTTAGATTAGTTTTTCTTCTCTTTATCCTCAGTCGAATACTTCTGTATGTAGTGAAGTGTTTTGGTTAGCTACAAATACATGTTTTTCTCTCAGGTTGTTAATATGTCAACATCAAATTCTACGTATTGTAGGCAACCTTTTGTGGCAGAAACCGTTAATTTCCTACCCAACAACTGTCCTCTATGCCTTTACCAACAGAACCCCAATTTGGTTTAGGGCAGTAATATGCCCATATTTAAAATTAAATCTCCATCTCCCAGTCTTCTTTACAGATAAGAGAATTCTGACCAATGAGATGCAAGGTGGATGGGACTCTGGGAAAGCTGTTTTAAATGGAGCTCACTCAGCTGGCATGAAGCTTTTGGCCTTTGTTCTTCCCCTGATTCTTGACTAGACCATGGGCAGGGTGCTGAGGCTGGAGCAGACATCTTACAGCCGTTAGCTGACCAACGTGAGGATCGAAGCCACACGGTAAAGATGGCTGATGGCAGGACAGAAGGAGGCTGCATCTCTGATGGCACTGTCGGAGCCACCATGTTAGATCTGGTTGGCTTACCTCTGAATTTCTTGTTTTATGAGAAAACAAAACCTATAATATCCTTAAGCCACTATTGAGTCACATTTGCAGTTACTAGCAACTGAATGCAGCCCACGCTGACACAGATTCCCTCTGTGTCTTTTATTGTGAGTCTGTGCTCAGTTTTATGTTCGGAGGAGACTATGGTCTATGATGACACGGCAGATGCTGCTGGTGCCTCACACGTCACCTCTCTGTGCTCAGCATTTCTCTGCATGCCAGCCTGATTTCCTCCATCTGGCCAGCACCTGTGACCCTGCCTGAGGGCTTCCTACAGCCACTGGGGACTGCTCTGTTTACCTGTGGGGCAGGCTGGAAGGATGTTCCAGGGAATTAACGTTCCCCTCCTCTTCACATCCAAGAGCATCCTTCACCCAATGCCTGATGGGGTTGGTGTATCAAAACCCTGGTTCCCTTGCCTCTCTGGTGGATAATTCTGAGGCAGGTTGTACATTGGCTGCCAGGGTTCCCCTGGGGTCCTGGGGATAAGAGAGAGCTCCACTTGCCCACAGTAGTCACTGGCTTTCTAGCATATACCTTAGCAGCTTTCTTCCTTTTTCTGTCTCGTGTCCCCACTCTCCCACCAGAGTTTTCTGGGATCACCTCCCAAAGCAACTACCTGCACTAGAATCTCGGTCTCAGGGTCTGCTCCTGGGGGAACCCAAACCAAGATGATGGAATTTTACCCAGGGTTGCTTTGAGGTCACAAAAGTTAACGGGAGCCCAGAAATTTTTGTATGCCCTTTGCATGTACCCAGCTAGTCTTTGCAGAGAAATCTCAGGCAATGATTCCTGCTAACCCAGCACTGCAGGGCCTCTGGCTGGCAATCTTTTTGGTGATTCTTTTCCTCCTCCACAACTTTCTGTGATCCAGATGCCCCAGGTGGCAGCCCGAGAAAGAGGCATCAGTGTGAGGCTCAGGTTGGCAGACATCCTGATGGGGGTTGTTGTGGGCAGCCGAGAGGACTGGGCATAAAATGCAAAAGTAAGGAGAGGACATCAACCCCAGCTCTATAGTTTATAGCTGAACAAAAATGCTCACGATTTCTGGAGAGCTAGGCATGGTTTACCCTAGGTAGCCAACGTCTTCCTTCTCTGGTTCTCCTACTTACTGAAGCTCATCTCAGAAAATAATGTGTGTTCCAAGTAGCCTGTGAAATAACCTGAGTTTGTAGTAATTTTCAGAATAAGGAGCATATCTGAGGAACACGGCTAGATCTCATGTTCTTCATTTTCAAAAAAAAAGCTCTGAATTAAATTATTCTGCCCCATTGACAGACAGGGGTTCAGAAATTAGTGAGACCCAGAGTCTTGGCATCAGGTGCAATCAAACCCACACCCGGTCTAGAATATTCCACACTGTATGAAGACAAACTTGTTCCCTTAGACCAGGGGTCAGCAAACTACTGCCTGTAAGCCAAATCGGGTCCAGTGCCTATTTTTGTAAATAAAGTTTCACTGGATACAGCCATACTCATTTGTTTACATAATGGCTGTGGCTGCAGTGCTACAGGGATAGAGGTGACTAGTTGTGGCAGAGACTACGTGGCCTGCAAAACTTAAACTATTTACTATCTGGACCTTTACAGAAAAGTTGCGCCGACCCCTGTATTAGGCAACCTCCAAGTATCCCAACCAAACCTGCCCCTTCAAGCAATACCTTCTTTAGCCTTACCCTCCCCCGTCCCCCATCCCACCGCAAGTGCCAATCCATCCCACCTCAATTCCTGGAATGGTGCTTCTGAAACTCTAATGTTTAATGGCAATCATTTGTTGGAAACACAGGTTCTGATTCAGTACCTCTGGGATGCAGCACAAGACTGCATTTCTAACAAGCTCCGCAAGACTGATGCTGCTGGTCTGAGGGCCACCGTTTGAGGAGCAAGGTTCTAGAAGACTGGATTTTTCTCACCAGGACAAGCAACTTCTTCTCACTGTTTCTCATAGTTTGGCATTGTCAGGCGAATACCACCCCATCCCTGACCCACTTCCTTTCCTTACACAGACACACACACAGACACACACACACACACACACACCCCTTAGTACAGGAATATGGCATCACTGCCTCCCCTTTCCCATGAGTTCTGGTCTTCAGCCTGAGCAGCATTTTCAAGAGTTAAAGAGCTGTGAGGCCGACAGCAGGAGAGATGCCAGAACTCTAATTGGTCTCTCTTTTTATATTTAGTTTGCTATTAGATAATGCTCGACACCTGTTCTCTAGACAGATCTGTTTTTAATCTCTTTGATTTCACTTTCTTGGACACGTGGCCACACAGACATGTTGCACCGCATGAGTAATGCAACGAAAGCCAAACAAAATAGCCGTCTCTTTGGAATTAGAAGCACGACAGGGACTAAAAACAACCGAGGCCGGGTTTGGGCCAAGCATGAGGTGCTGGTGGAGAAAACAGCTCTGCGGCTGGAGTTCGCCCCCTACCACTTCGCTCTAGATTGCTTTCCTTCCCTTGACTCAAGCTCCAGGGAGTCTGAAATGCATTTGCCACCCTCAGGATGAAAAGGGAGGAGGTGACAAGGAAACTCTCCTCTGCTGGCTGCTTTAATCAGAGAGCAGGCAGAAGGTTTTTCCAGAAGCGATCTAAATATTTCTAATTTTGATTTATTTCATTTGTGTGAAGTTGCCTAAAATATGCAGTTTCAGCCTGAGGGATCCTGAGACCTTTCCCCAAATGCTGCAAGCGAACCAGAAATGTTGAATCCATTTAAAAACCCTTCTTCTTGGGTCCCTAGGCTTTATTATCTGTTTGGCTATGGCTGGAACTTATTGATAGATGTGGAGATTCAAATCATGCAGCACCTGTAGATGGGCAGCTCATGTCAACCACACTGTATTGGGGAAGAAATAGGTAGCAAAACCTCAGAGGGCTACAGCTATGGGGGTAGATTTCAATCTGACATAAGGAACCACCACAGGACAACGTCTTTTTTGAACCAGTGAGGACGGATATTGTGAAGAGGGTGCTTGGCTTAGAAATTGTCTTCGTTCTGAAAGCTGCCCTGATCCCAAACTTCCCCAAAGTCTAACACGGTGAAGAGAAACTCAACCGGGGTGTTAACAGAAAACTGTAGCAGGTCATTTTTTGGAAAAGGTTGTCACCTTAATGTACATCCTTAAATTAGGACTTTCCTGTCCTAGCTCTCCTGAAACATTTTGCAACTTTTTTTCCACTCACAAAATGAAAATGCAGCGTTAGGTGACTGAGTCAGCGTTTGTAATGTTTGATTTTATTTTTTATTGACGTATAGTTGATTTACCGTGTTGTGTTAGCTTGTGCTGTACAGCAGTGTTATGTTTTGGACAGAGGTGAGGCCACACCCAAGTGCTCCCAGGAGAGGTCACACCTGAGGGCATAGATCTATGCAGTCAAAAATGGGATCACCGGGCTTCCCTGGTGGTGCAGTGGTTGAGAGCCCACCTGCCGATACAGGGGACACGGGTTCGTGCCCCGGTCCGGGAAGATCCCACGTGCCGCAGAGCGGCTGGGCCCGTGAGCCATGGCCGCTGAGCCTGCGCGTCCGGAGCCTGTGCTCCGCAACGGGAGAGGCCACAGCAGTGAGAGGCCCGCGAACCGCAAAAAAAAAAAAAAAAAAAATGGGATCACCAAGCTGCATGGTGCTGTAGAAACACAACCGGTGATGAGCCTGTGCCTTGGAGTCTGAATGTGGATTTGTTACAGACAGGAAGACTAAACATCTCTGCTATCGGAGTGGCGACCATGACAGAAGGAAGTGTTGGGTCCTGAACTGGCTCCAGGTAAGTGTATTGGGTGATGCCAAGTGCCCCCAGTGCCTGGCCCTTCAGTCCCAGCCACCCTCCCACCAGCAGGCTGTGCTGGGAAAACAGACGATACCCAGCCAGCAGCCTTGTCCCAGGACCTCACCAGGACCCCTCCTGCTGGCTCTCTCGAGCCCTGGGCCTTCTCTACAACATCCCTAAGGCTTCAGCCCTGACTCTACACTCCAATATGAGATGCCTACTTCCTGCCTTTCTCTTCCCCTCACCTGGGCTACCAGCCTTGGCTCCTGGCAGACAAGACACACACGCACTCGTGGGACCCCTGCCAGGGCCGGGGAGTCAGCAACCAGGGGACGAGAGAAGCAGGGGATCCATCTAGAAGCAGGCTGTCCCTCAGCTACTTCTGACTGAGGTGTTTTCCAGGACAAAAGTATGAAGGGCTTGGAACTGAACCCCAGAACCACGCGGTGTGTTACTCTCAGTTTATGGGACTAGTATTTGCCACACAGTAAACTTGTATTAGTTCATGCCATAGGGTGGGCTCAGTTATTTTAATCCTACTGCGCTGGGGTTAAGATATTATAAAGGCTAGACCCCTGCCCTGGGAAGTGGAAACTGCAGGCTGTTTCTGTCTGCATGAACCACATGTCACACAAACCCAACCTTTGTACCATGGACTTAGGCCTAGATGGTTATTAGCTGGGGCTCTCCAGAGAAACAGACCAATGGGAAATGTAGAGAGATTTATTATAAGGAATTGGCTCACGTGATTATGGTAGCTGAGGGGTCCTGAGCTCTGCAGTTGGCGAGCTCGAGGCCCAGGAGAGCCAATGGTGTGGTCCTACTTCGAGTCTGAGTCTGAAGGCAGAAGAGCGATGCCCCAGCTTGAAGACAGTCAGGCAGAGAGAGTGAGGTCTCCCTTACTCAGCCTTTTCTGCTATTCAGACCTTCATTGGGTTGGATGAGGCCCGAAGCATCCACCCCATTGGGGAAGGTCATCTCCTTGACTCAGTCCACTGACTCAAATGATAATCTCATCCAGAAACACCCTCACAGGCACACCCAGAATAATATTTGACCAGATATATGGGCAGCCTGTGGTCCAAGCAAGTTGACACATAGAATAAACCATCACAGATAGACTAGAATTTTTTTTTTTTTTTTTTTGCAGTACGCGGGCCTCTCACTGTTGTGGCCTCTCCCGTTGCGGAGCACAGGCTCCGGACGCGCAGGCTCAGCGGCCATGGCTCATGGGCCCAGCTGCTCCGCGGCATGTGGGATCTTCCCGGACCAGGGCACGAAGCCGTGTCCCCTGCATCGGCAGACACACTCAACCACTGCGCCACCAGGGAAGCCCTAGAATTTTTTTTTTAATATAAATTTATTTATTTATGGCCGCATTGGGTCTTCGTTGCTGCGTGTGGGCTTTTCTCTAGTTGCAGCGAGCAGGGGCTACTCTTCGTTGCGGTGCGCGGGCTTCTCATTGTGGTGGCTTCTCTTGTTGCAGAGCACGGGCTCTAGGCGCGCAGGCTTCAGTAGTTGTGGCTCACGGGCTCAGTAATTGTGGTGCACAGGCTTAGTTGCTCCATGGCAAGTGGGATCTTCCTGGACCAGGGCTTGAACCTGTGTCCCCTGCATTGGCAGGCAGATTCTTAACCACTGCGCCACCAGGGAAGTCCCAGACTAGAATTTTAAAGCATCCCCTCCCTTCCTCCATTCCTTCAGGTTTCTCTGGAGCATAAAGTCTATATTTAAAAATAATACTCCCACAATATCCTCTGTGTACAGAGAGAATCTTCCTTGAGAGTTTTGCCAGAAAAGTTCCAGAGAGGACCCTGGTTGGTCTGGTTTGGGTCAACTACTCATCCCTGAAAAACTCACATCCCTTTAAAACTCACCTCCTTGAAAAAGTCCACAGGGACAAGACTGGCCAGCTTGGGTCACCAGCCAGTCCCTGTGATGAGGCAAGCAGTGTTCCTACACCAGGGCTCTGGAATCTACTGGAATCTACGGACCTGCAAATTCAGGAGGTTGGTGAACTTGATCTAAGAACTTGTAGTTTTATTTTAACTGTCCTCTAACTGAAATTGAACGTTTCCTTTAATGACAAACATAGGCCAGTAGTATTAATAGTGCCTTCAGCTTTGAAACCAGTAGACATCACAGATCTATTTTGTATCATACAACAGATAAGGCAGACACCTCAAAGTGTCAGTTGTGCTCATCACCACTCCAAAAAGGTTGTAATTATTAGGTCTGCCCCAGACCTTGGTAGTGTGTTCATAAAGAAACACGGATATAACTATATCATGGTTGATAATCTTTTCGATAACTGTCTTTCACTATAGTTGGTTCCCGTTGTAACATTATGTGTCTTATTTCATGAATTTCAAAACTTTTTTCTGAGGAAGCGTCCACAGGCTTCACCAGATGGCCAAAAAGGTCCCTGCCAGGGATTGACTGAGCCACGTGGTGAGTGGAGGAAGGAAAAAGCAGTACCTGCACGAAGACTCAGGCACATACAAAGTAGGAGTAGATACTTCTGCTCCTTCTGGCAGGATGTAAGCGTTTTTGCACTGATTTGGACCTAACTGTCCTTATAGAGAAACTGTAACTGAGCAGGACCCTATGGGGACTTCCTGGGACACACCCTCCCCCGCATGTCCTCCCCCTGCCTCTTATCTGTAGAAAAACTTCAGCCAAAGAATAAATTTAATCAGAGAAGTGAGAAAATGCAGTAGCGAAAGAAAACAGTCAAAAAAGACAATAATAATTTAGCCATTAAACAAAGTCAAGGGCCTTTTGTTCCTCCTCAAGGGCTACAGATAATATCCTGAGACGTATCCTGTGAGCTGTCTTATAGATACTGAAACTGCCACCAGGTGGAAGAAGTTAACTACATGATGACCAGACTGTAGCCATGACATAAGCTGCTCCATCTTGCACAACTCTAAGAACTGGTCTCAAGAAAATGGGAACAACAGCTCTGCTTCTAATTAACAGAGAATTGGACTAGATCAATAGTTCTTAGTCTGTTCAAGTAAAAGGGCTCTTGTCATTTTAAAATTCAGCAGTGGTGGGGAGTTGTAGGGTTAAGTGTAAGTATCATTAATTGCATGAGTGGAGAAAATGTAAATGTGCATATGGAATTGCAGACCCTTTGCAGAAACTCTTGGAACCCACAGATTGTAGACCACTGAATTAGATTATCTCTGAATCCTTTCCACTCCAAAATTTAATGCTTTTCGTCTCTTACCTTTATTTTATATATTAGCCCTAGGGTAATTAAAAGTATATTTGTTAGTCAAAAAAAAAAAAAAAAGAAAGGGCTTCCCTGGTGGCGCGGTGGTTGAGAGTCCGCCTGCCGATGCAGGGGACGCGGGTTCATGCCTCGGTCCGGGAAGATCCTACATGCTGCGGAGCGGCTAGGCCCGTGAGCCATGACCACTGAGCCTGTGCGTCCAGAGCCTGTGCTCCGCCACAGGAGAGGCCACAACAGTGAGAGGCCCGCGTACCGCCAAAACAAAAACAAAACAAAAAACAAACAAACAAACAAAAAGAGAATGGGAAAAAAACAATCCTGGAATTGAAGATTAACTGTACTTAAAACAATCAAGATGACGCTGGTCAGACCACCGATGACCAATTTCAAGATGACCGTCAGAGCTGACTGTGCTGTTTCTGCACGTAGCCCCCTCCCTTCGCCTGTGCACCCCTGAAACTCCCCTTTAAAACCTCTTGCCACCGATCAGTAGTTGGGAGTTGATTCTTGGACATGAGTCTGCCTTTTTCCCAGGTTGCCGGGCTTCTGAATAGAGCAGGCTTTCTTTTCCCACCAACACTTGTCTCCCAAGCCTTGGCTTTCGAGCAATGAGCAGCTGAACCTGAGATGTGTAACGAACCCATCTTGTATCCACCTCCTGACAAGGCACAGATCTCAGTGGTTGTTGAATGAATGTGTCCTGTTTCCCTTAAACTCTAGGTATGGACAGGTGAATCAAGTGCTTTCCATGTAGAGGGGAAGGAACACAGCCTGGGCAGGGCTGAGGGGGCTTTGGTGGGCTCCCTCTTCACCTCATGGTAGAAAACAGAAGCCTGCAGAGTTTAAGTGACTGAAGATTGCAGTTGCCAGTCATTGATCATTTTGGATGTGCAAGTGTCTTTCGATTTCTTTTCCTGAAAGGTTTCCTCCATTCCTTTATTCTGGCCACACAGAGGGACTTACTAAGACAATGGCTGTTTTCCCATTTCTTGCACAGGTACAGGGATGTGCATGAAAAGGCACAGGTGTGACTCCTCCAACTTCTGGAGAGTTTAAAAATACTGTGTCCACTTCACTGGGGGTGACTGAGATTCCCCGTCACCACAGCCCTATTGTTTCAGAACTGCGGTTCCCAAGTGGGGGCAATTTTGCCTCCCAGGGGCCATTGAGCAATGTCTTGAAGACACTTTTGGATGTCACAACTGGCCTCCACTGGGTAGAAGTGAAGAATGCTGCTAAACAACTCACAATGCACAGGGCAGCCTCTCAACAATGAATTCTCAGGTCCCAAATAGCAGTCGAGCCAATGTTGGGAAACCATTTCAGAATTGTCACCAAAGCTCTCCTGGCCAGTGGCAGAGGCGCTTACTAAAGTGTCAGAAAAATTAAATAAAACCAAAGCAGGGACAAATCTGCTGTCTTGAAAAGAAAAGGAATAGTTTAACAGGTTACAATTGGAAGCAGTGGCCCTCTTAAAGAAAATACCTTTCTTAGAGAAAGAGAATGGCTTTCAGGGCAAAATGGAAAAAGGAAACAGAGACCTTTTCTTTCTTTCTACAGATTCATTCTCTTGAAGTTATTTATGCAATTCCAGAGCTCCTTATTGTTCACCTTGATTGCATATCATCTATCTATCTATCTTTATTATTAATATTTTTATTATCTACCTGTCATCCACCATCTATCGTGTCAAGAACAAATTGCTCAAACTTTAGTAAAATGGAATGACATCATTTCCCTTTGGGCCAAGACACATGAGTTCCTAGTTCCGTTGCTGCTGGGGGATCTGGCCGTGGATTTCTGATTCTAATCGGCAGTGGCTGGAAGGACCCACTAACGCAGACCTTTGCTTGTGAACTCTTCAGGATTTGGGAGACCTTTCTCCTTACTATTGAGGATGGTACAACACCAGGATCCCCAGGCCCGGCCACACACACCCTCTCCTTAACTGTGCTGACTGCCCCTGGGGGAGGCTCCCAGGCCAGAGGAGGGATCCTTTCAGCTCATGTTAAAATGAAACAAGACAAAATTAACATCGGAGACAGATTCTGGGCACAGAACCTTTGCCGTCTTCCCTCATGTTTCATTATCCTGAAAGGAATGTGTTGCTCCTGTCCTTCTCTCATTTGACGCTGATTTCATCTGATGTAATCAGGTAGACTAGATATGCGGGCGGGGCCAGGGGTCACTTACAAGCAGGATGCAGTTGTCTGCCTCACAGCTGCTCATAGCCCTGGATGCTATGAGTGGGAGAGACCTGAGGGTGGGCGGACAGGTGACTGCTCCTGTCTTCCAAGGGGCTGCCCCTGACAGTGTGTTATTCATCTTGCATGTTTCGACTTGCATCTTTGGACTAAAGGAGGAGGAAGGAGAAGCTTGGGGGCGCCTGAGCTGAGGAGGGAGGGGAGATGGTAGAGTGTGGGAGAATGGAGGTGAAGGGGTAGCGTTTCTACCACACCCACCACTTCCCACTATTGGATGCTCTGATGCCCCTCAGAGGATGAGGCTAAGACAAGAGGCTGAGAGAGGTGAATCCATGAGAGACCGCATGAGACTCTAGTACATCCAGATGACAGAGTTGGGGGTTGGGGGCAGGTCTCTGTCCTCCCCCCATAGCTCCAGTGTGGCCTCAGAGCCCTGGGGCTTCAGGGCACCTCAGCAGAACTGGCCAAGCTCTGGACTTGGGGAGGGGCGCAGATGTGAAGGAGGCCCAATGTGGAGACCAGAGGGAGATCTGAGTGGAATTGTCCCTGAGCAGAGGTGAGACACCCCCAGGGAGACCACAGGGCAGGGTCGGGGTGGAGGCTGCCATCTTGCTGTCAAGTGGAGGGTTTCGTATGAGGATCACTGTGACAACATGTGCAGATGCCAACTCTGGGGGCCTGCAGGTGTGGGATGCTCATCCTGTCCTGGGGGTAGCCCATAGGATCAGGGGGCTCACAGGACCAGTGATTGGGGGGGTGGGGTCTGGGTACAGGAGTCAACAGAGCCCGGAAAGCAGAATGCAAAGTAGGCTCAATTAATACCGTTGCCTTAGTCTGTTCAGGTTGCTATAACAAAATACCATAGACTGTGTGGCTTATAAACGACAGAAATGTATTTCTCACAGTTCTGCAGGGCAGTCCAAGATCAAGGTGCTGGTTGATTTGGTGTCTGGTGAGAGCTTCCTGGTTCACAGACAGCTAACTTCTCACTATGTCCTCACATGGTGGAAGTGGTGATGGAGTTTCTGGGGTCTCTATTATAAGGACACTAATCCCATCATAAGGACCCCACCATCAATCCCTAATCACCTCCAAAGGTCCCGCTTTTTAAGACCATCACACTGGGGGTTAGGATTTAACAATGAATGGACATTCAGTCCATAACAAGCATGATTTATGGTGTCACTTCCCTCTGAAGGGTTTCATTTTGCTCTGGCCCCCAAACATTCAAGACCCCCTGAAGTTGAGGGAGAAAGAGCATAGGTAAAAGCGTGGCATGAATTTTATGCTGAAAACTGGAGATGGATTTGGGGCTGCGGGATACAGTAAATTTCTGCACCTTTGGAGAGAAAAGACATCGTGAGGCACCAGCTATTAATCGTGAACTTCGGACTATAAACGTCCTTTCACTCATTTATTTGTTTAACAGGCATTTATCTGTCATGCACCTATTATATGTTGAGTCGGGGGGGTGCAGACATGACCACAACATAGTTCCTACCTTCAAAGGTAGGAACAGCCCTGTGGGCTAAACAGGTGTCTATGGCTGAACTCAGGTTATAAATCCAGCATATAAGATGTCTTGCTCCTTCTTTCTACACTTCTGTTTTATTTTCAGGGAAACCTGTGTTCCTTGGAAGATGGGGGCGCACACAGGGAATGTATTTATGACACATAGGACTCAATTTTGCCAGTTCAATAAGACTTGCAGTAGCAGAAGTACCACAAAATGGCCAGGAGTGGGAGGACGTAGAAATAATAAATGCAGAATTTCTAGGTCAAGCTGAACTTCCACGGGTCTAAAGATGACTGGAAACTCTTTTCATGGCTTCACTGCCTATTTATTACTCCCATGCAGTGAGGCCAAAGTTGTCAAATGGTCACACACCATCTGCACCACAGTTGCCTTTGTCATATTTGATGGTTGGTTCACTTTACAAGAGCTGCAGGGGTGAGCCTTCTCCAGAGAGTGTGTGTGCTATCACTGCAGAAGCTGAGGACATAGGGAAATTAAAGTAGTGAAGGGACTTACTTTGGGTACCTTGTTTAGTGATTTTTTTTTTTTAAACTTGGAGACTATGGGCTTCTTTCAACCCCAGCAATTGTCTGCAAAATTTTGTGGGTAGGTGGGATATACATTTGGGGGGAGAGAAGGTCTATGTATTTCATCAGATTCTCAGGGGTGTCTATCACCAATGCTCATCATCAACTCTCAAAACAGAATCAAAGGTTTGGAACCATCAGGGCATCTTCTGTTTCTCATTTTTCCTCTGTATAACAGAGATGAGTGGCACCTTTAAGACACCAGGAGGGTTATGCATTACTGTCGCCTGCAACTGGCATCATCAAGCTCCAAGCAAGGAAGAAGGAAATAAAGGAAAAAGAGAGAGACAGAGGTTGATGCAGTTGATGACTGCATTTCAGGAGAGGAAGAAGGGGGAAATAGTAAAAAAAAAAAAATAATAGTGGAGAAAAAGAACTAAATTTCACTACCTTATGACCCTTTGAGGGCTACTTGAAAATAACAGAGTTTTCCGTGGCACGTGGTTGAATTCTTCTGTAATCTTCACATTTGCTAATGGATCTTTAGACTTTTGTAGACCCAGACTTATGATGTCAAGGATGGGGTGGAAGAGAAGGTGAGAGTCATTCATTTACTGAGTGTTTGTTTGGTAATGGCTCAGTGCTGGGTGCTGTGATAGGAGCACAACAAGGAAAATTCATTGCTCTAGATACCCCAGAGTCCAGTGGGGAGAAAAATACACACAGAAAACTAAGAATGTATAGAAGGGTAGTGAGAGAGGTGGGCATAGAGGGTTACAGGAAGCACAGAGAAGGGACCTCAGGCTGGGTGAGGTAATGGAGGAGGTACCTGCAGCTGACACTATTTGAGCCAGTTCTTAAAGGGTGAGGGAGTGAGTCACGTGAAGTGAGTTTGAGGGTAAAAAGTAAACGATAAAGGGGTGAGAGAAATCGCAAGGTGGAGAACCAAGACCATAGCATCTGGAAGTGCTAGGAGTACAAAGTATGAGGCAGGAAGCTGGCAGACACAAGGCTGGAGACCTGGGCAAAGACCAGACCACGAAGGGCCTGGAATGTCTCTTCCTGCCTCACTTCTGATACACCCGCACTCTGAGCCCCGGCTTTCTGCACACAGCCTGCTTCCCATGGTTCCTTGTGCTCTTCAATGATGTTACAGCTCCTCAGCTGTTTCTCCAGGAAGTGGATTGTATTTTAAGAGGATCCTATAGATAGCCCGATAGGAGAGAAATGAACCCTTGAGAAAATTCCTGCTTCTTTCTTTGAATGTGCCTTGGGCTTTAGAAATTCCTTTGATGGGCTCTGACATTCACTGGTTTGATGACCTCTGCTGGGAGCTAGTTCTCCAGGGGAGAATTCTTTGCACATGAACAGAGGCATTCTTATTTTGTTCCAGACTCTCTTTTGTGCAACAAACAGTCCGGAAGATAGAGTGAATGAACTTCTTCCTCCAGGGCGAAGGACAGGCGTGTTGACTGCTCACTATAAAAGATTTGAGTTCCCTAAGCTGAGGGTTCCTCTCTGTGTGTACAGGGGATGCTTGGTCTTCTTTGTGTCGCTCTGAGGGAATCGGGCTTGGGGAAACTGCACAAAAGCTGACACTTTGCCTACGGCTATTGCTGTGAGTCATAAAGTCCTTTGTCTCTGACCCGGGAGGTTTGTGCCTCCTGGAAGCATCCATGAAACTGGGACTGGTTACCTTAGCTTAGACTGCTATATCAAAATACCATAGACTGGGTGGCTTAAACAACAGACTTTTATTTCTCACAGTTCTGGAGTCTGGAAGTCCAAGGTCAGGGTGCCAGCGTGGTCGGGTTCTGATGAGAGCTCTCTTCCTTGTTACTCTGTCCTCACATGGTGATGAGAGAGCTCTGGTTTCTTCTTATAAGGACATTAATCTCATGGTGAGATCCCACCCGTTTACCTCCCAAAGGCCCCACCTCCAGATACCATCACATGGGGGAGTAGACCATGTATGAATTTGTGGCAGGGGGACACAAACATTCAGTTCATAACCTCTGTTGACCTGTCAGCTTGCAAATAGGGTAGCATCTCAGACCCTTCACAGTTCTGGGCAGCTTCTTCCTAATCCTCCAATGAATAAGGAATTACCTGTGCATCTCTGACCCCACAGCACTCTGTGTCTATTCCTATTATAGCTCATATCCCACTATTGAGATTTCTTACGTGAGGGCCTTCTCTGCTGTTGTCAGCCTTGGCCTTAAAAGAATGGGCTGCATCTTTAGACAGACTGATTTAAAAATTCTTTTTTTTACTAAAGTACAGTTGACTTACAATGCTGTGTTGGTTTCAAGCGTACAGCAAAGTGATTCAGATATATATATATATATATATACACATATATTCTTTTTCTGATTCTTTTCCATTATAAGTTATTATTATGAATATAGTTCCCTGTGCTATACAGTAGGTCCTTGTTGTTCACCTGTTTTATATATAGTGGTGTGTATCTGTTCATCCCAAACTCCCAGTTTATCCCTCCCCTCCCCTGACTTTCCTGTTTGGTAACCATAATATTGTTTTCTACGTCTGTGAGTCTGTTTCTGTTTTGTAAGTAAGTTCACTTGTAACATATTTTTTAGATTCCACAAATAAGTGATACTGTACTTGTTTTTTCTGTCTGGCTTACTTCACTCAGTATGATAATCTCTAGGTCCATCCATGTTGCTGCAAATGGCATTATTTCATTCTTTTTTATGTAACTAGCCTATTTTCATATCCCCAGAACATCTATTATGGGGACACATAGTAGATGCTCAATAAATGTTTGGGATTCAGTTGAGGCAGAAACTATGCATATTGGTTCTGAAAAGAGGTAGCAATCAAGAGGTGAATTTCTTCTACTCCTTTGGTCTCAGGATGACTAACTGGCTTCTTGGAGGTGAACCCCGAACTCAAGACCACCTGCTGAAACCGCCCATTTTCTACAGACCTTAGTGCTGAATTACCTACAACCAGCCACTGCCCTAGCCCTTGAATCAGCTTCAAAATATGGCACTGGCAGAAGACAAACTTTCCAAGTTCAGGCCCCAGGAAAATAAAATTAAGTAAATAAGAATGTAACACCAGGTGGCCTGAAAGGACGGAGCTGGCGTGCAGGATTAACTGGCTGGTAATAAAAGCTGTCATTTCAGAGTGTCATCGTTGGCAGGTTATTTATTAGCTCTCCCCTTTAGATACCAAATGTCAAATGTGTTAATGTGTAGAAACCAAGCCTTCCCCTCCCAGCTGCTCCAGTGTCAGGCTGCCAGCTGCATTGTCTCCTTTGCAGGTCTTGCCAGGAGTTCAGCATTCATATGGCACGTTATGCCTGCCATATTGCACTTAAGAAAGGCCAGATGAGGCCAACTTGGCCTCATAGTCAGTCTGTCAATCATTATGCTGCATTGTGCGTGGAATTATACGCACAAACCTTTGTTCTCGGTTAGAATGGGCTCTCTCTGGACCCCGTGCACCAGACAGGAACGTATGGTTTGTTTCACCAACTGTTGCCTGGAATCAGAGGTGTATCTATCAATTCAGTGCTCATGAAGGCTTAAGGAATTGCAAAATGCCTGATATGAGAAACATTTTGCCCATGTGAATAGTACTTTGTTTATAGACTGCCCTTAGGCAATTTCTTTGTCCCTCCCTGTCTCTCTTTCATTCTTTCTTACACATACACACGTACCCTAAGTTAGTTTTATATACATCATTCGGTTCTTTACTGTATCTACAACTAAAGCATAAAGTTTAACCTCAAGTAACCAAATACTACATTGCATAATCTGAGAACAAATGCAACCCTGATCAATCAAGTTTGGAGATCATTCCCATTGTTAAGCAAACATCAAGCTAACAAGTGTTCCCCGAGCATCCCTCCCTTTACACAGCCCCAGCACCACTGGGGAGGCCAAAAGTACGGAAGTTCTGAAGGAGCCTATAGGTGCCTGGGAGATGCAAGTGAACACGCCCATGTTATGACCTTGCTAGCTCGTACTCTGCTCGTTATTCAAGACAAAATTATTTGGGACAGAATAGATGTGTGGTCAGAGAAAAGGGTTTCCGAAAGTTGCCTGAGTCATGGTGATTGTCGCCACTTTTTGGGGGGTGGAGTTGCTATCGAGGCTACAGAGTATCAGAAATTAAAGGGACTATGCCGGTGTTGCCTTCAAGCCATACGCTGGGGTCTCCACGGCATCTGGGACTAAGATGGGGACGTGGGAAGCTGCCTGTGCGCTGTCAGTGGCTAAATTAAAACACCCCAGCTGCCCGGAGCGTACATTGAACTGGACCCCGTGCAGGTGCTGTGGAAGGTAAGGGTGATAATGAGCTGAAGGGAATGTACCTGCCCTCAGGTGTAATTCACCAGGTAGGCGAAACTCAGACGGGTGAGAATTTCCACCAGAGTGCGAGACGAGGTGTCCGGGAATACTACAGGGCAGTACACCGTTGCTAGGCAACAGGTGTAGCCCCGGGGCTGTGGGTGCAGAGGAAAGGGAGACGTGGGCCCCGGGAGCATCACGGTGCTGTGGGAGTTCAGGAGGGTCTTGGTGGACACTGAGAACTAGGCGGATGGAGAGAGGTAACGGGCGTTCCTAGGAGGGGAGAGTGATAGGAGCAGGGCCCAGAGGCAGCGAGTATTGTTGGGGTAAAAAGGGACCCAATTAGGAGCTCCTCTCTTCCCTTCCTGAGAAAAAGGAAAAGGAATAAGGTAGATGGGAGGCAAATATTGGGTTGGTCAAAAAGTTCATTCGGGTTTTCCATACGATGTTATGGAAAAACCCATACGAGCTTTTTGGCAAACCATATATATATATATATGTAAAATCACTTTTATTACTGAAAAATCTGGTATTGGAGGATGTTGGTAGCACTGACATAAGGGGGGTGGCTTCCTAGCACACTCGCCGGCAGCCTGGGAGGAGCTGACTCTGAAAACATGGGCCTGTGTCCACCAAGTGGCCAGCTTAGCTCTCAAGATAAAGAGGGAAGAGAGAGGGCCTGGGCTATGAGGCCCTGTTCCTTCTCCCAAACCCACTGTCAGAGAAGTCTGTCCTCCCCCAAGGGAGCTTCACCCTAATGGAAACCAGTTGCAGGGGAGATGGGACCCCCTTGAATTACAGGGTTCAGGGAATGGTTAATAGGCCCTTATGAATTGGCCAGGTTAGATGGAGGCCAAATGAAGTCTCTTGACTGACAAGCAAAGGAGCCTGGTGTTTCCTATCAATGGGAACCACTGAAAATTTCAGAAACGGATTTAAGCACCTTTTGGGGGGAGATTCCCCTATGACTGAAGTGTGGGATGGGTTTCCCCAACTAAGAGACTGTAGGAGAAAGGCTGGCAGGAACTGGTCCAGAGTTAACGCAGGAAGGGCCTGAAGTAGTGGGTCAGCGGTGGGTGGCCCAGGAGCTCCATGAAGAGGCAGAATGGCTGAGATCCAGTGGTTGGTTGTGAGGGACAAGGGAAGGGAGCAGCCAGGAGGAGCCAGGGTTTTGTTCCCAGAAGACGGGGAGCAGGGTGTTTCCTGAATAGAAATGAAGGTGTCCACCCAGGGAGCCCAACCTCTTATGGCCGTGGGGATAACTTACCATATACACATATTGAGTTGGAAGCAAAAGTGGGGCATCCAAATGGTCCTATAGACTGGGGTGCAGGAGAGAGGGGGGAGATGTGTAAGTCTGAGGGGGAGGCAGTTACCAGAAGGAGGTGGGAAGGTTTCAGATGCCACAGAAGTCAGGTCGGATGAGGACAGATTGGAAACCAATGTGTGGTAATTGGGATGTCGCTGGTGACCTTTTCACAGTCAATGCAAGAACAGAGACTGAGAAAAGATTTCAAATGTTCTATTTCCTAAAAAGGAACCCATGGAACCTGTATCTGGCTTTTTCTGTTCAACCTGGTGGCAGAATTATGAGTGGATAAGAAAATGGCATTTGGACATTTTATCTGTCATTTCCTTTCTTATCTGATCAATATGGAAATGAAATCCCAGTTTTTAAGCTTCCCTTGATGACGTCTTTGAAAATGTCCTGCCTCATGGTCTCATCCCGGGGGAAGGAGTGAAAACAAGCAAATCATGTTTGGAGGGCAGTATCAGATCGGCAGCATCTCTTGACCCAGGATGATGAGCTGGTGGAATCCCAGATGTTCCCATGTGGCCGTTATGATGCTGGGGGCTTCCTCAAGTGGCTATTTTGACACAGCCCTTGTGATAGAAATAAGGAAGAGGGTGAGACTCAGGAATGGGTATAGACAGAAAGGGGATTCAGAGATTGAGTTAGAAATGCCTGATACTCATAGAACTTGGACATTTAAAAAACGCAAAAGAATGCCATTCCCTTAAACATAGCCCTTGAAAGATGTTCTGTTAGTCAGTGTTCTCCAGAAAAACAGAACCTATAGGATGTCTATGGATAGATATAAGAAGAGGTTTATTATCAGAATTGGCTCACATGGTTATGGAGGCTGAGAAGACCCACAATATGCTGTCTGCAAGCTGGAGACCCGGGAAGGCAGGTGGTGGAGCTTCAGTCCAAGTCTGAAGACCCGAGAACCAGGAGAGACAGTGTCTGAGGGCAGGAGGAGAAGGACGTCCCAGCTCAAGAGAAGAGAGTGATTTTACCCTTCCTGTGCTCTTTTGTTCTATTCAGGCCCCCAGGGGATTGCATGATGCCCACTGCCTTGGGGAAAGTGATCTTCTTTGCTCAGTCTACTGATCGAAATGTTCCAGAAACACCCTCATAGACACAACCGGAAATAATGTTTTACCAGCTCTCTGGGCCTCCCTTAGCCCAGCCAAGCTGACACACAAAATTAGTCAAGTTAATACATTACATTAATTATAACAAAATTATAAACATATTCTGTGTGTGTCGCCAAATATAAAATGTTTTTATGTAGTTCATGAGGAATTGCCTTCAGGTTCTGTGGCGTACTCTTTCCATTAACAATAGTCAATTTTCCTCTTTAGAAGGTAGATTTGGGTTGCAGAAAACAGCAAAGAGCAATTCAGAGCCAAGTCTCTATAGATGGGTTTTGAAACGTGAAGCCAAGTGAATCATGCAAGGTGAATGACGGACCTAGGAAATACTGTTCTGTACTGGGACACAATTTCCTTCCAACACTCCTGAACTGGCCCAGGAAATCAGTTTCTTAGGAGAAAAACCCAAAGTGAGCATGCCACCATGGTCAGGACAGCCACTCCCAAGGTGGTCATTTTGATAAGGGACACATCTCCCTAAGGGTTGCATGTCTTCTAATCCTTAGGGAGACATGTCCCTTTTCAAAATGAGACATATTCCTTTTCAAAATGGTTATGAAAAGTCATTCTTATGAGTTTATGTTAAGAAATCATTTTATATTATTGTTCTTGTCTCTGAGAAAAGACAGGTACAAAACTCATATGGTTTGGAAAAAATATCATGATGTTTCCAGTTTACAGCTGTTGGGAAAAGAAATTGCACATTTTATTACTTAATTTTCTTGGTGCTGTATTACTAAAACATACTCTGTAACAATGGTGGTCTGGGTGTTTTATGTAATCTGAATGCGATGGACCCTTTGTCGTGGTGAATTTAACAGGTGTAGTTTCAATATCAGAGGTCCATGACGTGTACGGCTTTGTAATTTTGCTGAAGTAGGATTTTGGTTTAATGGGGTAAAAAGTTTGTGTGTCTATGTGCGTGGGATGGGGGTGGGTGGGTGAAGGGTACTAGTACATGAGGTAACTGGTTCTTGAATCCTTGCTTTCACATGATATCATCTTTTGTACTGATAAACCTATTTTCACTGGGAAAAACTCATCCCTAGGAGAAATAGGGACAGTTGTGCTATTTCGCCATTTGGGAATCTAGGGACATTTTGGAAGATGTCCTTCAAGAAGGTTGAGGACTTACCATCTTGCACATATACGCATCTCTGCATGCTTCTCCCTCTTTTGAAAGCATAGTCAATATAAGAGATGTCTTTCCTTCCCTAGAATAGAATAGTGGAATTGGATGGGATCTTGCAGATCATTTTCCTTACTTTAGAGGCAAGGAACCAGGACTCTAAGAAGTCAGTCAGAACCCAGCCCCACACGGTGGGTTTCTGCCCGAGCTGGATTCCAAGCCTGCAGGTCCCTGTGCTTTCTCTACTGCACCATGTTCTCGGGTGAATCTAGTCCCCGCCCGAGCTCCCTGCTTCAAGCAGCATCTGTGGAAAGCTAAGTGCCAACTCTGCTTGCGATGAGCCCATCTGAGGCTCACTCACCGTGGCAGGTGTCAGTGTGGTGAGCAGTGCTGAATGATAAAATGGAACTTCTCTGTAGAACTCAGAACCGAGAAGGAGGCAGAGCCTGCTTTCAATGTATATGACTTTTAGGGCTTCCCTGGTGGCGCAGTGGTTGAGAGTCCGCCTGCCGATGCAGGGGACACGGGTTTCCGGGAAGATCCCACATGCCGCGGAGCGCGTCCGGAGCCTGTGCTCCGTAACAGGAGAGGCCACAACAGTGAGAGGCCCGCGTACCAAAAAAAAAAAAAATATATATATATATATATATATATATATATATGATTTTTAAAGAACCACGTGCAGTTGGCCTCATTTAAAAATCGGCCCTTTTTTTGGTCTCTTTATAGGTCCTTTTAGAAACTTGAGTTGGGAACATTCCTGAATCAGTATTCCCTAACGGATAAGAAGTGAAATGCAGACCACGGGGAGGCGAGTGCCTAAGAAGTCACTAACACTCTGCCTCTTGAGCCGTGGCAGACATGGCCAGTTGATCACAGCCTGCAGCTCCTTCCCATGAGCCCAAGCGTGACCTCAGAATCCTTCTCAACAGGCAGCCACGATCAATCAATCAGAATTGATGCACCAGATGAAAACCAGTCCTGATACTGCAGCTTGCCCCAACAGAGCTGGTCATAGGAGATTATCTATCTATCTATCATCTATCTAATATAAATATATATTTACATATTATGTAGCAATAATGATGGTGGTAAGAATAACAACTAACATTTACTGAGTCCTTACTGTGCACCCTTGCAGACCCTTGCAAAACATTTTACTGATAATATCTCATTTCTTTTCAAGACAACCTTATAAATATGTGTGAATATTCTCATTTTACAAATAAGGAACCTGAGGCAGGGAGAGGTGGAGTAATGTGCCTAAAATCTCGGACCTGTTAGTAGAAGGCTGCCCAAATCATCTACTTTCTGAGGTCACACTCTTAATCACTCTGCTATGTTTGCAGTTTCTAGATGCTGATGAGGGACTGACAAACAAACACTTGCCCCACATCCATCCTGCACAGAGATCTACCAGGATCTTCATTTCCATCATTTCTGTTTCCTTGACCCCTCTTTGCCTGGCTTCCTCTGGACTTCCATCTGTCATCTAGAGGCCAGATGTCTCTTGGCTCTTTGGCCTTGGGACATGAGATTCCCATTGTCCTGGCCACTCTTTCATTAGAAGACCTGCCAGAGGCAGCAGGCAGGCTGGTTTCACTGGCTCAAGGGTCAGTGTTGTGCTGACCTCACCTCCGAGATCCATTCTAGTAGGCACTGTCAGTGGCTGGCACAGACCCCCCTGGCTCTCAGAGCCCCAGCTCTCCTTATCCTGCTCACCGGCCAGTCCTCTCACTCAAGATAAGATAGAGGAAGACCCACCCCCCCATCACCCATTAGGAAGAATTGATGGACCCAGTCCACTCTTCAGGAAGAGTTGTGGACCTCCTGCTCTAAGATCCAACATCCAGAAAGACATAAACGTGATACTTGCTACCCATCAGTAGATCAGAAGGAGGAGTCCATTGGATTAATTTGTAGAAAGAAGGTCCTTAAGAATTAAACTCTGACACTACCATGTGTTGGCAAAGATATGGAACACCAGGAATCTCCCATACCCTGTGGTCAGTAGTGTAATTGCTAAACCACTTTGGAGAGTCCTTTGGTGGCATCTAGGAAAGTGGACAATGTGTTATGGACTAAATGTTTGTGTATCCCCCCAAATTCATATGTTGAAACTCCACTCTCCAATGTGATGTTAGTAGGAGGTGGGACCTTTAGAAGGTAATTAGGATTAGATGAGGTCATAAGAGAGGTGTCCCCATGAATGGCATTAGTGCCCTTATAAGAACCACAGGAGGTCTTGCTTGCTCTGTCTGCTCTCTGCTATGTGGGAACACAAGAAGTTGGCAGTGCAACCCAGAAGAGGGTTCTCACCAGAATGTGACCATGCTGGCACCCTGATCTCAGACTTCCAGCCTCCAGAACTGTGAGAAATAAATTTCCATTGTTTACAAGCCACCCAGTGTATGGTGCTTTGTTATAGCCACCCAAACTGACTAAGACAGTCATTCAACTTGACAGTGTGCGATTCCTCATTTATGAACTAGAAAGCCTTAAACCTGTACTTCCTTTTCCAGAAAGTTGGTGATCATGATGTGCAGAGCACTAAAAACACTGAGTAAAATAGAAGAAAAGAAGAGTGACCTGGCAGTGAGAAATCCTTCAAGGTCAGATATGAATCCAGAAGGGCAAATCAGTGCTGCAGGTGACAGTTAATCCAAGGATCATCAGCAAGCTGCTGGTGGACAAGAGTGTTGATATGTGCATGTGTGTGTGCATGTACACATGTGCACTTGTGTGCTTGAGGGAGGTTATAGGAGATGATCTGGGGCCCACATAAGGTTTGAGGGTGAATCAGAGACCACCTGCCCCTACTAAACCTGAGACCTCCCCCAAAGAAAGCCAAGACCTCCAGAAGCAGGCAGCCAAGAAGAAACACTGTCTCACCAAAGTAAAATATGAAGTTCTTAACTATGTTGGCTTTGACTCTGAATATAGGGGAAAAGAAAGGTAAGAGTCTCAAGCATTCCTAATTTCAAGACTTCTCTCACGTGAATTTAAAATTGGAATTCATTCTGTGTATGATCACTGGGATCTATCTCTCAGATATTGAAATCAGCAAGGAGAAATATAAAATATGTATTTTATATGTTTAAAGAAATAAAGGAGAGTATTGAAAGTTAAATGAAAGGATAAGGCACATTACAATGGACAAGAAAGATTAATAAAATTATGGATATAAAAATATAATAATTGAGATTAAAAACTCAAATGGTTGGGTTAAAGAGCAGATTAGGAGCTGAAGATAGAGATTGAGAAATTATTGAGAATGCAGCACAGAGAAACAAAGGATGAAAATAAGAAAGATGAATTAAGGGATATGAAAGGCAGATTGAAAAGGTCTTACATGGATTTAATCAAAAGGAAAGACTGGAGAGAAAGATGAAGATGCAATATTTGAAGAGAGAATGGTTTAGAATTTCCTCCAAATGACGACAGATGAATGAGTAGATTCAGGAAGCTCAGTGTATCCCCTACGGGATAAAGAAGATGTACCTTGTACTTGATAGAACACTAAGACAAAGAGAAGATTTTAAATGAGAAAAGACACATTACCTGTAAAGGAATGACAATTAGATTGATAGCTGACTTCTCAAAATCAGCAATAGAAGCAAGACAACATTAAGATAATATCTTCAAAATGCTGAAAGAAATCATTGTCAGTCTAGAATTATACAGCTGACTTGATACAGGCTACTAGGTGGATATTTATTAGTAACTTTAAAGAATATAATTCAGGAAGAAAAGAAATGAATCCAGAAGGAAAATACAGTAAGAAAAAGGGAAAAACAAAAATGTAAGCATTTGGGTAAACCCAAGGAAACAATGACTATATAAAACTACAACAAAATTAATAAAGTCTAACTTCTTCAAAAATGTCTTGACTTTTTGTCCCTCTGCATTTCCATATAAATTTTAGAATAGGTTGTTAATTTCCAGGAAAAAATGCTGTGATTTTTATTGGATCAGTTTGGAGATAAGTGACAGCTTTCCAATGTTGCATCTTTCTATCCATGGACATAGTCTATCCCTTCATTTATTATTCAATAATTATTAATTTGTAATATAATATTAAGAACAATGTTTTATAGCTTATGTGTAAAATCTTTTTCTAGATTTATTCCCACAATTTTGATTTTTTTGATGTTATTGTAAATGATGTTTTAAAATTTTCTAATTTCAGCCTTTTTGTATAGAAGTACAATTGATTTTTCTAAGGTGACCTTTTATCCAATAACATCGCTAAAATTACTTAATAGTCGGTCTGACTGAAAGTTCTTTGGAGTTTTCTACACACGCGATCATGTAATCATGCCGTGTGGGAAGAATGAAAAGTTTAATTTCTTCCTTTACAGTTCCTACATTTTTTTTTGTGCCTTTTTGCAGTGGCTAGGACCTTCAGTACAATATAAAGAGACATGGTGAAAGTAGGTGTTCTTGTTTTATTCTTTATCTCAGGTGGGAAGTTTTCAATAATTCACCATCAATATCATATTTGATGTAAGAATTTTTTATAAAAGATATTCTTATCAGATGGAGAAAGTTCTATTCCTAGTTTGTTAAAATTTTGATCATGAATGGATATGAAATTTATTAGATGCTTTTCTGCATCTATCAAATGGTCATATGATTTACCTTATGTATTCTGTTAATATTGTAAATTTATTAACTGATTTTAAAACTTTAAGCTAGCAGCATCGTTTATCTGGAATAAATACAACTAGATCATGAACGATTAGCCTTTTTATTTATCACTGGATCTGACTTGCTAATATTTTGTTTAGGATGTTTACATCTGCTTTCTATTTTTTCCTCTCAAAACAGGGCACCAGATTTACTGTAGTAATAACCTGATATTTTAGTTACAAAAATTTCTTTCTTCTGATGAGAACTTTAAAGAGCTACTCTCTTAGCATCTTTTCAAATGTGCAATAGAGTATTATTAACTATAGTCATCATGCTATACATTATATTCCCATGCTTATTCATTTTATTATGGAAGTTTGTACCTTTTGACTCCTGTCACCCATTTCACTCACCCCTCTTCCCCTGCTTCTGGCAAACACCAATCGATTCTCTCTATCTACGAGCTGGTTTTTTTGTTTGTTTGTTTTCAGAGTCTACATGTAAGTGAGATTATATGGCATTTATCTTTCTCTCTCTGATTTACTTATTTACTGATTTACGTCTTTACTGATTTACTTACTTAGCAGAATGCCCTCAAGATCCATCCATGTTGTCACAAATTGCAAGATTTCACTCTTCTTTATGGCTGAATAATATTCCATTGTGTGTGTGTGTGTGTGTGTGTGTGTGTGTATATATATATATATATACACCAATTTTTCTTTTTCTGTTCATCTGTTGATGGACATTTAGGTTGTTTCCATGTCTTGGCTATTGTAAATAATGCAGCAATAAACATGGGGGTGCAGATACCTTTTCAAATTAGCGTTTTTGTTCTTTGAATAAATACCCAAAAGTGAAATTGCTGGATCATATGGTTGTTCTATTTTTAATTTTTTGAGGAACCTCCATACCATTTTCCTCAGTGGCTGCTCCAATTTACATTCCTACTAACAAGGTGTGAGGGTTCCCTTTTCTTCACGTCCTCACTTATTATTTCTCTCTCTCTCTCTCTTTTTTATTATAATAACCATTCTAACAGGTGTGATGTGACATCTCATTATGTTTTTTTTTACATCTTTATTGTAGTATAATTGCTTTACAATGGTGTGTTAGTTTCTGCTTTATAACAAAGTGAATCAGTTATACATATACATATGTTCCCAAATCTCTTCCCAATTACATCTCCCTCCCTCCCATCCTCCCTATCCCACTCCTCCAGGTGGTCATAAAGCACCGAGCTGATCTCCCTGTGCTATGTGGCTGCTTCCCACTAGCTATCCATTTTACATTTGGTAGTGTATATATGTCCATGCCACTCTCTCGCTTTGTCACAGCTTACCCTTCCCCCTCCCCATATCCTCAAGTCCATTCTCTAGTAGGTCTGTGTCTTTATTCCTGTCTTACCCCTAGGTTCTTCATGACATTTTTTTTCTTAAGTTCCATATATATGTGTTAGCATACGGTATTTGTCTTTCTCTTTCTGACTTACTTCACTCTGTATGACAGACTCTAGGTCCACCCACCTCATTACAAATAGCTCAATTTTGTTTCTTTTTATGGCTGAGTAATATTCCATTGTATATATGTGCCACATCTTCTTTATCCATTCATCCGATGATGGACACTTAGGTTGTTTCCATCTCCTGGCTATTGTAAATAGAGCTGCAATGAACATTTTGGTACATGACTCTTTTTGAATTATGGTTTTCTCAGGTTATATGCCCAGTAGTGGGATTGCTGGGTCATATGGTAGTTCTATTTGTAGTTTTTTAAGGAACCTCCATACTGTTCTCCATAGTGGCTGTACCAATTCACATTCCCACCAGCAGTGCAAGAGTGTTCCCTTTTCTCCACACCCTCTCCAGCATTTATTGTTTCTAGATTTTTTGATGATGGCCATTCTGACTGGTGTGAGATGATATCTCATTGTAGTTTTGATTTGCATTTATCTAATGATTAATGATGTTGAGCATTCTTTCATGTGTTTGTTGGCAATCTGTATATCTTCTTTGGAGAAATGTCTATTTAGGTCTTCTGCCCATTTTTGGACTGGGTTGTTTGTTTTTTTGTTATTGAGCTGCATGAGCTGCTTGTAAACTTTGGAGATTAATTCTTTGTCAGTTGCTTCATTTGCAAATATTTTCTCCCATTCTGAGGGTTGTCCTTTGGTCTTGTTTATGGTTTCCTTTGTTGTGCAAAAGCTTTTAAGTTCATTAGGTCCCATTTGTTTATTTTTGTTTTTATTTCCATTTGTCTAGGAGGTGGGTCAAAAAGGATCCTGCTGTGATTTATGTCATAGAGTGTTCTGCCTATGTTTTCCTCTAAGAGTTTGATAGTTTCTGGCCTTACATTTAGGTCTTTAATCCATTTTGAGCTTATTTTTGTGTATGGTGTTAGGGAGTGATCTAATCTCATACTTTTACATGTACCTGTCCAGTTTTCCCAGCACCACTTATTGAAGAGGCTGTCCTTTCTCCACTGTACATTCCTGCCTCCTTTATCAAAGATAAGGTGACCATATGTGTGTGGGTTTATCTCTGGGCTTTCTATCCTGTTCCATTGATCTATATTTCTGTTTTTGTGCCAGTACCACACTGTCTTGATTACTGTAGCTTTGTAGTATAGTCTGAAGTCAGGGAGCCTAATTCCTCCAGCTCCATTTTTCGTTCTCAAGATTGCTTTGGCTATTCGGGGTCTTTTGTCATTATGGTTTTGATTTGCATTTCCCTGATGATTAGTGATGTTGGGTATCTTTTCATGTACCTGTGGCCATCTGTGTGTCTTTTTTTTGGGAAAAAATGTTTATTCAGATACTTTTCCTACTTTTTAATTGGATTGTTTCCTTGCTATTGAGTTTCATGAGTTCCTTATATATTGTGGATATTAACCCCTTATTAGATATACGATGCAGGGACTTCCCTGGTAGTCCAGTGGTTAAGACTCCAGGCTTCCACTGCAGATGGTGCAGATTCGATCCCTGACCCTGCAGAGGGTCAGGGAACTACTATCCCACATGTCATGAGGGATCATAAAGATGCAAATATTTTCTCCCATTTAGTAGGTTGCCTTTTCATTTTGTTGATGGTTTCCTTTGCTGTGCAAATTTTTTTAGTTTGATGTAGTCCCACTTGTTTACTTTTGCTTTTGTTGCCTTTGCTTTAGTGTCAAATCCAAAAAATCATTGCCAACACTGATGTCATGGAGCTTACTATGCTTTCTTTTTGGGGTTTTATGGTCTCAGGTCTTACATTCAATCCATTTTGAGTTAATTTTTGTGTATGGTGTAAGACAGTGGTCCAGTTTCATTCTTTTGCATGTGGCTGTCCAGTTTTCTCAATACCACTTATTGAGGACACTGTCCTTTCCCATTGTACATTCTTGGCTCCTTTGTTATAAATTAATTGACCTTTTATCATTGAGAAATATTTATCTCTAATAATGCTTCTTGATTGAAAGTCCAACTTAATTGATAGCTAAGCCAGCATTCTTTTAGTGTTTGCATAACGTATATTTTTCATTCTTTTACTTTCAAGGTTCTTATATTTAAGGCATCTTGTAAGCAGCATATATATTTTTAAAAAATCCAGTATGGCAATCTCTACTATTTTTAAATAACTTTATTCAGATATAATTCACATACCATAAATCCACCATTTTAAAATGTAAAATTCAGTGGTTTTTGGTACATCCACAGAGTTTTGCAACCATAACAACTATCTAATTTTAGATCATTTTTATTAATCCCAAAAGAAACCCATTAACAGTCCATTAACAGTCACTCTTCATTACCCCCACCTTCCCCCCCGGCAAACACCAATCTACTTTCTGTCTCTGTGGATTTGCCTATTCTGAACATTTCACTGGAATCATACAATATGTGGTATTTTGAGACTGACTTCTTTCACTTAACGTAATGTTTTCAAGGTTCATCATCAGTACTTCATTCTTTTTATTGCCAAATCATATTCCAGAGTATGAATATACCACAGTTTGTTTATTCATTTATCCATTGATGGACATTTGGTGTATTTCTGCTTTTTGGCTCTTATGAAAAATGCTGCTAGGAGCATTCAAGTACAACTTTTTGTATAAACATATGTTTTCATTTCTCTTGGATATATATGTGGGAGTGGAACTACTGGGTCATATGGTAGCTATATGTTTAGTATTTTGAGGAACTGCCAAACACAGTTCCAAAATTACTGCACCATTTTACAATCTCACCAGCAATGCATGAGAATTCCAAATTTTCCACATCTTTGCCCACACTTGTTATGATCTATCTTGATTCTAGCCATCTTAGTGGGTGTGAAGTGGCATCTTATTGTGTTTTTGATTTACATTTCCTTAGTGACTAATGATATTGAGCATCTTTTCAAGTGTCGGTTGGCCATTGACATATCTTCTTTTCAGAAATGCCTATCCAAATCCTTTACTCATTTTTAAATTGGGATACTTGTGTTTTTATAGTTGTAAGAGTTATTTATTAATTCTGAATACAAGTCCCTTATCAGGTATGTGATTTACAAATATGTTTTTCCATTCTATCAGTTGTCTATTTCTCTTTCTTGATGGTGTTCTTTGAAGCATAAATTTTTAAAATTTTGATTAAGCCCAATGTATCTAATTATTTCCTTTGTTGATTGTGTTTTTGGTGTCATATGTAAGAAACTATTGCCTAACTCAAGGTCATGAAGATTTACCTGTATGTTTTCTTCTAAGTGTGTTATAATTTTAGATCCTACATTTAGATCTGTGATCCATTTTGATTTATTTGACCATAAAAGTGAGAGTTAATTTCTGCACTCTCAATTCTATTCCATTGATTTATTTGTCTATCCTTATGCCAGTACACATGATTTTGTTGTAAGTTTTGAAGTTGGGAAGTGAAAGTTCTCCAACTTTGTTCTTTTTCAAAATTGCTTTGGCTATTCTGGGTCCCTTGCATTTCCATATGAATTTTAGGATCATCTTGTCAATTTCTGTAAAAATAAAAAGGCATCTGGGATTTTGATAAGATTGCATTGAATCAGTAGATCAGTCTGGTGGAGTATTGCCCTCCTAACAGTGATCTTCTGATCCATGAACATGGGCTATCTTTGCATATTTTAAGGTATTTTTTTCTTTCTTTCAACAATGTTTTATAGTTTTCAGGGTACAAATTGTTTGCTTGTTTTATTAAATTTATTCCCAGGTATTTGATTCTTTTTGGTGTTATTATAAATAAAATTGTTTTTAACATCATTTTCATATTATTTATTGTTAGTGTATAGGAATACAATTGATTTTTGTGTATTGATCTTTCATCCTACAACCCTGCTGAACTTATTTATTAGTTTAAATGGTTTTTCTGTGGATTCCTTATGATTTTTTAATAACAATTTTTTATACGCAGGATCATGCCATCTGTCAATATAAATAATTTATTTCTGCTTTTCCAATCTGGATGAATTTTATTTCATTTTCTTGTCTAATCATTCTAGTACATTGTTGAGTAGAAGTGGCAAGAATGGACATGCTTGTCTTGTTCCTCATTTTAGGAGAAAGTATTCAGTCTTTCACCATTGAGTATGATGCTAGCTGTGGATTTTTCCTAGATGTCCTTTATCAGGTTGAAGAAGTTCCTTCCTTTTCTTAGTTTATTGAGTGTTTTACAATGAAAGGGTGTTGGATTTTGTCAGATGCTTTTTCTGTGTCTATTGAGATGATCATATTGTTCCTCTCCCTTTATTTTTGGAATATTGTGTATTACATTGATTGGTTTTTGGATGTTAAATCAACCCTGCATTCCTTGGATGAGTTCCACTCAGTTGTAGTATATTATCCTTTTATATGCTGCTGACTTTGGATTGCTAGAATTTTATAGAAAATGTTTGCATCTATATTCCTTCCAGGACTCACATTATGCATCTGTTGGTAAATTTGATGTTGTCTTACAGTCTTTGAAGCTCTGTTAAATTTTCTTTGTTCTTTTTCCTTTTTGTTCTTTATGTCATTTCAGTAGACATACCTTCAAGCTTGCTAATTCTTTCTTCTGCCAGCTGAAATCTGCTGTCAAACCCCTGTAGTGAATTTCTCATTTCAGTTATTCTACTTTTCTACTCTATATTTTCTATTTGGTTGTTTTAAATAATTTCTATTTCTTTATATTTCCTGTTTGGTGAGATATTGGTCTCATACTTTTCATTAATTCTCTGGGTATGATTTATTTTAGTTCTTTGAACATATTTACAATAGCTGATTTAAAGTCTTTGTGTAGTAAGATCAACATCTGGGCTCACTCAGGAATAGTTTTTATTGACTGCTTCTTTTCCTGTAATGGGCCATATTTATCTGTTTCTTTGCAAGTCTTGTCATTTTTTGTTGGATAGTGAACATTTAAAATAATACAATGTGGCGGGGCTTCCCTGGTGGCGCAGTGGTTGAGAGTCTGCCTGCTGATGCGGGGGACACGGGTTCGTGCCCCGGTCCGGGGAGATCCCACGTGCCGCGGAGAGGCTGGGCCCGTGAGCCATGGCCGCTGGGCCTGCGCGTCCGGAGCCTGTGCTCCGCAACGGGAGAGGCCACAACAGTGAGAGGCCAGCGTACCGCAAAAAAAATAATAATAATAAAATAATAATACAATGTGGCAACTCTGGAAATCAGTTCATCCCTGCCCCTCAACATTTGCTGTTGTTTATTACTGTCATTGTTTCTTTTTTGTTTGTTTAGTGACTTTCCTGGACTTATTCTATAAAGATTTATTCTTTGTTGTGAGTGGCCACTAGAGCTTCTGCTTGGCTAACTTAACGCTTATCTAGTTATTAGACAAAGATTTCCTAAATGTCTTGAACCAGTAAGTATCCCAGCCTTTACCAAGTAGCTCTGTGTGTGTGTTGGGGTATACCTTCAATGTTCCGGTAATTTACAGTTCTGCTGCTCTCTTCATTTACTGCTTGTACGGAGCCCCAAGGTCAACCAAAGGTTAGGGCCTTCTCAGGTATTTCCTAGGCATGCATGCAGTTTGACCCATGAGCATGAGCTTCTAGATTCAAGGAACATGTTGGAGTTATTCAAAGCCCCCTATGGACATCTCATTCCCCACATTTTCCTTTAGTGTTTTTGGCCAGCTCTTGTTTGGCTCAACTCATCTTGCCAATTGAGGCAGCTGTAATGTTAATTAATTGCCTCTGACTGCTTTTGACAAATGCCCACTGAGCAAGCTCTGAGCCAGGTCAATTAAGAGAAGGCTTATGAATAGGGTTTTCCAGGGAACCGACAGAAAGTTCAGATAGTGACAGTTCTCTGGGAATGGGTTCTTGGGAAGAGCTTCAAACATATTCTGCCCCTTCCAGTGGCTAAGTGGCTTTTTTCACCATTACTGTGGTTGTGAGGCTGCTGATTTTTAAGGCTACCACATAGCTTTACAGAGGTGGGAATATGGTAAGTTAAAACACCATAAACTGACTGTCCTTACCAAGATTTAGCTGTTTTTCTTGAACAAATATTCCTCATATCAGCAAGCATTTGGTTAAATTCTAGAGTTCTGAAAAAGTTCATCTTGATAATTTTTTTGCCATTGTTTTCTTTGTGTTTATGAAGGAGTGGAATTTTGGAGG
Organism: Monodon monoceros; assembly: GCF_005190385.1. Taxonomy (NCBI): domain Eukaryota; kingdom Metazoa; phylum Chordata; class Mammalia; order Artiodactyla; family Monodontidae; genus Monodon; species Monodon monoceros. The sequence goes on from NW_021703767.1 coordinate 12,739,548, forward strand.
TCTTTATTCTGTCAGCCCAGAAGTGTCTGCCCAATCTTTGATTTTTTTTTTTTTCCTGTGCTGTGCAGCTTGTGAGACCTTAGTTCTCCCTCCAGGGATTGAACCCAGCCCCGGCAGTGAAAGCACCAAGTCTTAACCACTGGACCGCCAGGGAATTCCTCCAATTTTTAAATTGGAGTACTTAAATTGTTTACATTGAATGAATTACTCTAATATATTTGTGTTTATATCTACTATTCTATTGTATATATTCTATTTGTTGCATCTACTTTATTTTCCTTTTTCCGTTAATTCTATGCTTTAAAAAAAATGATTATGTTTTACCATTTCCCTTCTGTTAGCTTGTTAAACATGTATATATATATATATATATATATATATATACATACTTTTTTTCTTTTTTTTCTTTTTTTTGCGGTATGCGGACCTCTCACTGTTGTGGCCTCTCCCGTTGTGGAGCACAGGCTCCGGACGCGCAGGCTCAGCGGCCATGGCTCACGGGCCCAGCCGCTCCGCGGCATGTGGGATCTTCCCGGACCGGGGCACGAACCCATATCCCCTGCATCGGCAGGCGGACTCTCAGCCACTGCGCCACCAGGGAAGCCCAAGAATCTTTTATTAATTAGTACCTTTGCCATTTCCCGGTTAATGTTGGGGCCTTAAAACATTTTGACTCAATTTTCCTCCCTCTTACTTCTTATATTATTATTGTATGCATTTTTATTCACATATACAGGAAGCCACACAATACATTATTATCATTTTTCCAGTCAATAGACATTTTGTTTTGCCCATATATTTATCCTTTCTGTTGCCCTTCATTCCTTCATACATTTGTATCTGCCTAAAGAAGTCACTTTAGTATTTCCTTAACACAAGTCTGCTAGCAGCAACACCTGAAAAATTCCTTTATTTCTCTTTCACTTTTATGAGATGTTTTTTTCTGGGTGTACAGTTCTACGTTGGCATTTATTTTCTCTTAGCACTTTATTTATTTTTTTAATTAATTAATTTTTTTTTGTGGTATGCGGGCCTCTCACTGCTGTGGCCTCTCCCGTTGCGGAGCACAGGCTCCGGACGCGCAGGCTCAGCGGCCATGGCTCACGGGCCCAGCCGCTCCGCGGCATGTGGGATCCTCCCGGACCGGGGCACGAGCCCGTGTCCCCTGCATTGGCAGGCGGACCCCCAACCACTGCGCCACCAGGGAAGCCCCTCTTAGCGTTTTAAAAATGACCTCTGCCTTAGTCTGCTCAGGCTGCTATAACAAAATACCACACACTGGGTGGATTAAACAACAGACATTTATTTCTCATAGTTCTGAGGCTAGGGAGTCCAAGATCAGGGTGCTGGTTGATCCAGCTCCTGGTAAGGACTCTCTTCCTGTCTTGCTGAAGATCATCTTCTTGCTGTGTCCTCACGTGGTGGAGACAGAGAGCATAGCTCTCTCGTTTCTTCTTATAAGGCACTAACCCTGGATAGTTGTTTTTTGGTCCCGATTTTTGGTATCCTGACAATCTTAGATTGAATGCTGGGAGTTGTGTGTGATAAATTATAGAGCTCTGGATGAAGTTATGTACCTCCATAGGGGATTCGACCTACATTCTGGCAGACAACAGAAGGAAGATCGACTCAAGACTGATTTGTGGCTTTTGTTAGGCTTGGTCTGAGAACTGGGAACCATTTTAGGGTTTCTTCTCCTTGGTGAGTCCTGAAGTTGAATTTTAATTTCTCATTACTGTGAAAGCACTAAAAGCTTTGTTTTTCAGCTGTTTCTGCTTGACTTTTTCGCACCATGCCTGCTAAGAAGAAAATGCTTCAATAGGAAAACTGATGTTGAGTGTCAGGCCCACTTCTCTGCTTTTTTTTCTCTCCCGAATCTGGACCTCTCAAGACCTGGTTGCTTTGGCATCCACAAACTTCAATTTTTGTCTCTCTCGCCTTGTGAGATTTTTATATAGCTCTGCTGGCTTTTCAGACCCCCCCAAAAGTTGGCAAATGCCTCAAGGGGAAAAGCTTCATGCAAAAACGTGGGCTTCTTCAATGCAGTTTCCTTCTCTCTGGCATCTGCTGTCTCAAGTCCTGGCATCCTTAAAAGCCCTTTAATGCCTTCAAACAGGTTTTCTTTTTTTTTCCTTTTAATCCAGCTCTTCCTGTTTTTTTATGGGAGCATTGACCTGCTAAGAAGTTACTCCATTATAGCTAGAATTAAATGTCTGAATTTAATTTTTTTAATAGACAAGAGAAGCAAAGTTCCCTTCCTGTGGATCATGCATTGAATGTGACTAGTTGAAGAACTGATATCCTTTCTCTCCATTTCACATGGCTGGGAGAAGGCACATTTATTGCTTCTCTTGGCTCCTGTGACAAAAGGTAAACAGAGCAGCCACTTTTGGGATACTGATACGGAAAGGAAATGCAAGTTCATAACCTTGACCTGGGTTGACATGCCAAACTTGAGGCCACCAGATTCCTTCTAGAGCCAGGCGTGAGGGTAAATGTCCTAGCGCTGTGAGCATTCCTCTTTCTCTAGTTGCCTTCTAAAGTGATGGAGAAGAGCGGGAAGGGATAATGGAAGATGCAAGATTTAAGATACAGGAGGATTCACCAAGAGAACTGGGCAATCTGCTTATAAATGTTTCTGTAGCCTTAGAGCTGTATCTACCCAGCAAAAAAGTGAAGTGGTAATTTGGCAAACATGATCATTAGTTATCTAATTTGGCTGTTTACTCCAATCAAGTTAATTGGTTAACTGCGAAGTTTCCACCCTCTTTGAATTACTCAGGGACAGCAAAAGAGAAGGGGGATTAAACCATGCATCTGATGCTTTTCTCTATAGCTCATGAAAATGTCTTTAGGGAATAGCTATTTGGCCTTTAAGATACTTTATGATGAGACTTTTCTTGCATTTTCTTTGAAAAATAACAGAAGAGGCTCAGCTGGATTTCCAGCCCATTAACTGACTTAGGTACTGAGATTAGGCCAATTTTTCACTCCCAGGTTCCAGACATTATTCAGCCATGGATCCAACAAGATGCACTTAAGAGCAAGATGGAAAACTTCTGCAGAGGCTGGCCATGTGTCCCTGGCCTTGGAGAAGAGAGTGTGGAGGCAGCATTCAGTTCATTTTCAGAAATTTTATGTCCCTGCATTGAAGATTATTATGTACCCTTCCATATTCATTCATTCATTAATTAATTCATTCATTATTGAACATGGGTAATGTGCCAGGCGCTATACTAGGTATGGCAGATACAAAGATGAATGAGACAGGATCCTTGTCCAGAGGAATTTGACATCTGGTTAGAGAGCAGGGGTGGGCTGTAAGTCAGTGACGTTACTATGGATGAGCAACGTAACAGGGGAGGCATGTACTACGAACGTTGGGTGCACGGAGTTGGGAAGATGGAGTCTGCTTTGAGTGGGTTACAGAAGGTTCGTTTCATAGAGTTAGAAGTTAAAACTGATAAGTGAAATGTAAATAAGATCCCTCCCCCCCCGGAGGGGCAGAGGTTGAAGAGGAAAGTGTTCTAAGCATGACAACAGCACATGTGAAGACACACGGAGCAGCGTGTTCTTTAGGGGAGCTGCGGGGTGCTCACTGAGCCTGGAGCTTGGGGTGCAGGCTGGAAAGTGGGGACTCTCATGCAGTGCTCAGGGAGTCCTTGGAGAGCTTTAAAGGGGAAAAATCACTTGGCCAACTTTGGAAAGTCACTGTAACCAGATGAGCAGAGACTCTGGAAGCAGCAGGAGATGGTTCAAGGCCAGGGCCACTATTTTTCTTTTTTTCAGTTTTAGTCAGGTTTATTAACATCTACTTTTCTTTTTCTTTTTTTAAAATTTTTATTGGAGTATAGTTGATTTCAATGTTGTGTTAGCTTCAGGTGTACAGCAAAGTTATACATGTACATATATCCACTCTTTTTTAGATTAACATCTACTTTTTATACAGTAAAATTCACCCTTTTTCGTTTTTTAGTTTTGACACTCATACAGTCATGTAATCACCATCACAGTCAGGACTGTTCCATCACCCTCTAAGATTCCTTTGTATTCCGTTTTAACCGCCCCTCCCCCAACCTAGCCCTCCGCAACCACTGATCTGTTTTCTGTCTTTATTACAATTTTGCTTTTACAGAATGTCATATAAATAGAACCATGCCTTATGTAGCCTTTTGAGTCTGGCTTCTTTTACTTAACATAATGTGTTTGATTTTTGTCCATGTTGTTACAGGTATCAGTAAGCCCTTCCTTTTTATTGTCAAATAGCCTCCCATCTATGGATGGATCATATGGATGTACCAGTTTTTTTATTCACTCACCAGTCAAAAGGCATTTGAGTTGTTTGCATTTTTGACTAATGATGCTGAGCATCTTTTCATGTGCTTATTTGCTATTCATTTGTCTTTTCCGGTAAAGTGTTTGTTCAAATATTTTGCCCATTTAAAAAACTGGGTTGGGGCTTCCCTGGTGGCGCAGTGGTTGAGAATCTGCCTGCTAATGCAGGGCACACGGGTTCGTGCCCTGGTCTGGGAGGATCCCACATGCCGCAGAGCAACTGGGCCCGTGAGCCACAACTACTGAGCCTGCGCGTCTGGAGCCTGTGCTCCGCAACAAGAGAGGCTGTGAGAGTGAGAGGCCTGCATGCCGCGATGAAGAGTGGCCCCCGCTTGCCACAACTAGAGAAAGCCCTCGCACAGAAATGAAGACCCAACGCAGCCAAAAATAAATTAATTAATTTAAAAAAAACTGGGTTTTTTCTTTTTTTATAATTTATTGGACTACAATTGCTTTACAATGTTGTATTAGTTTCTGCTGTACAAAGAAATGAATCAGCTATATGTATACGAGAATGGACATGTGGACACGGGGTGGAGGGGGGAAGGGGAGGGTGGGACGCATTGGGAGATTAGGATTGACTTATATACACTACCATGCACAGAATAGAGAGCTAGTGGGAATCTGCTATAAAGCACAGGAAGCTCAGCTCGGTGCTCGGTGATGCCCTACATGGGTGGGATGGGCAGGTGGGGTGGGAGGGAGGTCCAAGGGGCAGGGCCACTTTTTTACTGTAGCTTTGAGGAAGTTCCTAGATACCACTGAGCTTAAAGAAAATAGGATAATAACACATTCCTTGAAATATTGTTGAGAGAGTTAGAAATGACATCTATAAACTACCTAGAAGAGTATCTGAAATTTGTCATTATAATTATTGCAGGATTAATATAATGTATTGGAAAGTAGAAGAGTCTCTGAGTCAAGAGTCCTGGGTTCTGATCCTAGTCTTGCTTCTGACTAGATGGGTATCTTTTGGCCTATTTCCTAACCTTTCTGAACCCATTTTTGTACTGGTAGACATCTATTTATTCAATAAACATTTATTAAGGACCCTATGTGTGCAGCCCTGTGCTAGCCTTGGAGTTAACATCAGTGAACAACTAGGCACAATTTCTCCCCAAACCCGTAACTCCAGTCAAATATGGGAAAAAGAAATCAGAAAGCTCCAACAGTGGGGCAGCCGACAAGATACCTGACCAGTACTCCTCAAAATTGTCAATGTCATCAAAAAAAAGAGAAACTCTGAGAAACTGTCACAGCCGAGAGGAACCAAAGGAGACATGACGATGAAATGTAATGTGGTCTCCTGGATGAGATTCTTGAACAGAGAAAGGACATTAGGTAAAAATCAAGGAAACCTAAATAAGTATCGACTTTAATAATAATGTATCAGTATTGATTCATTAATTGGAACAAATATACCATACTAATGTAAGATGTCACTAATAGAGAGAATCGTGTAGGGGGGGCAGGGGGTTATATGGAAACTGCATTAGCTTCTCAATTTTTCTGTAACTCTATAAACATGGTCTAAAAAGTAAAATCCATTAAAAACTGGCATGGTCCCTGACCTTGCAGAATTACTCTGTAAAGTGGGAATAAGAAAACTGACTCATAGGGAGGTCTTGAGATCTAATGACAAGCTTATAAATGAGTTCACACAAGGTTAGTGCACGTGAGTTGATGACTAAATGTTTTTTCTCCTTTTTACTGATTTCCACTGATCTTCGTAAATATTTAAAATCTCACATCCATACATTCATCTACATATGCAAATATCTATTGATCATTTACATATTATCCTATGTGTGGTAGTCATGGGTGTAGTATATTTGCAAACATTCTGGTTCAAGTTTACTCCTAGGCACATGGAAGGATGGCATTTCCCTGCCATGTTTGAAGTTAGGTATGGCCATGGATCTGCTTTGGCCAACGGAAGACAAGAAGAAATGAATTGCATCCTGATGGGTGGGAGCTTTCCGCACAAGTGTGCACGTCACCACTTAACATTTTCCTCACGGGGATGTCAGCCAAAATATATCCAGGGAAGTGGAATCACTATGAATGTTATGGGATAAGGGATTGATTTCAGGAATTAGATCTTACACAATTGTGGGAGGAACTGGGGAAGTGAAGGTCTGGAAAGGAGAGTTAGAGGCATAGAGATGAAGTTATTAGCGAGTCTTCCTTACACACTGGTGTGAGTGGACAAGTTGGAACTTTCAGGGGAATCTGAGAGGCCTGTTACATCCAGCCACTGAAGTGGGACCGAGAGTAGGAAGTTTCTGGAGGTATCCATGGAAAGTTGCTGCCTGAGTGCATCTGCCACTAAGTCTGGCAGTGAGCCTGGGACCACTGTTGGTGATCGGGATCTATATTCCAGAAGATGAGCTGGATATGGAACAGAGGAAGCAAGGACAAGTTGAGATCCCCTGGGCATCTCTGTATGTGCCATTTCTGTATCTGATGATACCCTTTAGAAAGAAATTGTGCTGCTTCACTTTTGCCTCTCAAACCTTTTTTCAAATTCCCATTTTAACCCAGAACCATACAGGGAAGAGAATTCTGGAAGTGAAATTTCCAATTTAACCAAGTTGTCCACAGAAAAATCCAGCACAGTTTACTAGCTTGGAATCTACACACACATCTTTTAACCATTAATTCCAGATAAGAGCAATAGAAAAATAACTCATCCACCTAACATGATGAACAACTATCTGTGTACAACCAAAAATATCCTAACTTCTCCCCCAAAGAGGATACACAAAGTCTCCAGAGTTTTTGATGAAAAATCAGATATTATTCAAATTTTGTTCCCATATATGTAATGTGTCATTTTCTTCTGGTTGCTTTTAAGATTTTCTCTTTATTTTTATTTTTGGCATTTAGCAGTGATGTGCCTAGGTATGGTTTTCTCCACATTTACAGCTTCTTAAATCTGTAAATTTATGTCTTTCACCAAATTTGGGAAAATGTCATCCATTATTTATTAAAATATTTCTCTGTCCCAATTTCTCTCAACTCTCCCAAGATTCTAACTATTTTCTATATGTTAAAACCTTGATAGCTTTTTTAACTAGTTCCTGAGGCTCTGTTAATTTTTCAATCTTGTTTTTTTTTCTGTTTTTTTTTTAGATTGAACAATTTCTATGGATCTATCTTCAAGTTCATTGATTCTTTATTATTTCCATCCTGCTTTCAAGCATATACAGTAAACTTTCAATTTCAGATTGTGTTTTTCAGTTCTAGAATTTCTATTTGGCTCATTTTTATGGTTTCTAGTTCTCTGTCTTTCTTTAAGTCAATGAATGGAGTTCAAAAGACATTTTAAAATCCAAGACTGCTAATTTCAACATCTGTTTGGTCCCTATTGATTGCCTTTTCTCTTGAGAATGGATGACATTTCCTTGGTCCTTCATATGTGGAGTAGTCTTTTTTTTATTATATCCTGGATATTATAAAATTTCTGTTGTGGAATTCTGGATTCTGCTATATTCTTTCACAGACAGTTGATTTACTTTTTGCTTTCTTTGTTTTAGCATCTAATTAATTTAGTTGAACTCAAACTACAAACTCACCTTTAATGCTCCCAAGCCATATTGTCATTCCTGATATAGCTCTTTTAATTGTATGACAATAATAGGTTTAAGTGTGGGCTTCTCCTCTACTAAATTGTAAGCTTGTTAAAGTTAGTAACTGGGTTTTATTCATCTTTGTGTCCTTTACACACAGCTTAGTGTTGCACACAGTGGCCTTGCTACAATGCTGAATGCATGAATGGGGTAATGAGTCATGTAATTCAGGAAACATCCACCAAACCAGAACTGTTATAAAGAAGACCCTGCAACCAAGAGGAAAAGCTGGGAGTCTTATATGTCAACTTCCACCTTCCTATTCTTGGTGTCATTATCAGTTGTTATCCACTACCAAGAATGTGGGCCTCAGCTACAATTAATCTTCAATATTTACACCCTCATCTATTATTCCCTAAAGAGTACACATTATAACAAAGCCCCATTACAATAAAATAGTTAAAACAGCAGGTAGTGATTATCTAATCATTACTTCAGCTGCATTTCCATAATGCGGAATTAATCTAAAAAGTATAAAAATGAATCACAATTCAAACCCACAATTCAAGCCTACTTCATTTATTCATTTGATAAACATTTGAGAACCTGTGCTGTCGCAGGTACTAGGTTCCAGAAATATAAAAGTTAATAAGCACAGTTCCTGTCCTCAAGAGGTGAGGAAAATACAGAGGTTAATCATTTAATCAGTTATTTGTAGAGTCTACAGATATTTGTTGAGCACTTATTTTGTGCTGGGAACTTTGCTAGGATGCAGGATACAATAATGAGAAGGTGGACAATTCTCTGTCCTCAGGGAACTCAGAGTTTTTCTGGAAACTATTAACTCTAAGAGAGGTTTTCTTATATTGCAGTCATTCAAGTACTACTCTCCCTTTCCCCCGCCCCCTTGGCTCATACAATATGTACCGCTAATTCATATTTTACTTGTCTCACTCTTTAAAATCTTAATTTAATTTAAAAAGAAAGATTATATCACAGATTGGATATGCTACTTATGCTTTTCAAATTCACATTAAAAGTGAATGATTATTAAAATACAAAATGACTAAATTCAAAATACCAAGTATTGTATGTCCCACAGTCTGGGAAACACTGCTTTAAGTGTGCTAAATGTTGTTAAAAAGATATTTATAAAGTACATAAAGTGCAATAGGCATGTTAAAGGAGTTATTACTCCTGTCTGTGTTCATAAGGAAGGCTTTGCAGAATAGTCTCCTTGAGGGAAGTCCTAGTATCCCCTTTACCATTTTATCCTCTGTCGTAGTCGAAATAGTAGCCCCCCTTCCAAAGATGTCCACATCTCAATCAGAACTTATGAATATATTACATTACAAGGTGAAGGGGTTTTAAGGTTGCAGATGAAATTCAACTTTCTAATCAGCTGGTTTGAAGATAAAGAACTTATGCTGAATGATCTGGATGGGCTCAATGAAATCAAAGAGGACTTTAAAAGCAGAAGCGGGAGGTGGAAGAGAGAATGATTTGATGTGAAAAGGACTCTACTGCTACTGCTGGCTGTAAAGATGAAGGAAGGGTCCATGAGCCAGGGAAAGCATGTGGCCTCTAGAATCCGGAAAAGGCAAGAAAACACATTCTCCAGAAAGTCATGTAGCCTTGATGTTAGCCCAGTAACCCATGTTGGATTTCTAGCCTACAGAAGTCTAAGATATTTTGTGTTGTTTTAAGTCACTAAAGTTTGTGACCATTTGTTACAGCAGCCATAGGAAACTAACACAGCCCCACAGTGCCAGATGCACCTTAGACATTGGCTAAAGATAAACCAAACGGAATGGGGTCGCCACTCTAATTTCTTTAGGGGCATGGACCTCACCTTTTTGTCCGTTGTAGACCTAGTAGCTGCAATCACATCTAGAAAATAGTTGCAGGTCAATGACTATTTTGAGTGCATTTTGAAGGAAGGCACTATTTGAACTGGCTGATCAAGAATGGGTCGGATAAATTGAGATATTGGGATTGACATATACACACTACTGTATATAAAATAGATAACTAATAAGGACCTACTGTATAGCACAGGGAACTCTACTCAATATTCTGTAATGGCCTATATGGGAAAAGAAGCTAAAAAAGAGTGGATATATGTATATGTATAACTGATCCACTTTGCTGTACACCTGAAACTAACATAACATTGTAAATCAACTATACTCCAATAAAAATTTTTTTAAAAATGGATTGAAGTTTACTATGCATGGAAAGAGATTGAGGAAGGGCTCCGAAGATGGGGGGAGCGTTTGAGCAAAGACATCAATGCTTATGGTGTGTTCGGAGAAATAAATGATTCTCTGGCAGAAGACAGCGTGCTCAAGGAGAGTGAGTGATAACTAACCCAGGGCAGTGGCAGGCAGCAGAAGAGGAAGGGCCTTGGGTGGCATGCCCAGTAGTTTAATTTGAGTCCTGAGCACCACAGGTAGTCATGTGTCAATCTCCTTCTATGTGGCATTAAAGGCCATAGGGGCTTCCACGCTCTCCAAGTTGGTTTCATCATAACATCTACTGGAATCTTGATTTTCTGGAACCAGGATCCTTGCAATTCATGCAGATGTTCTGGGAGAAGGTCTGATCTTATGGGCTTGGGTTCTTGGGCCGGGAGTCAAGTCTTACACAACAGGAATGGCCAGAGAGAGGAAGCTAAGCAGCCTGAGAACCTGGGTGACTCCCAGGCTCCCTTGAGCTCCCTCCCTGAAGTTGCTGATGAGCTGTCGAAGTTTCCATCATAAACCCCACACTCCACGTGTTCTCAGTGTAGCCACAGAGATGCGCATGGCGTCAGGGGCTGGGGTGTGAGGGCTTAGCTCTGGAGGCTTTGCTTCCTCTCTTTTCCTGTGCGTTTTCTAGAGAGCTTGGTTTGCTTTCTCAAAGTTATGGCGGGGAATAAAGGGACAGTAATAAGTTCCAGATGCTTTTATTTTTCTCCTTCTATAATTGGAAACAAAAATATAGCATGGCTTTTAAATTGAAAGTGCCAGAGAGGAATGATGCTTTTAGCTCTGGGGTTTTAGCTGTGATTTAGAGCCCAGCTTGAGGCTGTGGCCGTCATCACCACACACCAGCTCGGTCACACTGCTCCCTGCAGACCCAGCTCCAGGCTTTATCTCAGAGGCTGAATGAGGTTCAACTGTGAGCCCTATTTTAAGAAACTCTAATACATGAAACCCAAACTTGCAAAGCAGATAGATTTGGGTGGGGTGAGCAGCCACGCATTCAAAGGGTGCTTGTTTTGCAGAAGGCCATACACCCGACTCTTTTAATTGCCGCTCCCTTGGTGCACCTATAAGTTTCCCCACACATCATTAATTTTTGAGGAAGGGGACAAAGAAACTTCCAGCCGATGTTCCAAATGTAAAGTACCAAGTGAAGATCAATTAAAAAAACCAAGAGACCAGAATCTTGAAATATAAAGCGATATTAAGAAGAAAGAATGCTTGAATGACCATGGACTCGTTTGTACAACACCCAACTTTTCTGGAGACCTTGAAAGCCATCGTGTGAAGACCTGACTCTGAGCCATACTTGGAATTGGAATCCTCGTGAGTTAGACAAAGAGATCCTCCTGAACATGCAGGAGGAAACACCTATTGCAATTTAGATCCTTTGGAAAGCTGCACTCTTCCTTTGGCCAATTGCTGTTACAAAATGGAACAGTGAGGAAAGTCGGATTCAGATTTAGACTGTGGGAAAGCACTTGGCCTCCACTATAAGGCATAATAATAGCAGATTACACTCTCTCCAGGGAGATCATCTTTAACACAAAGCAGATCCTAGCCGCCCCCCACCCCCAATCTAAAGCAGGCCAGGATGGGAAGATAAAGCTAAATGAACGGCCACTCCATCCTGACATGATTTGCACAGCATACTGGTACAGAGAGGAATTCTGGCTCCCAGTGCTAAAATTTAAGACTGGCCTCTTACCTCTTGTTCCTAGCAAACCAAATAGTTCAAATTCTCTTTTGATGCCAAAACTCAGGTCAGTCTTGATGAGCAATAGAGGCTGTCTCCCTCGTTCTCTCACCACCTGCCCTCCCATTGTCTTTTATGTTTTCCTCTTGCAACCATGCAAGTAATTACTCCTCAACACGTTAAGCTGCCATCCATTGAGTACCTATGCTGTGCTGGCCACCTTACAGAGGTATGTGTTATTACTACCATTCTCCAGACCCTTAAATTGATCAGCCAGTTCCAAAGCCTATAGTCTTCCCCTACATTCTGCCCTGTCTAATCATAAGTAGCCCGTGATGTGGTATAAAGAGGTTGCTCAGTGGTTTTTGGAAATCTTACCAAGATTGGGGCTCTACCCTGGACCTATTAAGTCAGAGCCTCTGGGGTCTAAGCATGTGTGTCTTAAATCTGCTCACTGTGATTCAGACGCACAGTGGGGCTAAGAGGCACTGCAGGAGCATCTTAGGTGATGCGAGGTTTAAGGGGAGATTTGAAAGCTGACCCCCTTTCAGGGAGCCCTCCGCTCTGTGATGGGTACTGAAGCCCACCCACTCATTGCCTCTCATATGGTCTGAGAAATTAATCAACGAGACCGAGGCAAAGTCATGCTCCTCAATCCTGGCAGGTCTTCTGACCCTAGTCTAGCTCTTTCCTGACCTTCTGAGTTGGCCGGGTAATTCAATAGGAAACCTTGGGGTCCGTGTCCATCCTCCTTAAATCCTAGAGCCAGGTTTCTGCCCCTCCCCTCTGTCTCTCACTCCTATTAGTTCTGAGGACCTGAAGAGGCCTCCCAAGAAGTCTTTCCCCATTCCTATGGGAAACTTGCTAAGCCCTAATGACACAATGTTTAAAATATGGAGGAAAAAAGGAGAAAACTTGAGTCACCCATCTTTCCATTTTGTTGATGTCTCCATTCCACGGAATATTCACAGGGTCCAATCTGCAAGGGGAGGTGGGGTAGGCAGAGCCTCTAAGCTAATGTGATTTTCTGCGGTTGGGGGATTCCTCAGACTCTAACCCCCTACACCACGGAAGCCAGGGACCGCTGGAGCTGAGCTTCTAAAAGCAGACACAAACCCACTCTTCCTCTCTGGGTAAACTTACTTCAAGCCTAGGTCTCCTTAGAAGGATGTGGAATGTGTGATTTTCCGAAAAACGTCTTTACAGCCATGATTGTCTTCTTGGAACTCAGCTTATGTAAATAATTAAGGGTGTGCTCCCACAGCTAGTTATGAATGTTCACTGTAACATTGATTTTACTGAGAAAACTTGGAAACAACCCAAATTGCCAATAAGAGAGGATTAGATAAATGAATCACGTCACTACCGAAAACCATGGTGTACATTCCTGCTCTGGAGCATGGAAGGTTATTTATTATATTTTAAATGCCAAAAGTAGGTCACAAAACAATATGGACACTATGATCTCATTTTTGCATCTGGAAAAATGCATACCAAACTATTAATAATCACTATCTCTGGGTGGGGATTGAAGGTGGTTTTTCTTTCCCCCTCCTTGGTGTGTCTGTATTTTCTAATAATAATAATAAAGAATGTATAGTCCTTGTTCAATTGGTCCAAATCTAATGCTCGTATTGAGTGAGGACAGGATTGAAACTGAGGCAGAAAGGATAAGGAACACAGGCCCCCTACACGATCTCCAAAGGCATAAAGGCCGTGTCCCCATTCACATGTTACACCAACTCCACTTCCCAGCCACCATGGACGTCAGCAGGCATGACATACATTACTTACCAGCAAGGCCTTCATATGTTTTTAATTAACCAGAAGACAAAACAGGTAGAACCAGACTCCACAGTGGCTACACTCTGTCTGAGGTTGCCTCAAAGAGTTGTAAACCTTCAACGCAAAGCTACCCAACCCCAAAGACAGTTGAACTGATGAATACACACTCCCTTTCCTGTGGCAGCTGGGCAGGGCGGCTCCCAGGTTTGGAGCAATTCTGATAAGAGATGGGCATCATGCAGAGGGAGTCACAGTATCACTTTCCTCTCTGGGAAAACTGGGTTTGGAGACCACGGTTAGTTCTCTTAGCCAAGTGGTGCAGCTAATCCTTCACCCCAGAATGAGGCTGGACCACAGCTCTGTTAGTGGCCACCTGGAACAGTTCCAGGCATCCCCGTGATGTCCTGTCCTGTATGACTCCCAGCATCCCAGAGCTCCCTGCAGTCTCGCAGAGCCCCCTGAAGAGGAGGTGGTCTGAGTTCTCCAGTAAAACACATCCATCAGTCCCAACACCTCCTCCGGGGAGGATTAAGAAGGAGAAAGGCCCAGAGTGTTATTCTAAAGTAAGGGTCAGCAAACCACTCCCCTGGGCAACATTCGGCTCCCTGACTGTTTTAGTAAATGAGTTTTATTGGAACACAGCCACGTGCGTTCGTTTATGTATCATCTAAGGCTGCTGTCATGCTCCAACAGCATAGCTGAAGAGTAGTGACAGAAACCATATGGCCCAGAAAGCCAAAGATTGCTGACCTCCACTCTACAGGATGTCTTGCCAGGAAAGCGAAAGAAGAGGGACATTTTTGTCTGTTCTGGGACACACACTCTCCTGGTTGTCCTCCCCTCTCTGGACCATGCTGCTTGATTTCAAGTGCCAGTCCTTGGATACTAAAGTTCATCAAGGTCCATGCACCCCAATGTTCACAGCAGCACTATTCACAATAGCCAAGACACGGAACCACCTAAGTGTCCATCAACAGATGAATGGATAAAGATGTGGTACATAGGTACAATGGAATATTACTCAGTCGTAAAAAGGAATGAAATAATGCCATTTGCAGCAATATGGATGGACCTAGACATTATCATACTAAGTGAAGTAAGTCAGACAGAGAAAGACAAATGTCATATGATATCACTTACATGTGGAATCTAAAAAAATGATATAAATGAACTTATTTATAAAACAGAAATAGATTCACAGACATGGAAAGCAAACTTATGGTTACCAAAGGTGAAAGGTGGGGGCAGGGATAAATTAGGAGTTTGGGATTAACTGATACACACTACTATATATAAAAGAGATAATCAACAAGGACCTACTATATAGCACAGGGAACTATATCCAATACCCTGTAATAATCTATAATGCAAAAGAATCTGAAAAAGAATGTATACATACATACACATATATGTATGTATAACTGAATCAATTTTCTGTATACCCAAAACTAATGCAACCTTGAAAATCAATTCTACTTCAATTTAAACAAAATGAAAAAATAAAGTTCATCAAGATTTGCTCCTCAGCCTCCCCTCTCGTCATTCTATATTCTCAAAACCTTCTCTTGGATGTCTCAAAGACCTTTCAGATCACACACTTGTTAGCCTAGGGTGACCCTATAATTGATTGGTCCAAACCAGGGCATTTGGGGGAATAACAAATTCTGGACAAGACTTTGAGAGCATAGGCATAACTTGGATTGTGCCAGAAAAACTGAGAAGTAGGGTCATTTTAGATGAAAACACTATTTATCTTCTTTACCCAAACCTGGGTCCTTCTCAATAGCCCCCAATGGCTCTGGCATCACCACCTTGCACATGGTACAGATAGGAAACCCAGGACATATCCTTTATACCACCTTCTCCCTCACTACCCACCTCCAATCCATCACCAACTCCTTCTTCCTACACTCTTTGGAATCCACCCACTTCTCCCCCCAGCTGGGCTGCTACATCCAAGTCCAAACAGCTACCATATCTTGTCTGGGCTTCTCAGGAGCCTCCACACTGACCCACTGGCTTCAGCCTCTCCCACCTCCTCGCTATGCAGCAGCCAGACTGATCCCTCTGAAACATCGGTCTGATTGGGCTACCCCTGTGTGTAAAGCAAGTGGTTTCCCCATGTCTTTAGGACAGAGATAAAGTCCTTACACCTGGACCCTAAGGCCTACACAGGCCGCCTTCTGCCCCCAGCCAATGACCTTCTTTCTTTGTACCTCTAGGTAACGCTTGAAAGCTTCCAGAGCCTTCTGGGTCTTCCTACAGATTGTTCCCTGTAGCTGGAAAGCTCCTTCCCCCAGTGGAGTTCAGGTCTCTGTTTAAATCTCACTCCCTCGCTGTCCACACGAGGCCATGACCACGTCACCACCTGTCATGCACCCTCATGGCACTTACTGCAGACTGTAATCATAGCACTGTGGTTATCTGCTTACTGACCATCTCCCACACCATAGGCTGCCTGAAGGTGGAGTTCACGTCTCTTTGCTCACTGTTATACCTCAGCACCTCACTCAATGTCAACGCATGTTCACACTCAACAAATATCTGTCTAAAGGATGATGAAATAGGACAGCATCTCTGCCTACGCCGTCACATCACCTTCTCCCCTTACGTGTCAAAACCCCCTCTTCTATAAGTTCTTATAAGGACACTCGTGATGGTACTGAGGGCCCACCAGACAATCTCCTCATCTCAAAATGCTCAACTTAACTACATCTGCAAAGACCCTTTTCCCTAATATGGTCATATTGACAGGTTCCAAAGATTAGGATGTGGACATATCTCTGTGGCGGGGGTGGGGGTAGGAGGGGGGAGAGCACTTCCACCTACCATGGGGACATAGGACTAGATGTGGCCCAACATTTCCTGTGGCCCAGGAAAAAAAGATCTGTCTTGGGAAATTCAGGATGAAAACCTCTGCAAACTAGAAGACAGAATAGATTTCGATGACCATGGGGGAGAAATATCCTTAAGATGTTTCCCACCGGGGTCAAAACAGACACCATTGTCGTCCCTTCCCCACTCTTGTCTTCTCTGCCGACAAACAAAGATCGCTTCCCCAGGCAGAGGTCTCAGGTGAGAGCCAGTTCCTATCCAATTGTTGAGATTCATGCCTGATGAGTCCGTGGAAAGATGCCAGAACTCACATTTGCTCCATAAAGTTGGACAAAAAGCTTCATCTCAGATAGCTTCAGTTTCCCTAATGATAAGTCAAGTTCTCTCTTTCCAAGGGAGCGATTGGGATTTTTCTTGCCGTTTCTTATGTGTCCTGGGACAGTAGTGTTAATATAAAGCATCGTTCTATTTACCGTTCTAGTTCCTTGCAAGGACCGAATCTTACTCTCAAGGCTACTTCTTTCAGCTGCGAACTCTCCAGCTGCCTTTAAAAATAACAACAGAAATCCACCCCAACACCTCTCAGTCACCACACACCTGGCTCTTTTCAACTTTCAGGAGGTGTCCCCTTCAACTTTTCCTTGATGTATACAAGAGTCATCAGCTATCTCAAACTGCACTGATAAACAGGTCCTCTGTGGTCAGGACTTGGAACATCTTTTAAAAGGTGTAGCTTCCTAAAACAATTAAAAGTGTGCAAACATAGGGGTCTGGCCAGAAATAAATGATACTGTATTTTTAGAAGGCTGGGTTCTTTCATTTTTAGGTAATGAGTCTAATTCGATTCCTATAAACCTCAGTGGTCCTTCTGTGGTTTAACTTAGACTGAGCACCTTGTGCTTCTATGCAGCTTTCTGAAATGGCAAGGCTTCTGGGTGTGCTATTTATGAGGGAGAATTGGGGTGAGGTTCCATTTTTGGCAAAGGGTAAAAATAAAGATTTTTCTCCTGAGTGGGCCCCTCTCAGAATCCAGCCCAGCCGCTAGGTCTACACTGGGCACACGTGTACAGCATATGTCAGGCTTGCCTCCGAGGAGAGATTATGAATCACTCTGCCTGGCTCCACTCTGGGGAGTTTTAAATCACGCTGCTTCTGCAACATGTAAAGCAGTATTTGATTTTCTGGGAAGGAGGTTATGGATATTTTTTTGCAGTAAAAGATGAACAGTGAATACAGTCAGTCCCCACCGTGAGGGCTTAAGAAAAACAAACTAAAAGATGACCCTCAGACCATTTCCCCACCACAGGGAGCTTCCAGACCCTTTTCCTGGAAGCTCCCTGTGGTGGGTGGCGGGATGGTGGCAGTCCTGTGAGAGGGTGAGTTCATTCCTTCAATCAACAAATGTTTCTGGAAGCCCTCCTCTGTGCATTGGGGAAGCACTGGGGTCGTGTAGAAAACAGTGAGCTGGGTGTCATAGTGTGTGTTGCCTTTTAATGAAGTGAGTCACTCCTAGCTTTTCCAAAATCACAATCCTAACAGCAAACTGACTCACAATGACCAAGTTCAAGTACAGATGTGGCGTTTCACGTGCACAGAGGTCCGTTCTCCTTATCCATTGCAAGTGAAGAGAGCTGACCTCGTCTGGATTATAGTCTGGGGACTCCAAGACTTTTCTGGGGGTTTGGAGAGATTCTGGAAATTAGACAGAATCAAATGTGATATCTGCTGGGACCACACTCTTCCAGGACCCTCCAGGTTTGGGTCAAAGCCACTCAACCCCCTGGGGCCACCCTGGGAGTGTTCGCAATCTGCCAGGTCCCAAGGGATCCCCAAGGTGCCAAAGCCCCCAGCTGCTGTAGGAACTCAGGAGGAAAAAGACAAAAATGGATTGATTCAACCAGAGCCCAAACTCAGGAGGCAGGAGGCCTCTGGGGACACCTCCCTCTGAGGGCATGAAATGTATGAGACTCTCACGGTTGTGCCTACAGGGGGGCAGAGTGAGACGCAGTCAAGGGCCAGCGCGAATAAAGCCAGAGGGAGGGCCGATGCTGGTGAGGATGGGGTGATGGCAAAGGCTGAAAAAGTTTGGAGACGCAGAGGAGAGGAGGAGGTGGGGGGGAGGAAGGAGATACGAGGAGACTTGAAAGGGGAGATGCTAATGGACCCATCCGCCTTCAATGCCGGCATCTGCTGTTCTGCTGAGGGAAACCCTTTCACGCAGATGGATTTTTACACAATCATGCCATCTTCCACCAGTGACCATTCTTATCCATCTTGCTCTCTACTCCAACCCTCATTAGGACTCCAAGCTCCCCCCTCCCCCCAAAAGAGTTATTTTATTAAAAAGTCATTGGCTAAACGGGTAACTCAGGCGCTGGGCTGAGAGTGGGGCCGCAGCCTCCTTTCCAGAGAGGCTGATTCTGCCCCGCCTCCATCCACAAGTTCCCCACCGGAGTCCCTTCTCTCTGCACTCACTTTGTGCTTTCCCACTCCATCCCAGAATGGCCTTGTGCCTCAGGGTCATGTGGAATTTTCTGGAATACAGCACACAGACTGACAAAGCCTCAGGAGATGTTTCTCCAAGCACAGACCTAGACGGATCCCTAGCCAGCCCCTCGGCTCTTTCTGGTCAGGTATATGTTGAGTTTGGTTAGGGTCCAAGCTGCCTTCCTGGTGACACCTTCTAGTGCGGTGGCCCTCCAACCCATCTCCCCCCTCCCTCTTCCTTTTCTGGAACCTACAGATGTTGCCTCTGCCCCAGTAGGCTTGGGGTCCTGGGGAAGTCCCCCCACTGCCTATGATTGAGCATCCTAAGGAGGGGTGTTTTTGGACCAGGCCCTTTGCTCTGTTCTGGGCCATTGGGGGAGTAGGTGCTGCTTTTTGACTAGATTTGCCAGCTGGGAATTTACGGGGGACAGGAGAATCACCCACAAATGATGTCCCAGTGAAACGCTGGCTGTGTTTGCTCCCAGCTTCGCATAAAGATGTTCGCATTTTTTTAAGACAGGAAGCACTTAATTCTCTTTACTGACAAGACATTAAATATCAAAATAGAAAGAAAAGAAAACCAACATTAGTACCAGGCACATACCATCTTTTCTTACTTCACTTGTATCATTAGGGGCCCATCTCACATGGTCTATGCTTAGCTGATTTCAAACAAATGCCCACTGTTGGTTTCCTGTTATTTTGTTTCACTAAGAAGGTCTGAGTCCCTTGGTCTGCTTCTTCCCACGGTGGACAATCTCCTCTTTCTGGAAGAGTCTGGAATAATCTTCCTCTTGAAGCAAATCCTTCCCTGCAGAAACACAGTGTATTCAAGGAAAAAGCACAGAATTGGAAGTCAGACAGATTTAGACGTGAATCTTTGTTCAGCTCTGTGTCCTTCAACAAGTGATTTCATCTCTCTGAGCCCTGGTTTTCTTATTTGTACAATGGTCGAACCTAACTTCATTGCCTACTAGCTGTGTGACCTGGGGCTAGTTACTTAACCTCTCTGGGCCTTAGTTTTCTTTTATCTGTGAAATGGGATAAACACTGATATCTGTTTCAGGGTTGTTGCTGTTACTGAGTTACTATGTGTAAAGCGATTAGCTCTGCGCCTGGCACATGGCAAGCATGATGTGAGGGTTTGCTATCAGGATTATAATGGGTGGTTGTATGGACTGAATGAATGAGATGATGTATGCACATGGGAGGTACTTGTCCAACCTATTTCCCCTCCCCTAACTCCTTCCATGCCTCCCTGCCAGCATCCTCAACTTCTCCCTGATGCTCACCTATGAACACGTTCTCAGGTGTCTGTCCAAGGGCAGGCCTCACCTGGTCTCTGTCTCAGCAGCCCTGACCTAAACTGCATGTATCAGCACTGACCCCATCATCTTCTGTCAGGTTTAGTTCCCCTCTTCAGGCTGAAGCCGAGTGGATGACTAAGCATTCCTCTTACAGAGACCATTCCTGCTCTTCAATATAAATAACATTCAACAAGAAAAATTAAGCCCACGGGGCTTCCCCGGTGGCGCAGTGGTTGAGAGTCCGCCTGCCGATGCAGGGGACGCGGGTTCATGCTCCAGTCTGGGAGGATCCCACGTGCCGCGGAGCTGCTGGGCCCGTGAGCCATGGCCGCTGAGCCTGCGCGTCCGGAGCCTGTGCTCCGCAACGGGAGAGGCCACAACAGTGAGAGGCCTGTGTACCGCAAAAAAAAAAAAAAAGAAAAAAAAAAGAAAAATTAAGCCCACATATAGTGTGGCCGATTAAATACGGCCAAAAATTTTACAGCTCAAGAAGTGGAGTCTATTTGTCCACCTTTTGAAACTGGGCTGGCCTTGTGACTTTCTTTGACTAATAAGATGCAGTCAAAGTAATCTTGTCTGACTTCCAGAACCAGAACACTGCCATGAGGATGTCACGTAAGGAAGCTGGTCTAACCTGCTGGAAGATGAGGGGCCATGGGGTGAACTGAGGTGAAGCTAGTACTAACTGCTTCTACTAAATTCTTACCCACTCATGTAGTCTGTGTCCCTAAGTAAACTTGACTAACACCATGGAATGTAGATGTTAAAAAGACTTCCTCAGAGATAGCTCTTTTGGAAAAGGTATTCCAATGCCATGTACACATTTTGAGGTCTTCTCCAGGGTGTGTTGGGTGCCAGGGATTGGAATGAGATGCAGGTCTTTGTAGTAGAAGAGTTTATCCAGGCTTGTCAAGCATTTTGGAGCTTTAATCATGAAGGTCACACCCTGAATGGAAAATGCTCCCAGTTAAATTGTAGACAGGGCCAGGAGTGGAGAGGGACAGCCATTTTATTACTAGGGTGAATAAAATGTTCCCTGTGAATTGCTCTATCTCTGTAATTCCAGTGTGACTTAATTCTGCACTTTAGAGACCATGAAAACAGAGATCAGAGGAAAGTTGTGTCTGGAGTTTCAGTCAGCATCAAACCCTTTTTGTATTTGACATGGACTCTGTCAACATGGAATCCAGAGCTTAGAGTAGAAAGGAGAAGTGCAAATGTGATAAAGGGACTTTACACCATCTGAGCAATGCAAGTCTTTCTCTAGACAGGGAAGAAGTACTCAGTGAGGAAAATAGGAGTATGATGGTGGCATATAGTGGTTAAGAACTTGGACTGTGGTATCGAACAGATCTAATTTCAAATTCTGCTTTTGCCATTTACTAACTAGTTGTAGCAGTTACATATTGTTGTGTAACAAACCACCGCAATTCTTAGTGGCTTAAATTAACAACCATACACTTGTTCAGAATTCTACAGTTTAGATTGGTATGTATCTGTTAATCCCCAAATTTTAATTTATTCCTCCCACTCCCTTTCCCTTTTGGTAACCACAAGTTTATTTTCTATATCTGTGAGTCTGTTTCTGTTTTATAAATAAATTCATTTGTATTATTTTTTTAGATTCCACATATATGTGACATCATATAATATTTGTCTTTCTCTGCCTGACTTACTTCACTCAGCATGATAATCTCTAAGTCCATCCATGTTGCTGCAAATGGCAATATTTCATTCTTTTTTATGGCTGAGTAATATTCCATTGTGTGTGTGTGTGTGTGTGTGTGTGTGTGTGTGTGTGTGTGTGTGTGTGTGTGT